>NC_091130.1:90684978-91008312 GCF_040183065.1 Periplaneta americana | reverse complement strand
GCATTGAGTAAATTCGTTGGAAATAGATTTCCTATTACTTGCAGAAAAGAATCCACATGTTGAACAGACCGCAATGTGTGGTGGAATATGAAAATAACATTATCTATGATATAATATCATAACTGTATTAAATGTAATACACAATGTAATAACTGAATATTACAGTTATATTCTTTCCTTTTTCAAATTCAGTTTATTATCCATATTTGTAAGAGTGTGAGAGCAATGCCACAGGCGGTGCTGCAATGTAGTTGCGGAGCCCAGTTCGTACACTGTGTGTGTTATGCAGTGCAGCATCATCTGTAATCGGAGATTTTACAATTTTGAGCACACCTGCATTAGAGGTTCTATATGTTCATGAGGGAATAGGTTACAGATATGGAAATATCAATAGTTTCGCGGAAAATTGAGCTCACCTCATTGAACCTAAAACAGTTCTGACGTACTTCGTATCTTTTCCATTCTCTAGCTTTGAACATGTTTCCCCTTTATTCTGAGAAAACAGTATCAGATTCTGAAATGGCAGATATAACATGAACGGTTGTGCATATTATTGAAAAAAGTGATTTCAAGGTATTGTGTGTCATTTCGAATAACAATGAAGTAAATCAGAACATGTTTTCAATATTAAGTAAGAGATCTGAAAAGGGTTGTATATTGTTCATGCCTAAAATTGACTATGACGTTTATTTTATATACAATATGTCCACTGGCTGAAAGACGTAAGAAACAATTGCATAAATACAAAAGATTCATTATCAGTGCATAAGGAGGATGCATCAAGAAAATTGGAAACACTGAAATAAAACTTAAAAAACGACCTTCCTGCCGACTAAGCAAATCCGGAGCATGCTGAGGTAATCCAAGGACAAACGAGATAAGCTGCTGTCCGCTGGAGTTTACAGGATTCCATGTTCGTGTGGGAAAGTCTACATCGGTACCACACAGCGGAGTGTCAGGACAAGATTGACAGAACACAACAGGAATTGCCGCCTAGGACAGATCGACAAATCGGCAGTGGCAGCACATGCCTATCAAGAGGGCGATCATAACATACAATTCAAGGTCACTGACATCTTGAGCATGACGAGACACTTCTTCCCCCGGTCCACACCTGTGGAGTAACGGTTAGAGCGTCTAGCCGCGAAACCAGGTGGCCCAGGTTCGATTCCCGGTCAGGGCAAGTTACCTGGTTGAGGTTTCTTCCGGGGTTTTCCCTCAACCCAATATGAGCAAATGCTGGGTAACTTTCGGTGTTGGACCCCGGACTCATTTCATCGGCATTATCACCTTCATCTCATTCAGACGCTAAATAACCTAAGCTGTTGATAAAGCGTCGTAAAATAACCTAATAAAAAAAAAAATTCTTCCCCCGTTTACATAGAGAAGCGATTGAAATCTATAAACATGACAACTTTAATCGCAAGGAAGAAGGCGTAAAGCTAAACAAATGTTGGTACCCGGTCCTGAACAGAACAGATAAGAAGCCACTACAACAGAAGGATGGAACCCAGAACAGGAGCAGCGAACAAAGCGGCGCGGACCGCAGCGACAACAGGCCTCGGCCCGCTAGTTGTACTATAAATACGCCCACACAACCAGCCACAGGATCAGTTGCCTCAGGTATGCCGAGAAGAGTTTTGCGACCACTCCACTGATGTCTGCCGCAGTTGCAGACGAAATGTCTGGTAGAAAACCAACCAACAGACCACGGCCTCTCAGTCCGGAAAATGAATCTAGATCTATAGACTCCGGCCGTGAAAGCCTACACTACAAAACTTAAAAAGTTAGCAGTAGGTTACTGTAGGCCTAATATAATATTTACGCTTATTATTTTTTTGATAGTGTATATTAACACTGATATTACTCTAATTAACGATACATGTGTGTATCTATATGGGAACGGAATGCTGCTAGTAGTAATGATCAAATTGGACGGCAAGTGATGGGTTGACTCAGCTAGGACTCATGACGTCACAATCTTGGTGGAAAGAGGGAGAAGCATTCCCGCCTGTAATAAAGTTTACTGTAATATCACTCAGAAGGAGACCTGAATAGAATGACGTGTAGCTTGGTGCCATGGGAGGAACATCTGCAGCACCTCCGTGTCTTTGAGCTTTGGGCAATGTCTCACCTTGGCTTAAATAGGTCAATGTCTCATTTCAGGTCACCATCTCGAGGTTTCCACCCATAATGTGTCTAAAACTTAAATGATAGGTTGAGTGTACTTCGTTTTAATACATTTACATTGGACCATATTCTGAGATACTCTTTCTTGTTCCTTTAAGAGCAAAACAATTTCATCCTCTGGCATTACATAACTAATTATTCTTGTGTTTCAGTGTGCAAGAAATGTTCAGAAATATTTTCAAGAGAAGGCAATTCAGGCTCAGAAAGCTGAGAAGATTCAAGAATTAAGGTTGAAGAAGATAGCAAGTTTTATTGCAAAAGAAATTAAGACATTTTGGTCAAATGTTGAGAAGGTAAAACTTGATATACTAATATCCAGAAATATCTGTTTATAAGGGTTTTATTTTTCATTGCAATTCCTTAACATAACAGAAATTCCATAATGTAATTTCATAACTAAGGCAGTTGATCGTGTTTCTACTGAGGGGAAGGCATCATTTTTATATGTAAATACGAGTATATAGAGGGTCTGAGTGAACATCGACATAATGTATATTGGGTGTCATGTAGATCGTTGCTTCTGCAAGCTGTTCCGTTGTGTCTGCAGGTAGAGAGACTTGATGTAGCTTGATTTTGATAAACTCATGCAAGCCGGTTGTGGTGTCACTGTTATTCAGTGAAGTTTACTTTAATTTATTCTGTTGCGTTGTACAGTGATGTGAACATGTTCATGTTCAAAATGCACATAAAGGATAAGCAATTGTATGGCTAAACAGGACGAAATTGTCGCAATTTCGTGGCAACCCAGTTGCGTGTTGAAAAACAATATAAGTATAATGGATAAGATTAAGAAAATGGGTTCCATGAGTAATGGGAAAGTCAACGAAAATTTGATACACATTATTCCAGCCAGACGAGCATTCATTGATTCTAATGGTGGTAGTAGCTGGGGGTCTTAACCAAATGTACATTATGTCAACATTCACTAAGACTCTGTGTGATGTGCATACACAGTTTTGGACTAACAAACACAAGTTATTTCAATATATATTTTATTTCGTATACTATTTGTAATAATAAATCCATATGGAACAATTGCATCAAATGAAAGATTACCCACAAAAAATTCGGATTGGTATTGTATTATAACCTACTTTTAATTAATATATTTATGCTATAGAAATGTAATAAAAGTTAATGAGAACTGTGAGAACACTGGGAGCACATGTGAAGCAGCACATTCAGTTACCTTATTTTTATGAAGTCCGAAAGGTAGACATCATTTATTTGGTTTCTTTGCAATGGAGAAAATGCATTCATACAAGTATGTCGAACTTCATAGAGTTTCTCATCAATAAGCATATACCAATTTTTTTTTTATTCATTGCTTCTTATTGAGAACAAATCACGTTTCCCTAAATCTGTTAACAAGTAAACAAACAGTCTCTGTGTGGAGAAAACTCACTGGGAAATTTGATTAAAACTGTATTTTAACTTCACGGCAGGCATTTTTATTCACATAAATGAAGACTTGAAAAGTAAATCGAGAAAAAATGATTTGTAATACATGTTGAAGCTATTCGCACATACACATCCTGCCAACAATTAAGGAGTATGAATTTTGATCCATATTTATGTTATGTACATAAATTGTTACTCCAGTAAGAACACAATTTTCACGAAAATAGCACATCTTCATTTATTGTGTTCATTTATATTCTTTGCTGGGGTATAACTACAGGCTGACTGGATTGACAGATGTCTTGGGACCCACAAAGTGTAGGGGGCCCCACCCATTATTGTTATCATTATCATTCGTCATTTTTATCTATTTCATTTGTTGCATTAGCTTTCATTAAATATATTAAATACAGTAGAACCCCTTTTTATCTTTTTAGAGAACTGATGGGGGAAAAAAATGTAAATTATAGAAAAGTGTAAATGACAGGAAATGCAAGAAATAAATTTAAAAGTTAAAAATTATAACTCGAACTAATGTGGCCACAATTTAATCATCTTAACACAAAATAAATTGGAATTAACTTACACTATTTGAAAAAAATGTGAAAACTTTGTTCGCACTTGTTCTGCATTTGAATTTGTTCCACCTGTCTCTCCATTGCATACAAAGCATTGATGATTGGAAACAAGTCATCTATAGTAGGCGCCATGGATGTAATCACATCAGTATCGATGTTAACGTATTCTTCAAATGATGATGACTCTGCTACCATGGACCAGTTATTGGGCTCCTGATCATGCAGTTGCTTCCCCTCCACATCTCCTTGTTCTTTTTGAGAACAAAATCCTGCCTTTAGACATTGTTGCAGGAGTAACATATAGCCATGCATGGGCCACATAATGCATAGCATCGAGGACTAACGCACTCATTTCACTAGCATTTACACAGTGTCATGGATAAAAACAGCGTCATTAACGAGTCTCTTCCTGTATTTGGATTTTAAAGCATGTATTATACCCAGATCTAAAGACGAAGCTCAATGGTACAATTTGCTAGGAAGAAACATCAGTTTTATATTCTTGAGCTGCAAATCTTATAGATGTACAGAACACCTGTCCAGCAGCAACAGTATTTTTATTTGTTGTACCCCCATTTTAGAATTCGGGCATGCATGGTAGATGCGAAGATGCTGCTTGTCATGCACATTGTGCTGTTGGCTTCAGATGTGGTGGGCAGATTTTTTATGTTCTTGAAACACCATGGCTTTTTAAATTTTTCTATCATTATTGAAGGTAACTTTTCTGTCCTATCAGCATTCACCATTAGCAAAATAGTTAATCTTTGCTTTGCTCAGCTTATCCCCATGCCACTTCTTTCCTTTAAAACACAATGTTTTACTGGGAATCAATCTTAATGTATCCAGCTGTTTCCTGACAACATGAAGTCCACTGTAGTCTATTCTGTTTCTGTTTTTCATGAGAAAGGAGAGGTAAATTGATCGGTGTTCATTATAGATGCCTGTTGCTGTTAGCCAGAGTTGGGATGTAGTCAATATATACTGCAGGACTTTGTCTTCTACAACTGGTACTGATGATTTTAATTGACTTCTTTTGTAGTTTATGGATGGACAGTATAGAAGAATGTGTTCCAGATCTTCATCATGATTATTACACCACAGACAAGTAGGAAGAATATTATAAAAAAGCCCAGTTTCATCAGCATTGAAAATATTTTTATGTTCATAACCTTGAATGACATCTTTTTCCTGCTTCCAATGGTTTACAGTCTCTGGTACCACACTGCTGCTTTTCCCACAGACTTCATTGTAAACAAAGTTGTGCCTGGTTTTAAACTTATTTGTCCAGCCGTATTTAGGTTTTTTTGCTAATTAACAAGAAGAAGAAATGACTGAAGATCATCTACAAACCTGTGAAGTTCTACCTGATGGATCCACCACAGAGAAATATTGGAGAGCAAGAGCGCTAATGGTTTCGTTGCCAAAGCCCAGCATTAGATAACGTTTTTTTTTGCCATAGAACCACTTTATCTCGAAGAAAGTTCTATGCTCAACCGGTTCTTGATTATAGTATTCAACGTAGACACAGAGAGTCCCAACTCTTTCACAAGTTGAACATGCGTTCCCAGTGGGAATCTGCTCATTGTGGAATTTTCATCTTCTCTTATAGAGAAATGCGTATCCAGTTCTTCTCCTCCATATTTGGAAAAACACTTCAAACAATTTTAACGCGTATTCAAACAACTACAATATTCTGTATTAGGCAATAAATTACATGTACAACACATTGAACCGAAAGATTAAGATACAACACAACAGGAGTTAAAAGGAGTCAACGCCATGATTCAAGAATCAAGGAAATTGACAAATGATATTAATGTCGATCAGTAGTTGCTGAGCCAACAAGATCGACCATTTATCATTGAATATTGATTTTGAAATTGAGTGCAGCCACATGGGGGAAAAAAAGAAAACAAATAACGGGAAATACATCTTCTTACAAGTTGTTAATGGTGGAAAAACAGTATATTGTAGGTATAGGAGAATAGACGGACCAGCAAAAAATGACGTAAATTGCAGGGAAACGTAAATTGGGGGAATGTAAATCGGTGTCCCACTGTACGTGATCATTTCTGTGTATACAATGCTTTGATAAATAATTGACTGACTCTAAGAATTCTAACTTGAAATAACAATATACAACATGTGACAGTGATCTTCTGCATTAGGGTTGAGAAAGAGTTCATCTGCAGATATACAATATACAGCAAAGACTTTTTTCAGGATTTTCACGATAAATATAAATATGCAATCAGCATTGAGTAATGAAATATTAAAAGTGACAAGAATTTGTGAACTCTTGTTATAGTGAAAAATCACTTCTCTTCACCAAGTTTTCCATAAGTTTGTGTAACTTTAATGTTCTTTCTGACCATTCCTGTTATAACAGCTAGTGCGTAGCATTCATTTTCCTAACTTAAAATAATCAAAAGCTATCTGAAATGTAAGTAGAAATAAGTTGTGAATAGCTATTTTATATATAATCATATTTAAAGTTTCGTATTTCTAATATGTGTGGTACAGAAATTATTCAGATATAAAACATGTAAGGATATCACCACAGTCTACTATATACAGTCGCGAAGCTCAATATGTAGTAAAAATGCAAACATGGGTAGTTGCCCACCACTAGGATTGCTACTATCGCCTCATCATCGCAGATCTCTCTCCTAGTAGACGACAAAATATGTTACACTTTCGTTGTGTTCTTTTGGAAAAATTAACACCTTCCTTCCATTATTGAAATATTAAATGCATAAAGTTAATTTATTATTTTAATATTAAATTCCACCATAAACTCGAAGATACCTGCAAGAAATAGGTTAATATTATTTTTGTTTGTGCAAAACGAACTGAAATTTACTATAATCGCTTCACTCATTCAAGATTATAGCGATAATTAACTATGAAACCAATAAATATTAATTTTCATTTCCCTTTACAACAATAATAATGGAAATATGAATTAATGGAGTAACTTACGCGTACCCTTACTTGTAGTGTAGGCTTACGTAGTTAACAAAGTGGGTTGAGGTTAAGCAATAATAATCACACCAGAATTGGAAATAAAACGTGATCAATAAATTTTATTGTAACAGGCTTTTTCTACGTCTCTAGTAAAGTAACAAATAAAAATAACAACAAAATTAACAGCTATAATTAAAAACATATCCTTTGAAAAAAAAAAAAGTAGGCCTAAGCAATAATAATCCCACCAGAATTGAAAATAAAACGTGATCAATAAATTTCATTAAAACAAACTTAATTTTTCTACGTCTCTAGTAAAATATTTTTATTCCAATTATTGTATTTTAGCCATTAACATTTTCATTACAACCAATAACGAACATTTCACAAGCATCAATGTGAAATACGCAACGAGCTACCACTCGATGGAAATACGACACGGTCCAAAGTCGACCGTGGACAGTCTATTGTTTCTAGTTGCTAACCGCTTGGAGCGCTTTATCACGAGATTTGCAAAAAATCACCTCAAGCTTCGCGACTATATATAGTAGACTGTGGTATCACTTTGCAAAACTCAAGAGTGGTGGGGGCCCACCGTAAAACTTTTGTAGGTGTCTCTAAGTCTCTAGATATACGACTAATTCTTTGTTCTAACGTGTACGTATGTTGAGGCATTATTGAAGTATTAATAACACAATGTTAAAAAACAATTAGACACTAAATCTAGGACTAGGATTCGTATGCTAATGCTTATTTTTACTGATAGTTTTTGAACATCTGTGATGATGAATGTGCAAAGTAATTGTGCATATTTTTGCATATTCCAGGCGTTCCTGCTTATAGTAAACTGTTGTGCATATATTTTTGCATATTTTCAGAAATTTGTTACATGGACCTCCAAACTTGGATATTTTGTAAAAAGAAGGAAAGGAAGGAAAAGCTGGATTGGTTGTGAGCACAAAATATTTTTTGGCTGACTTAATGGGTGGAAATTCCTTGCATGTCAATGGTAGCTATGGAAATACCAAGACAGCCACTCTTTCCTTTTCTTCCATTGAATTACTGCGCAACAAGAAGCATTCCCAAAGAGATCCCTACCTATCTGGCTCTAAAATCCCCATCTATATTTTCTCTGTTTCACTTACTGTCAGTTGGTGTATCATCAGCCTGAATATAATGTGCCCAATTTTGTTGTATTTTGTGTGTGGTTTGTGTGAATGTGCTTGTTCGGATATTTCGTCTTCTTCCTCTTCGTCTTCCTCTTCTTTGGCATTTTTCACGTTTTGGGCCTCAGTTGTAACAGTGTCATCGTCTGTTGTTGCATACTGACCCAAAACATCACCATTCACTTTTCGCAGCCATTCAGATAAAGTCACACCATCTTCATCGTCATCATCTGCATCACCAGCTGCAACTTCGCTGAGTTCCAGCATGGCGGAAACAGTTCCTGATGGTTTTGACTGTCAGTCATCTCCATGGTTTTTCAATATCTAGTATTGTTTCCAACAATGCCACAGTATGATCCTGCTGCTTCTCGATGCATTCTATCAGTCTCAATATTATGAGTTTGCGATAGTGGCTTTTGAGACTCCTCATTACTCCTGGATCCATGGGCTGCAGTACGTTTGTAGTGTTTGCAGGGAAGAACACGAGCGTAATATTCTCGAGATCTTCACGCACAGGATGTGCTGGACAATTGCCCACAACCCATTGGATTTTCCGTTTTTGAGTTTGGAGCTCCCTGTCCCAACGCCTCAGTTTCAGTTTCAAACAAATTGGAAGTCATCCAGGACTGTTTGTTTGCATTATACGTACTGGTAGTCTTCACATGTTCAAAATGTCTGGGATTCTTTGACTTTCCAATCATAAGCAATTTTCTTTTCTCCGTTCCATCCGCATTTGCACAAACACGAACTGTGATTTAATCTTTGAATAATTTTCCACCAACACATTTCTCACCTTTAAATTTAAAAGTTTAGTCAGGTGTCAATTTAAAGAAAATGACAATTTTGTCGGCATTAAAAATATCACAGTCTGCATATCCTTGGCATACAGTGGGCCATGCATTAGTATCCAAAAGTTAAATGGCTTTGACTTTATATACGAGGGGACACACTTACATATGACATTGCAAGCAAGGTAGAAAAGCATACGTCTTATGGGGAATTAGTTGGGACCACAGAATATATGATGTTAATAGGCTAGATGTCGCACAAAACGAGGTCGCCATAACCAAGTTTTACTGTGTACCTATCTATCTATCCACATTTTTTTTTAAGGAACATGTAAATTTCGCAAAAAATTCGATTTTGCATGTTTTTCATATTTCTTGTTTTATTATGAATATTCCATACTTTGTGCATATAAATCCTGGTCTTACAACTAATAAACTTTTAAACTAGCACTTCAGAAATGGGTCCTTTCTTGTACCAATCAACAGGATATGATATGACAGGGAAGTGAAAATTACTACACAGGAAGAGCAAGAACACTAGACATGGAAGACAATATTGCATCAACCAGGCAAGCCATAAGATTACGGTCAGCTGAGAGCAATTTTGAATGCAGGAAAAGAAAGATGGTATGAGACAACATGTGCATTGGTCAGGCTAACCATAGCACAATGATGGGCTGACTCACCAGGGAATATACTGTTCTATACTTACGAGAACAAGAACCTTAAATAATACCATATTTACTAGTATAATTTCCTCCCTCGCATAATTCCCCCCCCCCCCTCCAGATTTCTCTTATATAATTTTTAAAAAATATTTTTGTCATGCAATTTTCCCCTCTCATACAATGTGGATTACCTAGGCCTACAATTTTTCTGTTATAACTTTGGTCACCCTTATGAAGATTTCAAGTACAGCACAATGGAATTCATGGAAAATCCAAGGTCTAATCCATCCCCTTCTACGAAGACCTAATAGGCTGTTCCATATGAAATCGGATAGAATTTCAGAAAACTTGACCTCGCATTAAAAAAAAAAAAATGTTTCTGTCATTGAAAGGCCTTCACTGGACAAGCCTAATGGTGGGTTAAAATATTCCCAACTTGTATTACTTTTCATTTTATAGTGTGTCAAATTTATCTTACTTTTGTAAAATCTTAGTTTTGGAAGAACATTGCTCAGAGACATTTAGTGGTAGGATTTTGAACAGCATCTCTTTTTAACGCAGACTCATCATCATCATCATCATCATCATCATCATCGGCATTACGGCCCTTGTAGTTTAGCCTTAGCCTCCCTCAGAACATCCGACCAATCACTCCTGTCTAATGCTCATGTTCTCCATCTTCTAATTCCAACTTTTGTTAGGTCAGCCTGAACATCATCCAGCCATCTCCTACTGGCAATGCATCTAGTAGAGCTTTGGGTATGCGATTGTTCTCCATCCTGGCTACATGTCCTAGCCACTCTAACCTTCTGAGTTTTATGTCAACAACAATGTTAATATCTTTATATAATTCATATAACTCAGCATTTCTTCTGATTCGCCAAAACCCTTGCTCATAAGTAGGCCCAAAGATTTTCCGTAATACTTTCCTTTCCCACGCAGACCCAGAGAGTAATATAATGACTTTGGAGGGATTTTTTTTTTTTTTTTAATTCTTATTCACTTGACTAGGCAGATATATTTATATTACTTTTTTTCTTAATGAAATAGCTAAAAAATAAAAATACGACAATAAGGGTGACTTAATATAGGAAAAACACAGTTTACAGATCCAAAATTTTCTTTGGGTTAGGATAGAAAATAAAATAAAGAAAATAATTCTCATTCTGGATTTCTTTGCCGCGCTGCTCCATCCCACAGCAAACTGAACGTGCACGTAGATGGCCAACGCTAGCAGCTAGTATAACTACTGTTATGCGAGTAGTTCACACATTCAAAAACAACTTGAAATGGAAGATGTATTTCTCTGAATATTAAGATAATTTTATGCAGATATTACATAATCACTACACTAACCTGTTACTGTTTATTGATGGTTACGATTGGTATAATTCTTGCTTTTAAGACGACAATACATAATCACAATCTTACCTTAATATAGCAGTTTTCTTAATTTGCTACAACACAATAAAGGAAAACATTGGAATTGAATAACCACTATCACCTTGAAATAATTACAAACAGAAGATTGGCTGGTGGGTCACATATTCATCTCATTCCTTATGTTGTGACAACACACCAGCTGTTTCAAGACCACTCAAGGCCAGCTGATAAGAATATTTTGGCTCCTCTCACATCTCTGCATGACGCTGCAGGGAGTGCGTATTTTTATAGCGAGATTTGAAATATGTATTTTAAGGCTTTTCATTTAAAATAGCTTTTTAAATAAAATTGTATGGTTTTTGTCTCAACAATAATTAATATTATAGTATTTTATATCCATACTTTTTTGGTGTTTTTTTATTATTTTTATTGGGTTATTTTACGACACTGTATCAACATCTCAAGTTATTTAGCGTCTGAATGAAATGAAGATGATAATGCTGGTGAAATGAGCAGGGTCCAGCACCGAAAGTTACCCAGCATTTGCTCGTATTGGGTTGAGGGAAAACCCCGGAAAAAACCTCAACCAGGTAACTTGCCCTGACCGGGATTCGAACCCGGGCCACCTGGTTTCGCAGCCAGACACGCTGACCGTTACTCCACAGGTGGTAACATGTACTTTTGGTGGTAACGTTATAAATTACAAAAAACAATATATCCATAATTTCCACAGACAATAAAATATATGTGTTATACCCCTTTAATACACTTAAATGTGCACAACAAAATTAGCTATAGCCTAATTTTTATTTCGAAACCAGACGTATTAGTATGCGTTGAAAGTAAGAATAAAATATAAAATACGCTAAATTTTAAGGAATTTTATCAGAAAAACTTGTGAGCTAAAGATAGTCAAAATTTGTAGATTTACTAGTTTCCACATACTAAACCTCTGCATGAATTTTCAGACAATTCTGATATGTCATGGTATTTCGTTGACCGATTTCATATGGAATAGCCCTAAAGGTACGGTCACACGTCGCTACTTTTGCAGCGCTACTTTTATACTGCAGCTGCAAAAATTGCGTGTCATGTTCACACGTAAGCCAAAAGTAGCGCTCTGCACTCTACTTTTCGTGCTGCGCAACCCGAGTGCTGCAAAAGTTGCAACTGGAGGTTGCGAGTCTGTTCACACGCAAGGCGCTACTTTTGCAGCTGCAGTCATGCTGCAGGTTCCCATCTCCGTGTTGACTTCTCAATATACATTTTGTGGTTATGTTCGCATTATTAAGAAACTCATGCGAAAGCTTCCTTATCTATTATTTGCTTTTCTGTCGTATCTAGTATTCAGAAATTGACATTATTTTTACTATAAAGCTTTTAAAAACGCCTATATACTTAAATGATAACCAACAGTATATTCACGTAATCAATGTTGGCAACCCTCCTGTTTGGAACTACGCTATGGAAAATTTAAAAAATGAATTATATCGTCACCAATTATGCTCAGACTGTGTTGTGTATTTAATAACTGTTACAAATAATTTATTTTCATCATATTTAACATTAAAATATATCCAAACCATAAAAGTAGCATTGACACATTTGGGTGGTAACACTGGTTGCAACCGCAGCAAAAGTTTCAACAAAACCGATATCAAAAATGCTGCGGCTGCAACCCTGAGAACCCTGTTCACACGTCGCTACTTTTAAGTTGCACGCAGCATAGAAAAGCAGCGGGCAGGAGGTTCGGCAGCCGCTACTTTTCGGGTTGCACTGTTGTTCACACGTCGCAGTGCAAGAGTTGCGCAGTTTTTTGTACTGCAGCGCTGCAAAAGTAGCGACGTGTGATTGTACCTTAACAGTACCTTCAGTCTCCGTCACCTGCGCAGCTGTTGATTTTTGGTCAGTCAGTCAGAATATGATTAGGTATCATTGTGCGCAGGCTACAGTGTTATTCTGTTGTAGCGTCAGTGTCGTTAAACTCAACTCTGGGGAGAAAGTTGGCAGGGATGAGTCCGAAGTCGGTTACAAGATCCTGGCAATGTAACCAAAACACAGCATACAGGACGAAAAAAAATCGCAAAACTTTAATAATTCGCTTAATTAATTACCAAAATTGTCACTAATTATAGCTATTTAGTACTAAAATTATTGAAGCTTATTACATTAGATTTTAAACAGTACGCTATTTGTTTGATGTTATTTATGACCAATTTACCCCTGATATTTTTATAGTCATCACATAATTCCTCCCCCCCCCCCCCCCAGAATTTTCACTCCTAAATCTTGAAAAAAAAAGGGGGGGGGGGATTATGTGGAGCACTTTATGAAGCTAAATTCAGGATACCATAATGTTTGAACAAAAATTGATGAACTATCAATGGAAGTAAAATATAAAGGCCGCAAGGAAGCTGTAGCAAAATTTAGGTTGATGTCAGGACATGACTGCATGGCTCACCATCTACACAGGATAGGCATATACCACTCCAACAGATGTGTTTCGTGCAACAACCCTGACCAAATCATGGACGTACAACACCTTCTGTTCTGCCCAGCCTTAAACCCAACTGCACAACAGAATGAGGACCTTGTTAGCTTGTACTGGGAAGCTGGAGAGAAAATGACTTGATTGTCAATTCTAGCCATTGGAAAATAATAATATTTGATCACCTAACTGTAAACTCTGAGCATGTGCAGTTGTATCCACTCCTTGCTACTAACTCTAGCATTACGTGGTTTGTTGTGTTTAAGGCACTGTGTCATCTCGACATACATAGTGTATTCCATAGACCAGTGTTCTATCCTGTTCTTTGATTATTACGACAGTTATTAAACAAATATTGTGTATGTATCTCAATCTGTATCAATACCAGTTAGGGTTAAATACAATCATAACTTTTTATTTTATTTCAGTTAGTTGAGTACAAACAACAAACAAGATTAGAAGAAAAAAGAAAAAAAGCATTAGATCAGCATCTAAGTTTCATTGTGGACCAGACGGAAAAATATTCTACGTGGTTAGCTGAAAGCATGAACAGATCTGGCATGGAGAGTGTTAATCCCAGTGTTCCTGCATCTGTGAACTCGTCACGAATTTCCTCTCCAACAAGACAGGTTTTATCTGATGGTATGTTCCTGTACAATGTGTGTATTTAAAAATTAGAACTCAGATGTTTAGGCTTTTATAATACTTGAATAAGCAGGGGAAAAAAAAGACAGTTAAAAACATGAAAAAGGTACTTCAGTAAATTTAAGAAAAGGATAGGATTGTAGTATGTAGTTTACATATGGAAATATTCAAGACTGATGTGTCTCTAAAATCAATATTTTTTAATTACTTCTCTTCGTCTGTAAGGTGACAATATTATCACTGAATTTATACGATATTCATGCAGCACAACTTGCTATTCATTGTGCATTACCACAAGATAAATATATTTCCTGATGTTAAATTCTGCCTTCTTGGTTAACAATTTAAGAAAAAGTCATTCTACTGATGTAACTGGAGAATGTTTGAAGAAAGCTAGTGTAGATGGATCTCTTCCTGTTGCAACTGCAGTAATACCTTTCATTATTTGGCAGATTTTATTTTCTGCAAGTCATTTAGAAACAAAGCAGTTTGCACTTTTCACTAATGACAATTGGCTGGGGTGGGTATGCTCATAATTCATAGGATGTAATGAAATGAGTTCTACAAGTATGAAGAGTTATATCTGTGAGATAGTCAACATTAAATTTGCACATGAGAAGGATAGCCTAAATTAAATGCAATAAAATGTTGGTTGTTAAAATAACTTGAAATGGTAAATAAATAATGTTTAAATTTCTTTTTACAAGACAAAAGTAGGCACTTATTCTTAAAATTAGACTGTAAGAGCTTGAATAGGCAAATGAAAATTGGCTCTATGACTCCTAAATTCCTTGAAATGCATTTAAATCTGTATAATTTTGACATGTCAGCCGATTAGTTGAAGGCATTTTACCAAACATCCATGATACAATGCATTTGCCTTAAACTGTGGAGATATATTGATTTTTACAGACTTTGTCTGCACTTCACACATTTTTTTATTACTATTTCATGATCTGTTGGAATTGGGAGCATTGTACACTGGCTCACAGAACTTTTGTCCAATGTACTGTACAGTTTTCTCGTTAAGTTGGTAATTGTACTCACTCCTTAAGTTGGTAATTGTACTCACTCTAGGACAGTAGCGTAGGTGGCAGTAGTCTCCCCGCAGGTAACAAACCACCCCTCCTCACAACAAAAAGGTTGAACCAAGCTACTTAGATGTTTACTTAGTGGTCTAGTGATATAGATAAATTTAATAAAAACGGCATTTTGTAGCGCCTCCTCAACACCACAGTTCTTTGCGTTATAATGCGCCTATAGCTTATATTTCTTTGGCTGTTGTCATGGTAATAACACTACGTTAATAAAATTACATTGATTAAAGTGGCAGTAAAAATCAATAGATTAATATTCTAAAAAATCGGGTAAATAATTCTATTATGACAAATTTTTATGGGTATGTGTATAATTTAAAATTTGATTGTCAATTATATCCCATAGGATACAGCAGTTTAATTTATATTTTGCACACTTAAAAAAAGGTTTGCATATTACTCTCATATAGTAATGGACCGAAAATGTGGATGTAACAAACTAAAAAATAAAGAAAGCATATAGAAATAGCAAGTGGCTGTGCTTTCAACACCGAACATGATATTGGAACCATATCTGATACAACAAAGATGTGTAGATGGAGGAATTGTCCTGTTGAAAAAATATAATTCTATCAGGTTGCAACATGCGCATGCTAGGTAGCATTAGTATTTTCCAGTATGTGGATATACTGTATTACTTGGAAGTAAAATTCTCTTCAATTTTACACAGAGTTCCTCCTCATAGCTTGGAAATCCATCCCTAAACAGCGACGGAAATACGTCCACTGCGTTGTGTTGATGTTACATATTCTGGCTGGAACCTTGTGGACCCAATACGACGAAATACCTGAATAGGCCCATGACTGGTGTTTGAGAAAACCTTTTAATCTGAAAATATTACATTTTGCCGTAAATGTTCATAATATTCTTGTCAAAAAGCGATGTGATCTATTCTATGTTTATGATCCAACATGGTATTTATACGTGCAGGGAAGATGAAAAATTTTCCTGGAATGTTATATAATACTCAAGAGAAATAATATGTTTTAAACATTTTGGTGCAAAATAGAGTCAATGTTTTACTTCTGTCGGTTACATATACTGTTATTGCTCTGAAAGATTGTCTTTGGTTCGATTAGCTAGGGATATACCTGAAACTCAGAGTTCAAATACCTCCCTTCCCAGGACATGTGGAGTGGGGTAAGTAGACATATTGCGAACATTTTGGTGCAAAATAGAGTCATTGTTTTACTTCTGTCGGTTACATATACTGTTATTGCTCTGAAAGATTGTCTTTGGTTCGATTAGCTAGGGATATACCTGAAACTCAGAGTTCAAATACCTCCCTTCCCAGGACATGTGGAGTGGGGTAAGTAGACATATTGCGAACATAATACCTCACAAAGTTCACTTTCACATTATTTCATAGGACAAAAGTTTTGCGAGCCAATGTATATACTGGTACTGCTAGTCAAGTGCTCATTTTGAAAATTGTAGATATTTTTTAATTTGTGCATTTCACTTAGTTCGACTGTAGAGTATATGTATTTTTTTCATCCATGTTCTTGTGCGTTCTCAGTTTTTATACACATTAGTTATTGAGGCATTTAGTTTGTGACAAACTTTATTTTTTTAAGTGGAACCGTGTTTTAAGATACACATATTCCGAATCTCCATTAAATTTTACATATGAATGTGTAGAAATTTTACCCATTCACCCGTTTTGTGTCTTTTAACTACAGTATTTATTAAATTTATTTCATGGACTTCAAACTTGAGGTAAATAAGTATGTAAAACCATGTTGAGTAGGCCATAAAACTAATGAAAACTATTCATTGTTGATTAATGTTACTGTTTTGTTTAATTTCATAGCCTACTTTACATTATAGATATGAGATGGAACGGATCAGTTATGTAACTGTAATTTCATAGTCTACTCTACATTATAGATATGAGATGGAACGGATCAGTTATGTAACTGTAAAAAAGACAATAGATTGTTTTTGTGATAGACTGTGACATCGTTTGCCTGTGAATGGTTCTGATTTTGAGCATCTGTTGTAAAGTTTGGTTAGTGATAGTGTCTTGTTTAGTTTTATGGCCTACTCAACATGATTTTACATACTGGTATTTATTTGTCTCAGGTATGAAGTCCTGAAACAAGTTTAATAAACATTTAAAAAATTTGATGGAGATTCGAAATATATACTGTAAATGTTAAACTAGGGTGCGTTTAAAAAAAATAAAGTTTGCTTTCACACTCTGTACGTCTGAACAACTTTTTTGGAACATTGGTATCACATTTTATGGTTTATCTCCAACAGCTTTTGCATAGAACTTTTTTTTGTGAAACTAAAATTTATGAAGTTATGAGTAATATCCCGTACTTAATTAACATTGTATAATAATATGCACAACATAAAAAATTTGTTATTTCTTATGCAGTTATTTTTGTGTGTCATATATTTGCAAATTTTTATTAATTTTTGAACAAAATTGAATTGAAACTTTTGTGTGAGGATTATAAAAAACTCGCATTTCCTCATATTTTAATTATTAGTTAATTATTTCTCAGGATAGTGTACAATTTCCAGATGAATTTGAACCAAATCAAAGTTCGACAGATGATGAGGAGACCATTGCCAAAGCAGAAGAGGACATGGGAACAATGGGTCATGTCGAGGAGGTGGAATTGCTCAGAAAAGAGTCTGAGCTGCCATTGGAAGACTTGCTGAAGGAATTGCCAGATGATTACTTGGAGAATCGGGATCAGGGATTCGGCGAAAGAAGTGAAGTTGATTATGACACTTCTAGTAGAGGGGATGATGACGAGTTCACTGTTGAATCTGACAATGATTTAACAGATGATGAAGAGACTATTCAAGAGCAGGAATCCACTGAAGGGAAAGTTGACCACAAGAAGGAATTGGAAGACCTTCAGGTTAGAACATTTAACACAATGTTTTGTTATTTAAAAAACCAGTATCTACCAAACTTGAATTCCAGGATTCCCCTCATTCTATATTAGATGAAGGTACAGCTTTTATGGAAAATAGGAATATTAAATATTTTAATTTGATACCCGCCATTAAAAAAAAAAGTTAATGTCATCCAGAATGGAGAATGCCACTAACTTTTTATAAACGTTTGTCCAAATTGCAAGCTCTCTTCAGTTTTCATGTAGAATAGGTCATAGTCTCTTCAGGGGTTTAGGAGTAAGCGCTTCTTCACATGAAGCGACTATGGTCATGCCACCATCAGGTGTTCGCATTGTTTCAAATATAACCTTTGAGATGTGGTGGTGACGGCCAGAATTCCTGGTGGCAGGCAAGGCGATTTTTCAAGTGGCCAAACTGGCAGCACCACCAAATTTTTACATTAATTCAAATATAGCTCTTTAGACAAGACGCAATTCTCTGTGCGGCCAGAAGTGTATTTCTCCCCCGAATTGTTGGGAAAATGAGTACAGAAGGAGGAAATCCTAATTTTGATGTAGGCCTAGACATGTTCATACATGAAGTTCAGTTGAGGCTTCCTTTGTGGGATATGAATTCCGAAGAATATTCGAATAGAGATTTGAAGAGGAAGGACTGGGAGGAGCTGGTGATCATTTATCTAAACAAAGAAGAGACCACAGCTGCAGAGAAAATTGAATTTGGTAAGTTCGATTGATGTTAAATTGTATCAGTTAGAAAGTATCGGAGGTGCATGAAATGCATGAAACAAAAATACTATTTTCTGTTTATTTATTCACTAATCATATTAATTACAGGTACTATAACAAATAAACAAGTAATAATGTAAAATGATAGAATAAAAATCCTCTTCGGTTTAGAAATTTTAAATTCCACTGTGTTGCCATTGCAGTTCACCTTCCGCGCTAAGTAGTCAGCAAACTTGTCCTGAATTCCTACAGTTGCACTTGTTCCCCTGCTTGCTAAATCATACTGTAGGTCCACAAATCCCTCAATCGTGAGAATTTCGTCAAATTTGTAGCCATCTCTCCTGTCATAATTGTGTCTTCTCCTAAAGACACATCTACATTTATAAGCAAATGAAATTATTCGCCATTTGGTACTTAATATTCCAAATGCACATTCTATGTATTTACGAGTACGAGAGTGGCAGTAGTTTTAGATTTTTTTTCGTGTTGTTAAAGAACTCTTACCATAAGGATGCATTATATGATCTGAAAGTTCGAATACCTCATCTGCCACAGTGATGTATAGTAGTAATCATTGTTATCATCACTGAGTTCACTGATAAGCGTTGCTTGTGGCAATCCCAAATTATTGTTGTTTAGTGCATCATATAAAGTGCTATTCTTGAAAACAACGTGAGTGACTTTCTTTACCATATGCGCCATTATCGACAAATGTAAACAAATAGTTGCACATTGTCAATAATACAGTAGAAAAAAAGTGTAATTGAACATAGATAGAACCAATGTGCTGAGGTTTAATCACTCATATGTGTTTGTCGTCCAGGGCACCAATACAGTTTGGAAAATTTGTTCGAACATTGAAACCCTCAGAGATAAGACTTCCATCTTGATGCATCTGGTAAAGCTAAACATACACTTTTCATTGTACTCCATATTGCTCGACAAACTTGCTTTATAATGTTGGTTACTGTAGAGAGTCCCAACTGAAAATAGATATGGAAATCAGTCATGAAACAGCCACTTACGAGATATCTGTAAAAATAGATCGAAACACTGTAAACAGTACAACTACACACAAACATCTACTGAGATGGTTTTCTCAATTTCAGCAAAAGGTTTGCAGTGAAAATGGAAGAGCTTGAGGGACTATTACTCCAGAGAGCACCAAAGACTGACAAAAATCAAAAGTGGGGCAACTGTTAATAGAAAATCTCAGTATTTGTTTTACAAACAGCTATCTTTTCTTCAGAATGTCATTAAGCGTAAAAGTACTTCTAGTAACATGGGAGATATTGCTGAAGAAAGGCTTCCTGTCGGTGAACAGTCCTCTACCAACTCTGCTGCGCAAAATATAGAAGAGAAGGGAAACAAAAGAAAGAGAGTAGGAAAGGTGTCTTTCTATATTGAACATTTAATTAATATGTTACAAAGTAATGTGGAAAAAGAGAAGAACGAGAAAAGTTAAGGGAAAAAGATGATGATCGATTGTTTCTATTATCACTTCTCAGTCCTATGAAAAATATTCTGGAACATTTATGTTTTGGTGTGCACATGCAAATCATGCCAATTATTGACAATGCTACAAAAACAAATGTTCCTTACCACTTCAAGAATTACCCCAGCAACAGTTCAGCCCGCAACACCAATATCCTCAAAATTATAGTTTGACTCCACTATAACCTGTCAACAACTTAAGTTGCTTCCCCTGACGGAAACACATCGCAAAGCAGCTGCAAATCTGAAATCGAGAGTCTTTTCCAGGATTAGAAATGTATGAAATGAAAAAAATTAGTTTGTAAAACCTTTCTATTAAATCGTATTATGTATTAAAATTTAATAATAAATAAAATCATTTTCTATTGTCTAAATTCATGCAATTTGTTGACAGTGCTAAATATTTTCCTTACCTCAATGTGATTATAAGCTTTTCTTGTGGTGATACTGTGTCTCATATTTGTACCCACACCGGTCAAATGACTCCAGCTTGTCTGGATTATGCCAAAGATCAAAGTACAAAATATGAAATATACCATTTCTTGACTTGCCTTGTAATAGTGGGTGAATCCAAAATCTTCTATTTGTCCAATTTTTTTAGATATGTAACTGCGTGTACAGATAAATAGCAAGTCCTGCTTCTTCCACCTCCATTCTGAGTAAACTGCACTCAGCGCGACTGATGGTATGAACATAAATGTCACGCCACCAAAGATATAGGTGGCATGGCCATGGTGACTTTGTGTGAAGGAAGTCTAATATCTCTAAAAAATTTTCAAATACTAAGTTGAAAATCTCACAGCTGTTTGATTATTAGATTATCTGAATTCAGAGTGTCCATACCAGCCAAAAGAGTATTTCGTGTGACATAGCTCATCTGCAATAGAAAAAGGGTCACCATGCATATATCTCATGGCAGGCAAGTTGGTACCACTGGAATTTGATTGCTGAATTGACATCATGAAGCACAGTTACAACCTCTGCTTCCACACTAGTCCATTCATTGTGTTGGAAGTGAGGTTAGAGGTTCCGTGTGTTCACCCAACAACAACCACACTAAAGGAGGTAGATAAAGAAGAACAGCAAGGTGTAGTGCGATTTTTGACTGCTAAAGGAGTAGGAGGACAATAAATCCATCGTCACATGTCTGCTTTTTACAGTAAGCACAGTATGTCATGTTTGCGTGTACTGGAATGGCACGAGATTCTGAGAGGGACGTGTGTTACTGCAAGGTAGATGCTTGCCCAGGACAGGCTCATCACTCCTGTTATTGTTGAGGTTGATGGCCTTATATGGGGAAATTGATGGTTCACTGCGGAAGAAATTCGCTTGGCAGGAATAAGTCACGATTCCGTACACGTCATTGCGATGAAGCACCTGCAATACTGAAAAATCTGCTTGCAATGGGGTTCCACATCAGTTGATAGAGGGACAAAAAACAAACAGAATGGGTGCTTCACTGTCAGAATGTCTGCTTTACTGTGTCACTTGCAATGATACCACGAAGAAGAGTATATATTTCTGTCCCGTATTGTCACTGTGGAGAAATCGTGGTGCCACCATTTTGAACCAGAGAGCAAACAGCAGAGCCAACAATGGGAACACATGGATTCTCCCCCCACCGAAAAAGTCCAAAGCAATACACACAAGAGTTCCGGTAAAGTCATGTTGACGTTCTTCAATTCTAGGGGTCCTCTGCTTCTTGAATTTTTCGAGTATGGAGCCACAATCAATGCACAGTGTTATGAAGAAACTTTACAGAAACTGAGATGCGCCATTAAGTCAAAACACCCTGGAATGCTATCAAATGGCATTATCCTTCTTTAAGATAATACCTGCCCACATACTGCCAACTCTGTGAGGAATACAATTCAAAGATTTGATTGGGAAATGCTTCAACACCTCTCCACAGCCTACAGATCTTTCCCCCATGTGATTTTCACATTTTTGGAGAGTTGAAGAAAGACATTCGTAGACTTTGTTTTGCATTGGACGAAGACATGTGAGACTGGGTAAAGAACTGGTTCGGTAGACAGCCCACAAACTTTTTCAAAAAAGGGATTGATCATCTTGTCTCGCAGTGGGATAAATGTATAAACAGTTTTGGAGCTTACTTTTAAGGTAATGTTTTATTAACTTTTTGGCATCTGACCCATTTTCATTTGACTGCCCCTCATATATTGTGTTAATGTTACAATAAAATATATTCAACAGTTAAAGTTTTAAGATGTATGCCAGTGTAAATCAACATTGTATTTTCAACCACCTGTTATGAATTATTTTCAAATTATACATTATGACTTTTAGATTGAATATGTGATTAGTCAGTAATTATTATTATTATTATTATTATTATTATTATTATTATTACTGTTATTAATATTACTATTATATTATTATTATTATTATTATTATTACTGTTATTAATATTATTATTATTATTATTAGTACTATTACTATTATTATTATTATTATTATTATTATTATTATTACTATTACTATTATTACTGCTACTGCTGCTGCTACAGGGATGCAAGTGCGTCACTTTTCTTACCTTTAGTCACTATATTTTAAAGTTACCACTTTTAGTTAAAAGAGTAATTTTTAGTCAAATTTTCTTGTCAAATTATTTGTAATTTAGAGATGTTCCGGATGATATTATCAAAACTGATTTATAAATCGATAATAATGAAGACATTAGGTATTAATGAAGGTTAAGTAATATACAGTAGAATCCCTCTTAACCGGGACCAATGGGACTAGGCAAGTTCCTGATACGAGATTTTGCATGATAATTGAATAAGTATTTAAAAAAATTACCTGTTCGTATTTTATGATGCCAACTTGTTGAAACTGCAGTCATATGAAGCTTATGCTCAGTCACTTGATCATAACTAAATAACATAAAACTGTGTGGATTTTCTTTATTAAAACACATCACTTAAAACACAAAAATACACTAATTTTTTGTTCAAATACGCGCTGAACATGAAATTCCTGCAGACTTCCTAATGTGGCAACACTGATGGCCCAGGCTGTGGCAATCCATCCATGCATTCTTTTGTGCCTGATAATGTACAGGGAGATTCTTTACGTTTTTGAAGCAACTTGGATTTCGGTATTTTCCCATCACTGTCAGTGTCACTTTGTGTGTACCTGCAGCATTTCCACATACCACAACAGTTACACAATCATGGTTTTGTTTGAAGCCTTTAGGCAAGGTTTCCGTCGCACACACCGGTTTTGTTGTAGGAAAATACCTCCAAAATGAACCAGTCTCTTCGGTGTTATTTGTTCCATACTAACATTACTGTCAGACACAATTTTCTGGAACGGATTAATAAACTGCTGGAACTTCATCGGCACTGCTTTGTTCTATTTTTGGGATTCCATGTCTCTCTTTGAATCTGTTAAGCTACCCAACAAAAAATCCACACTCACATTGCAGTTCTATTTTCTAGTGCAATTCTTTGACTTCTTCTTGTAGCATCAGCCCAGAAATGCACATTCTCTCAGATATTTTAATTGTGAACCATTCATATAAAACATGATCCAATTCTTCACAGTGGGACTGATGTACAACTTTCCTATTTTCTGAACTTTCGTAGATTCATTGTTACATACAAATCGCCGAAGTTGACTTTGTCATATAAAGTTGAACTTCCAACTTTATATTCGTCCATTAATTTGTATCTACTAACTCCTCTCTCTATTTTCTCAAGTAATTCAAGCTTTTGCTTCATTGTGAGGATGTTCCTCTTACGCTTGGAGTTAGTAGCCATGATGCTATCACACGAATGAAACTTTTATACGCTATAGTAACAGAGAATTTCACACTTCCATATTGAGACTCATCCAACCCCCTTCCCCCTCGAAATGGCTGAGTTCAAGTTTGTGCATTTGTAAGACTCAAGCGACAACTTACCGACACTACCTGATCTACCCCAGGGACATAACAGGGTTTTCTGTCTGTTTTCACGCGTAAACAATGTAAAGTAAACACAATATGCAGCATGTGTGATCCACGAAAACCACTCACATCTTCATCTGACTGTTCCCTTTCACATGAATGACTCCCCCTCCCAGCCAAGATTGCTGTTGTTTTGATATTGCCGGTTATTTGGGTACCAGATACAAGGGATTTTACTGTATCTTTTAATGTTTATGTATTCCTAAGTATATGCATATTCATTTAGAGAGTTAATTTGGTGATATGACTATAAAAATAATAATATATTTTCTAATTGGTGCCACAGTGATGATCACAACGTCTTCAACATCCCAGTTTCTAAGAGGCTGTAACATAGGATCTAATTGTTTCTAGTTAAGTTAACCTATGAAAAGTAAATTATGCTCAAAACACAATGTACTCTGAATAGATTGTTTGAAATGTCTTAAAATTTAGTTTTTCTGAACTTTTTTCACCCTAGATATGCTGGTAATTGCATGGGACATTTTTGATTTCCCATATTTTACAGTTATTATTAAAATGGGTAACTGTTCTTTTAAAAATGAGTGTTTACTGAAAGGTGGTGGAAAATATTACAAGATTTCAGTCTGGTGTAGTAAACATAGTGACATAGAAGTGTTTTGTAAACTATGTGTGAGTTATTAATATCGAGAAAAGGAGAGTTCAAGCATTGATTCAAGAGTATGTTTGCACTGTACAGCAACAAATTTGAGAAAGAGACAGATGCACTTCTTAAAAGCAAAAACTTACTTCCGTTATCAGAAATCGTTATTATTAAAGAGGGAAAAATTGTTCTGGAAACAGCATGTGAAAAAGACAGACCTTTTCTTAGAGAGTGCCCAAAAACCATTGAATCATGCAAACATAATATTATCTAGAAAGATTCCATGGCTAACCAGGTGAGATAATATCAAGAAATTCTATAGCAGATGTATTAGCTGTTGCTAGACTGCTTCCGTTCAGTGTTCCTTCCAATAAGTTAATTAACGATTAAAGATCATAATAAAGCTGACGTTGATCTTCCTGTAGACAGGCATTAGAGCCTCTTTTTGAATAAGCAAGATGCAACTGTTGGTTGAAATACCCAATCTTAAGTAAAGTTATTAAATATTCATTGTATCTTTCTCATGAAAATGCTTACATTTGGCAAGAGTTATATTCTTCAGGGAATGTTGTAACTGAAGGATGTTTAAAATGTCAGAATGTCCTCTGAATGCTTATTTGACCATTAAAGATACTCTCAAGTTGTATAATAATAAGCCTGAGCTTGTACAAATTGCCAGACAGCTGATTACTCTTCTCAAAGGTCCCACAAAAACTATTTAATTATTTTGGAAGAAAGAAAAAGACTGGAAGACGAAAAAAAAAAAAAAAAGTAGACAAGAACTGGAAAGAAAAACAGGAAGCAGACATTTTAAAAGAATTAGAAGGAAAGAAACTGATAAATTCAAGAAAAAGTATTGGGGGGGGGGGGAGCAAAAGGAAGAAGAAAACATAAAGCTGCTGCAAGAGTATTTGAAGAAGCCAGCATTAGGGTTTACAAAATAAAGACCTTGAAGAAATAAACATAACAGCAAATGCAATGCTTGAAGGTTATTCCAAAATGCGAAAAGAAGTACAACGGAGCTATCAGAAACTTGTATGACAATATTGAGAAAAGGAAAAGTACTATAGACAAGACGAAGTCATCACAGAAACTCTATTTTTAATAAGAAACAAAAATTGTAATTTTAAGTCTTATGTTGTTCAAGTTAAATGAAGTTTTGTAAATGCCACACTTCATCCAGGAGCAAACTTCATTGCCTGTAATTAACTACACTATATTTTTATTGGCAACCTTTCCACATTGGGAATTTAGACCCTTATAAAAATTTCATGTTGAATGCAGTTATAATTATTCACTTTTAAAAGCTATTATTTAAAAAACTATGTTTTCAGATTATATGTAATTAAATGAGTAAAGATTGAGATTTGATCCTATCTGTCTTTTTGGTAGGGAATTTTTATATAAAAAAAGAAGAAAACAGTGTTTTAGTTACATAATTTTCATTACAGGTCAACTGAAAAAGATATAAAGCAGAACAAAGTTCCTGTACCATGCATCATTCATGTCAATTTTTCTACTTTTTACTATTTGTCACTTTTCTCACTTTTTGTTGTCACTATTATTATTATTATTATTATTATTATTATTATTATTATTATTATTGTTGTTCTTGTTGTTACATTGAGATCTCGCATCCTTATCAGAGAATCCCTCCCACTTTTCAAAACAGTCTGCAAAGGTCATTTTTCGGGATAGTCTTCATTTGTCTCATTGTGTTCTAAATCTCATCAACATTCTGTGGTGAATATCTTTAGGAATAACGAGAAGAAGGTTCAAATTATTTTATCTGGACTATAGGAGGGATGACAGATCTCGAAGTTAAAAAAAAAGAATGCTGAAAGCTATGATGAATGGAAAGGAGCATTGTCTTGATGAAGCTGCTAGTCACCAATAACTGTGCCCATTAAGAAATGGTCTTACTGCATACCTTAGCTGGCAAAGAACTTAAATCCTTATTTGTCTAGCCTTGAGGAAATTACTTATTGACTATGTCTTCATGATTAAAGTAAACCATTAACATGACTTTGACGTGGAACATGTCTTCTTTGTATGTGGACCGGAGACTCAAGTGACTTCCATTGGGAATTTTATGCTTTTATTTCACAGAGTCATAGTTCTAGACCTATGAGTCATCTTCATTTGTGATGGTTTGGGAATCTTGAGTCATTGTTCGCGGTTCTTAAGTAAGTCCTGTGTAACAGTGGCATGAAATTCTTTCTGCGTTTGTGATAGCTGCAAAACCAAATTTTCTGCAACATGTTTCATACCAAGATCCTTCTTCAAAATTTTTTAAACAATAGTTTATGGATTCTGTAGATGTTCTTATTCTTTTGTTGTCAGTCACTGGTTGTCGTCGGATATAGGATGCATGCATTCAGCATTTTTCAGGTACCATATTTACCCGAATATAAGCTGCACTTTTTTTGCTAGATTAAGACTGATAAAATATAAATATGCATACAACTTGAACTGCTAAATCACTGGAGTTGTTCCTAGCAGTGCATCCTATGGATACCTTTAACTGTAGGAGTCTATGGTGATACTACAATCGATGTTACGCTCTGAGAATTAATTTCCTGTGAATGTATCAATTATCACATGGGTTTGAAATGAGAGAGTATCGAGATACATCTCAATGGAAACAGTGTCTTCCATCCATGTTTTGTTTGATTACTTTATATTATCTCACATGTTCGGTTATATACATGTGTTCGCGATAAAATCTATCCTGTTATTACACCTATTGCATCAAAATGAGAAATATTCTCGAAACAAGAGTCACATTTTCTGTGCAAGTTTCTACTCATCAGTGAAATGCTTACGATGCAAATTTTAAACTTATGATGATTAAGCGTGCTGAAGAAACAAACAAGAGAAGCTGCCTGTAAATACAGCATTGACGAGTCAGTATTTGCCACTGGAGAAAAATGAAGATACAGTTAGGGTGCTCATATCACAATTGCAAGTTTTCAATCTGGACGATACGATGAAGTCGAAAATAACGTGTGTGAATATGTTCGAAATTTATGGAAGGATAAACTGTCTGTTTCGTATGAAGAAATAAAACTGAAAGCATTGGAAGTTGCAGCAATGTTGAACATTACATGTTCATCATTTGAAGCTATCTGCGGCTGAATTACATACATGATGAAGAGAAATGGGTTTTGTCTGCACCGTCACACTTCATTGTGTCAGAAGTTGCAAGGAGACTACATGGAAAAGTTAGTCGAATTCTAAAGATATGTGATTGGCCTGAGAAAAAAACAGGATTATTTATTGGGGCAGATAGGCAGCACAGACGAAACACATGTTTATTTTGACATGCCATCCAACACAACTGTAAAAAATAAAGGCAGTAAATCTGTTATAATTAAAACTTCTGACAATGAAAAATTAAAAACCACTGAGTGTTCTAGGTGATGGCAGGAAATTGCCTCCCTGTGTGATTTTAAAAAGAAAAACTGCCCAAAAGAAACCTTCCACAAGTGTTATATTTCGTTGCCAAGAGAAAGGATATATTATGTCCAACAAACTGCCAGTCTAAACTGACTTCAAACAGTATGGAAGAGGTGGGTGGGAACATTGCAGAAGGAACGAGGAATGTTTGTGTTGGATGCCTGTTGTAAGGGTCATACAACTGACATTGTGAAAAAGACACTGAGCGAGAAAATGAACACTGATATGGTTGTTATACCAGGTGGAATGACTAGTCAGTTGCAGGTACTTGATGTATGCATGAACATACTTTTCAAAGACAACTTAAGGCAATTTAAACTGACTTGTTAATTAATGGCAAGCACGAACTAACTCCAAATGGGATGATGAAGAAACCAAGTTTTTTCAACTAGGTGAATGGATGGAAGCTGCATGGGATCGGATTTCTGCAGGAACCATCATCAAAGGCTTCAAGAAGTGCTATATAGCAAGCAACCTTGATGGGTGTGAAGATGATATTCTTTGGGACAATGACAATGTTTCAAACTTATCAGAAGAGGAAAATGACAGTGATTGAATGAATGAGTGAGCAAGTGAATGAGTGAATATGTGTGTGCACATATTTTGTTTCTCTATTCTTTACAGTCAACTTGTAGTTGAGTTATAGAAATTAATTTTGCATAAAATCACTGCTTGGGTGTAATTTAATCTCATCATTTAATCCATTTGATACCTATTTCACTATCATTTCAGTACATCATTGAGGGGTTAAGTCAGTTGCTGAAACGTCCTTTTTCCTTTTCTTCCCAAAAATTAACCTAGAAATGTAGGTGCGGCTTAAATTCAGGGGTGGTTTATATGATATTTACATACTGCTTGTTAATTAATAGTCTTCTTTGAAGGTGGATCACATCGGTATCACAATTTTACTTTGGTTTCACTCCTTGAGTCATCCCTGAAAGGCCTTTATTCATTTAAATAATTTCTGCAGACAAATGTCGAAGTATTTAGCAAAAGATGATGCAGATTTGCTGATCTATTTGGTCTGTAATTTTGAATACAATGGTCACCCAGTACACTAACTCATTAAATGGTTTTTCATTAACAAAAGATTAGTCCACAGCAGAGAAACTCTTCAGTAATGTCTGTGTGGCTGCTGAGTTACATGAAGACTGCAACCAGTTCTCGAGATCACAATTAGGCTTTTCAGTATTCCACCATGTCCTGAAACTTGACAATACAGTGATGAATTCAGGGAGTGGTCGAAGTTGGAATCTCCCCCGCCACCCCCACGAATTATAGGATGTTAACTTCTGAAGATTTCAGATTTTTTGTTTGTTTAAGTAATATAATTTAGATAAGAGAACATTTGACACCAGCTTTATGTGACAGTTTTACACAGGTTAGTTACCTATTCATATTTACGTTTTACATAAGAGTATTAATGCACATAAGTATTAACATTTATTAGTATTTAAAACAACTATAAACGAGTAAGAGCTTCATTTCTTCAATCAACCCCATTTTTCTATGTCCCATTTTACATAGACTACTTCAGGTGTTACTAGGTAAGTTCTGAATTATTGTTCCTGTGCTGTTGGTTCCCCCCTTCTGGTATAGTATAAATCCCCCCAGGAATGAAGTCTGAATTCAGCACTGCTTGGTATTTCCAGTGTTTCGAAACTACAGAGAGATTTCATCATCAGGGCTGATAGGTATGCCTAGAGGATTTTCCTACTCCGTTTGGCTCATTACACCTGTCCTAAACCAGAAAACGCAAGGGAAAAAGCTGAGAAGACTAAAAACATTAATGGCAGTCCAGATTGGAGGAAAGCAGCAGCAAATCTTAGTAAGGAAGTAATGTATGCAAAAGAAAAAAAAAAAAACAGTCTTTTGAAATATTTTTGGATAACATTGATTACAAAACAGATAGTGGAAAAGTACACAATTTCCTTGCTTCATTAAATAATAAAAAGAAAAGCACAAAAATACCACCTGTTGTATACAAAGGGAAAACTTTAATAGATGCTAAATACATAGCAGATGCTTTTAATAAATTTTTTACTTTCCTCCAAGTCAAGATCAAATAACAAGAAGTTCCTTAAGAGGAATGTTAAGGATAAATTCAAAAGTAAAACAAATGATACTTTACACACCATATCTAATATGAATGAGCTTCAAAAAGCCATTGCTCAATTACAATCCAAGAAGATTCCAGATCCAGATGAAATATCTGTAGAAATGATTAAACATTTTGGCACAGTCACTCTTAGGAAATGTATAGACATCTTCAACTTAATGTGAAATACATCCATAATATCAGTAATGTGGAAAAAAGCTGTTATTGTCTCTGTTCTTAAAACAAATAAGTCACGAAATCAAATTGAAAGCTTCCAACCTATATCATTTATCAGTACACTAGCTAAAGTAATTGAAAGAATGGTTTGCAATCGTCTCATCTGGAATTTGGATACTCAAAAAACATAATAGGCAAAGAACAGGCAGGATTTAGAAAATATCAGTCAACTTCACAACAAATTAATAGGGTTAGCCAAGAAATTAAAGACTGTCTGGACAAGCAACAAACAATATTGGCTGTTTATGTCGATTTCAAAAGTGCTTATGTTTCTTTACCTCAACTCAAACAATTGGAAAAAATGTCTGATATTGGAATACATCATAAAATGCTAAACTGGTTCTACAATTTTTTGAATCGAAGATTTTGTGCAACAAAATTCAATGAATACCTATCAAAATATAGACAAACTCGCAAAGGCCTTCAACAAGGGGCAATATCTAGTCCCACACTTTTTAATATTTTCATCAATGATTTACCATCCGAGTTAAAACAAAAAATGTTAAATGTGCACTGTATGTCAATGATCTCGTAATGTGGACATCAGCACCACAAAAGAAACATATGCATCTGTCAACAGAAATGAACAAAGCTCTACTGAAATTATAAGATTAGTGCTTTGAAAATGAGATGGAAATCAACTTGCCTGAAACCAAAATACCAAGTTTTTACTCTTTGCCACTCTAAACCCAGAGTCCTACTCACATTTAATAACAAATCCTTAGAAGAAACTGAAGCTTACACTTACCTCAGTGTGACAATGGACTCAAAACTTACATGGGAAAAGCATATTGAAAATGTTACAAAGAAAGTGCAAAATAGACTGACAGTGATGAAAAGACTAACAATGTCATGATGAGTGTCCCTCAGCACAAGTATAGATATTATTTTCATTCTTTATCTTCGCTTTTCCCCTCCTATGCACGTTTTTGATTAAATTTCTTTATTATAACGCTACACACAGCTTGCTCACTAGTCAAACAAGCAAGGACAAGGGCCAATAACATTGAATCGAGCTGTGCTAGTGTGCTCTTCTCTAATAATCGAATAGCAAAACTGGATTTACGAGTAAGTGCGAGAATAACTTACTTATACAGGGTGATTCAGACCATCCATAACAGTCATTTATTTCGGAAACTAGTGCATTAAAATTTTTGAGACAAAAATATTTATTACTAAACCACACGTGAACTTTCACTTGAGCTTGATTTCATCAATCAGCCCTAACAGGAAGTAGGGTCAGTGGCGTATTACTTTAATATTTCAAATGGGAGTTGGGGTCAAATAAGGTACCATTTGACAGAGCTCTTCAAAACAAACAACTTTCATAGGAAACATTTTTTTAATTCCTACTCTTTCAATGCGAAAACGTACGAAAAGGCAATGTGTGATTTGGACCAACCGTAAGTCATTTATTTCGCAAACTAGTGCATTAAAAGTTTCGAGACAAAAAATATTTATAAATAAACCATATGTGAACTTTCACTTGAGCTTGATTTCATCAATCGGCCGTAATAGGAAGTACGGTCAGTGGCAATATCACTTTCAAATTTCAAATGGGAGTTGGGTCAAATAGGGTACCATTTGATAGAGCTCTTCAAAACAAACGACTTTCATGGGGAACGTTTTTATTAATTTCTACTCTTTCACTGAGAAAACATATGAGAAGGCAGTGCCATCAATATTGAAAAATATTACAAGAAGAAAATATTAACAAGACAAGTCCATTTAATGTTGACCTAGTACACACGCACAATTACCTGGCTGAGTGTAGACCTGGTGGCTGGCAGCACCGTCGAGAGATAAATACAAGTAAATTACCACCTTCCTCTCTGCTCACCCAGCAGCGTTTCCTTTAGTCACCGCAATACAGTACCGGTATCTACAGTACAAACGGCCAGGTCTACATGTACAACATGTACAATACACTTAGCCGGTAATAAGCACAGATGGAATTGCCCAACAATGTAGGCCTACATTAAGAAGAAAGTGTTTTGTTTTCTCTGTACCTACGTATGTACATTTTTCAAGTTTTGCAATTACTTTTGTGGCTAATAAAATGAGTACTTAAAAGTTAAGAGTGATTACAAATACCTTGTACGTACTACAAACAGTAATGGTTTACACAAATCAAGAATGTTTTGATATGTTGATAATGGCGAATCTCATAGAAACTTCCGGGCTGCTGAGCGTCTGTACCCGCAAAGTGCTCGTCCGTCTTTCATTGTTTTCATGTGTCTTGCTGCTCGTGTACAAGCAACTGGATGGCTGCAGCCTAACCATAATCAAAATAGATGTAACAGGCGACCTGTGCAAGACGAGAGATCAGCTGATGTCATTGCTGCCATTCTTGTCAATCCTCATGACTTGACCAGGCGAATTGCTAGGAAATCTGAAATTAGTCAGACAAATGTGTGGAGAGTTCTGAATGGCAATAAATACCATCCATACCACATGAATATGCACCAGCAGCTTGAAGGAGAAGATTTTCAGAGTTTTGTGGTTTTCTGCAATTGATTGTCAGGTAAAAACCGTCAGTTTCACCGCAGGATTCTTTGCACAGATGAAGTGACATTCAAGAGCAATGGGGATGTCAATATCCATAAAGCTCAATATTGGTCTCAAGTCAATCCTCTCTGGCTGAGAGAAGTGGACAATCAGAATAGGTGGAGTGTCAATGTCTGGTATGGCATCTTCGGATACCAAATCATCGGACCTTATTTCTTTGAAGGTGCTGTGAATAGTACTGTCTGCGCGCCAGCTCTTAAACTGTGGCAGGAATGCAGCGTGGAAGCAATAAGCGGGTGATGACGTAAGACTGTACTAATACTAGGCTAAATATATATAACGCGGCAGGAATGTGGCGCGGCGTGAAACCGATAAGCGAGAGAGTTAATGTTTGTACTACGGAGGGAACATTCATGCAGACTCCTTAGCTGGCCTGGCTGAGTCATATGCCCCCTTTCCCCACTTCCTCATACCTCACGGTTTAAGAGCTGGCGCGCACACAGTATCATGTATGCTGATTTCCTGAAGAACAACCTCAACCAGCTTTTGGAAGATGTACCATTGGCAACACGAGCAGTAATGTGGCTTCAGCAGGATGGTTACCCAGCTCATTTCTCTTTGGTGGTACGTGATATAGCCAATCAGCTCTTCCCTGAGCGATGGATTGGGAGATGTGGTTCTGTGGCATGGCCAGCACTATCTCCTGATTTGAATCCTTTGGATTTCTATTTTTGGGGGTGGTTAAAAAAACATCAAGATTGTTCCACAACAAGAGATGACATAAAACAGTGAATCCGAGAGACCTGCCAGTCACTTGACTACGCCGAAGTGTTAGGAGTCACTGACAGTGTTAGAAGAAAGTACGTGTGTGGGCTGCTCAGAATTCCAGACAGTTTGAACATTTATAAAAATTAATGGAATTGTCCAGTGTTTCAGTAACGTGTCATCATTAATTGTCTTGTTTACATTTTCGTGTTGTAACATTTCTCAATATTGATGGCATTGTTTTTTGTACGTTTTCTCGTTGAAGGAGTAGTAATTGATAAAAATGTTTTCTATGAAAGTTGTTTGTTTTGAAGAGTTGTATCAAGTGATACTCTATTTGACCACGATTCCCATTTGAAATTTGAAAGTGATATGCCACTGACCCTATTTCCTGTTAAGGCTGATTGATTGATGAAATCGAGGTCAAGTGAAAGTTCACAGGTGGTTTAGTTATAAATATTTTTGTCTCTAAAATTTTAATGCACTAGTTTTCGAAATTAATGACTAACGGTTGGTCCGTAATCAGCCATTGTCTTTTCATACGTTTTCTCATTGAAAGAGTAGGAATTAATAAAAACGTTTCCTATGGAAGTTGTTTGTTTTGAAGATCTCTATCAAATGGTACCTATTTGACCCCAACTCTCATTTGAAATTTTAAAGTGATACGCTGCTGACCCTACTTCCTGATGAAATCAAGCTCAAGTGAAAGTTCACATGTGGTTTAGTAATAAATATTTTTGTCTCGAAAATTTTAATGCACTAGATTCCGAAATAAATGACTGTTACCAGGGGTCTGAATCACCCTGTGTAATATATTTACATTTTCATTAATATCACTCAATAAAAGAATTGTATTCCAATGGATACCATCCCATTGTGGAATCCTGGGAAACGAGAATGCGGATGCTTTAGCAAAGAAGGGCAGCACTGCTACTTACAGACCTGTTACTAAATCTACGTATTACTCTGTGAAAAGATTTATTAAATCTACATACTTAGACTTCAACAAACAAAATTTGATAACACAATCTCAAGGGAAAAAATGGAACTCTCTGCATCATAATCCACAGTTAATTCCCGATTTACCACGCAAATCATCTGTAGCTGCATTTAGATTGGCAACAGGCCATGATTGTTTGGCCAAACATCTGCATAGAATTGGAATATATCAGTCCCCTAACTGTCCATTGTGCAACTCAAACCAAGAAATGGATTCGGAACACCTCAAAATCTGTGCTTCAGTGGCTGGTCATGATAATATCTTTGAAAAATATTGGAGTGCAAGAGGTCAAATGACTTTATTGTCAAACGCCTGGCATTAGAAAACAACAACAACATATTTACATTTTATTAAAATCATTACCCCCCCCCTCCCCCTTGTTCCATATGATGTAAAACACTTACAAAAGGTACTGTGCGGAATGACTTTTCTGTATCTGATGTGTTTGAAAATTTTCATAGGTTTGTTTTTTATAGATTGAATCAACTTTAGGAGAGAAAGCTAAAAAAAAAATTACTGTATTTACTCCTTTATTAGACCTCCCCCCCCCCCCCCGCAACTCTACTTTAAAAGCAAAATTTAAAAGAACATATATTTCCGCATATTAGACCCCTCCAAAATGTGTACAATACGAGGCTCTAGGTTCTGAATTCCTGCCTAAGACTTTTGCACATTAATGTAAATTATAATTAAAAAGGCTTATAGAAAGATTGCTAGGTAAAACCTGCTTATGAAACCATCATCTGTCCCCTTGTCCTGTTACTTCTCCAATTCTCCAATTGTCTCTGCACTGACAAAGAGGAACAAACTCTCTCTTTGTTTACCCTCAAACTACTTATTTACTCTCTGTTCCATTAGTTTTTCCATTGTCACAGCACAGAGCATTACATTCCCTTTCTTCTTCTACTAATGGTGTCAGATTTCACATACCATACTTCTTGTAGTCAGTTATTCAGAGAAAAAGAGTGGTGTCAAGTGTGAATGTAAAAATGAGTAATAAATGAACGAGTTATTGTGTGTCATTTAATTTGAATGTGATTTACCTTGCAGAGAATATGTATTGGTACATTTTAACTAATTTGTATAATTTTGGCATGCTGTTAACTAACTATAAAGCTTTATTTCTTTATAAATAAGATGCGAGTGAATATGGTGAAAGAAGTTCCACAGGTATAGCGAAGTATCACTTTAGTGTACTATTATGTGAAGTTTCACTTCTTCGATTTGCATACTAGTAACCTGTGTTGAGATCTATGCACGCATTTATTTAGTAATTTCATACTCTGTGTGTTTATTACTTTCCCACTCTGAAATTTTGCAAACTTAAAGGGAATTAAATGGAGAATGTGCTGATATTTTAGAATTTGCATTCTATTAGTGATAACATTATTGAAGTTAAGATTTAATATAATAATTGGAGAGTACTGTATGGAGATTACAGACATGAATAAAAGTGAATATAAGGCTAAAACTATGATTTTTAACCTTCTAAATGAGACTAATCTCGATTTCATATGTTAAAACATAATGGGAGAAATGAACATTTATATAAATTAGTACTCGCACTTTTTCGAGAATTTTCGTGTTGTATAAATTCCAAAACAATGAAGTTTGGTCCCAACAAAAATGTACGGATATCCTTTATTTACCATTAAAAGACGTACAAAAAGTTTTCAATTAATTTTGAAAACATGAAGTCAAAACCTTGCCCAATTTGGTCTGGAATGACTCCTTAGTGACACTGATTTTTTAATTTAACATGTTTTTCCTTCAACTTGTGTTGCTAAGTTGGTGTTAATTGTTTATATTTTTCATTAATTTTATACAGGCTGAGAATGAAATGAGTATTGAAGATCTTCTAGCAAAATATGGTTGTGAAGGAAGCATGGAAGGTCCAGATGTAGAAGTGGAGGAATCTGATGACGAAGCAGATGAAGGCGGTAAGGGTCCTCTTTTCAATAGTGCCTAATTATAGTGAAACTTCCCAATAACAGACTACATTTATTTCATTATTCCCACATAATGCAAGGTATTACTGTGCAAAGTTTTGAAAATTGAACACTGTTCTGAACATAATATAGTAATATTAACTGTACTGTACATTAAAAGAAATATACAGTTTTTTTTTTTGTCTTGCAATCTTTGTGCATTTTAACTTATAATAACACAAACTTTACTGTACATCCATTTTGCTTTAAAAGAAGAATTATTATAAAATTTGTTTGCAGTCTTTTACATTTTAGCTTGGATATGTATCTCGTAAAAGAAAGAGTTTAGTTTGCCTGTCGGTTATTCAAAAGTTAATCACACAAAAAAATTGCTTTTTGAGACTGTCCTCATCCATTGTTAAGAATGTATGCTATTAGGAATTTTTTGTTCCATAAGAATGTGTGTATATGCACAGGGACTTTTTAAGAGGTCTGCTTTAAAAAGATGTCCACTGTTTGGAAGAATGCTACCAACCTTACGCCAAAGAAAAATAGTTGAATAACGTAAGGTAGAGTTCAGAAATTACTTGGTTCACTTTGGCAGAAGAAAATAATTCGATTTTTGCATGTAACATATCGCAGTTTTTATCAAAATACCGCTTAGTTCACTTTGGCATAAGACCATCCATTTATGTATATCCTTATTGAGGAATGTTGTACTTTCGACAATTACATTTTTTAATGTTGCAAAGTTGACTAACCTAACTCCATTATCATTACTAGTTATGTGTAGGCTCTTTTTTTTACAATAGTCAGTTTAAAATTATCCTCTCGTCTTCCTTTAGCATTGAAATTCCGCAATAAAATTTTCATGTGATAACTAGATAACTGATAAAAAATGTATTCACTCTATTTGTAATATAGTCTTATTAAATATTGCGCGAGCATTTAATTTCCTTTTCAATAAATTGCAAATCTCCTTTTTTGTTTATAGTATGGGACTGAGCTCAGCAGCCCTAGGGCGAGGAGAATATCATAGGGGAATCATATATATACCTAGTGTTTCAGACCACCCATATCAGGGTTTTTTCTCGAAAACTATATGGTACTGGTTGTTCATAAAAAAATTTTGATAACCAAAACCTGTGTAAAGAATCAATTGGTGGTAGTACCATTTCCCATAGCAAACCGGAAGTTGGGGTACCTATGGTCATCTTCGAAATTTCAACTGAGAACATAGGTCATTTGAAGGTACCATTGGAAACTACTTTTGAAAAGAAACAACTTTTAGTGAAACTTTTTTTTTTAACTTCTATTGTTTACTCACAAAGCAATAAAAATGGTAGTCCACACCATTGGAGTAATGGTCAGTGCGTCTGGCAGTAAAACACAGTGGCCTGGGTTCAAATCCCGGTCGGGGCAAGTTACCTGGTTGAGGATTTTTCCGGGGTTTTCCCTCAACCCAATACGAGCAAATGCTGGGTAACTTTCGGTGCAGGACACCGGACTCATTTCACCAGCATTATCATCTCCATTTCATTCAGACACTATCAGATGTTTATAGTGTCGTAAAATAACCCAATAAAAAAAAATAAAACAAAAATGGTATCTTTTGAGAAATGCTGTATGTTGTTTGTGTATGTACTGTACCAGTAGTAGGTACAGTATAATTGTAAACACTGTAGGTCTTGATACCAAGTCACTTTCCACTGTCTTTTATTTTGCATAGTAACAGTGAATTTTGTTTATTCATCCATGTGACATGTCCCTTTGGATTTGCTATTTGGAAAGTTCCATTCACAAATGAATATGCTTTCAAGGTGTTGATGATACTTCGAGAATGTCATCGGAATTGCAGAGAAGCAGCACATGTTTACACAGAGAGATATCCATTGCGTGCCATCATTTGTACAATGTTTTCCAGTGTCTTGCAAAGCGTGTGCATACTAACGATCTGGTGCAACCGAAACACAACAAGGGTGAGCATATCGAATAATCTGTGAGGAATGAGAGAAAGCTGCCGATGTCCTCAATGTGATGACAGTTAATCCTCTTGACTCCACCAGAATGATTGCCCGTGACTCAGGATTGCACTATAGTACAGTGTTTAGAATTGTCAAAGACAACAAATTTCATCCATACCATATTTATCTTCATCAGGAACTTGAGGAACATGACTTCCAGACTCGTGTTGATTTCTGCAACTGGTTTCTAAACATTGACTGTGATTTCGAGCTCAGAATTCTGTGGACTGATGAGGCAAGGCAACTTTCAAAAGTAATGGTCAGGTGAATCAATACAATGCCCATTATTGGTCTTCGGTTAATCCACACTGGCTACGTGAAGTGGATTACCAGTATGTGTGAAACCTGAACACATGGTGTGTCCTCCTCGGATGCTGAGTCATAGGACCGTACTTTTTTTTGAGGAGAACTTGAATGGCGTAATGTATGTATGCTTTCTCCGAAACATTTTGCGTCATGATGTTCCCTTGCACTTCGGTTAATGATGTGGCTTCAGCAGTACGGCTGTATGGCTCACTTTTCACGTAGGGCTCTACGAGTTATTAACCAGTTATTTCCTCTACAGTAGATTGGACGAGGAGGACCAATAGCTTGGCTGCCCCTATCTCCTGACTTCGCTCCAAATGACTTCTTCTTGTGGGGAGAATTGAAGACATGGTCTACCAGTTGCGTCCAACAACTAGAGAAGACATGAAACAAAGAATTAGAGAAGCCTGTTGGTCTCTCAGGTGTGCTGAAGTGCTCCATGCAATCACGGTTGTTAGTAGGAGATCAGAACATTGTTTAGCACAGGTTGGCTGACATTTTGAACAATTACTGTGAGAAGTGTACGTACATTAACAACGTACAGCATTTCTCAGAAGATACCATTTTTGTTGCTTTGTGAGTAAACAATAAAAGTTAGAAAAAAAAGTTTCAGTAAAAGTTGTTTCTTTTTAAAAGTAGTTTCCAATGTTACCTTCAATGACCATGTTCTCATTTGAAATTTTGATGTTGACCACAGGTGCCCCTACTTCCGGTTTGTTACGGGAAATGGTACTACCACCAATCGATTCTTTAAATAGGTTTCGGTTATCAAAATTTTTTTATGAACAACCAGTATCATATAGTTTTCGAGAGAAAAGCCTGATACGGGTGGTCTGAAACACACGCACACACACACACACACACACACACACACACACCTACATACGCCCATAATTTAAATATACAGTAAAAATTAATCAGTGATGGCAGTATAATAATTTAAAAGTCTTTCATACATTTTTTTTGTAATGTGAATTATTATTATAAAAATGAGATATAAAATTCCAATATCTTTATGATTAGTTGAATATATGTATTATTCTCAAACTTGTATATCATGGAAAAATCGAACTTCAGGAAATTTACGAATATGATAGGCTATCTAAAGCAGTAGTGGAATTAAAATTTATGTCATAGCTATAAGTCTACCTTCTCCCTGTCATATAAGCAGTCCTGATTCGAGTCCCGATGAGGCCTGGGGTTTTTCATTGAAAAATCCATAGTGACACTTGTCTTATTGCAGACAAGTTCGTAATTATAGGTTTTCTCGGCCTTCTTCCATTTCCACACATTAAGCATCAACATCATTCTGATTTATCTCAATTCCATATCATTTCCCTGACCACCAATTGGTCTACGGACAAGTGGAATTTCCTGATTGAAACCTGGAAACTCAACGAATCTTGTTGTAGTGAATTGGTCAGTTGGTGCGGGTTGAGACTGTGTCCTGCTCAGTATAAAAGTTCTCTTAGCAGAACATCACGATAGGTTTTGCCTTCCTCCTTTAGAGAATTAATATCATAGAATACCTCACCATTGATTCCTTTCACATGCCACCACTATCCATATTGGCTTGGCTTTTCGAGAACTAGATCCGGGATGGATCCATACACTCTGGCATACTTTGGCCCATTGTGCGCCCTGTATATGCAAAGTGACCTGGATGATATTCGTGAATCCGACGCTGACAGGTGGGCCATTCTGTTTCAGCCCCTGATAGAGCCAGGTTCCATTTCACAAACGAATAACTCAGTAAGCCCCAGTGGCCTGGAGCCTCTAGTCCTTCCTATATCGGAAACTCGTACAACCCCCAAAATTTCATACCAGCCTATTTTTACTACTGCAGATGATAGATGAAATGAGAGGGAGGTGGGGAGTGTTAGTGAAATGATTTAGAGAAACTAGAATACCCCAAGAAAAACCCTTTGCAATATCTGCTTACTCAATATGAAGTCCATCATCACTATTCATCATGACAGGACCAAAGATTCATCTCGAGAACATTATGCTCTAGTCAGGCATGTTCCTGGAAGTATGTAGATTAAGTGAGTAAAAGTTGCTCTTGGCAACAGATTTCAGTTCAATACATGCAAAAGAAGATATCAGATGATAAGCAGCATTAAGATACATGGAAATTAAGAGGTAGGCGGAAAATATGAAAGATTGGAGAATGCTGTGTTTGCAGTGAAAGACCTCTGAATGAATCAACGTGATGTCAAATATGTCGTATAAATTTTGAGAGACTTGAATTGTGTAGGCTTTTGAGGACCGAACCTGAGATATGTCCATGTACTGAGGTTCATGTTGGCCCATTGTGTGCCCTGTATGTTATTGTTCCATTCCTACAGGTGGCCTAGGTGGCAACATAAAGCACATGCTGACAGGCAGGTTAACCTGTTTCGGACAGAGTTCCATTCTTAAATGAGTATATGATAAAGCCTAGGCCCTGGATCGCAAAGTCCTGAAATCATATATGAGTACAGAGACCCGTACTACCCCCAAGACTTCATTCTAGTCTAATTTTAACTACTATTAGATGAAAAGAGGGAGAAATGGAGTCTGTTCGTGGAAGGAAAGGGTTGAAATGGGAGTAACCTAGAAACATCTGTTTTGTCCACCACATATTCCACCCAGACCTGACCAGAAATCGAACCCGAGCCACCTGGAAGGTCAACATGCTAGCATTCTAGCCATACACGCGGTCATAGCTTCACATTCACTCGTGTGCCATATATACAATTATTGTCCCGGTCCGACAGATAGGCCAGGTGACAATTGTAAATAAGATGCTGACAGGCGGGCCATCCTGTCACCCAGATGGATCCAGGTCCCATCCTGCAGACGAGTATATGATAAACTGCAGGCTCTGGAGCTCAATGTCTGTGTCAGTACAGAGAACCTTACTGCCCTGTAGACGTCATCCCTGCCTATTTTTAATAATCGCAGATGACAGATGAAATAAGGGAGAAATGGAGCATGTTGGTGGAATGAAAGAAATAAATGTGAGTACTCCGAGAAAAATGTTCCACAAGACTGCTTTGTCCACCACAAATTCTATCATGACCAGACTGGGGATCGAACGAGTGTGCATTAGCAGCGAGCTACAGACTCGGCTTAAATTTTGTTAATTGTCCATGTGGTGTACAGAAATTTTACCAGTCGTGTATTGAATGTGAAACATACTTTTTTTCAGTTTGAGTATGTATCCAACCTGTGTGGCCATAATACACGACATTGTATAGTCGTGAGTCATTTGTTTGTAAAGTAGTGTGTATTCTGTCCTTCATTAGTTTCGGGATCTCGAAAATAGGGCTGTGATTTAAAGTAGATGTGGAGTGTCTCATTGTGCAAATATATATAATTTTCCTGAGAATCCAAGGAAAAGTACAGTTGCATTCTTTCGATTACTCACAGGGCATAACTCTGAGTCAAAACAATCGAACAAAATTGGAATTATTCTTCAGAATTTTGTCCATTGTGCAGTCTTCAGGAAGAATTGCTTCAGAATCATCTTCAGTGATGCCCTGCCCTTTCCTGTAAACCCACTGCATGTGAGAAATATTGTAGAGCAAGAGAGTTAATGGCTTTATTGCTAAGAACTCAGCATTATATGAGTTATTAGACTTTTGGGTATTCCACTGTGTTTTGGAACTTGACATTTCGAATGTTTCAGAACTACTTACAGGTTCCTTCATCAGGACAGACAGGTAAGACCAGAGGGGTCAGCTACTGTATTAGACTCGTTACACTAGGCTAATCCGGATGACTGAAATGTCGGAAATGTCAAGTTGCAGGACACGGAATACCCAAAAGCCTAATTCTGAACTCAGCCTTATTTAACAACAGCAACAATATTCTCGGAGATGCATTCATCTACCTTGTTAAGGAAGAGTTTCTCTGCTGCCATATTACAAATATGTTTGACAAATTCTCTATTGGCAAAGGTACACATCTTCTTTGCACTCTCCAGTGAAATTCTATAGCCTAAGATTATGACTGATTTACGACAGTATGTTCGTTAGATTCAGTTAACAGCTTATCTTTCATTTGTTATATTAGCACTTGCTGATGAACTCCCTTATATTTTTTTTATATACATTGGCACAACGCTGAGTAATGATGCTGTAAATAGAACATTCTATCATGCTGGAGTATCTTGCAGTGGATAAATATTGTATGTCTTAATGATCTTTGACGAATGAAATTCTGCATCTCTGTCATAATGTGTGCACTCACTCCAGTATATGAGCAGTGACCAGGTATACATTAATTCCGAAATTAACCACTTCTAGTATATAAGCTGTTACAGAAATAAACAAGCTGTGCGCTGGTGTTCCTTTTCATGTGCTCATACAGTCTGACTACAGTCTAGTATATACAGTCGCGAAGCTCAATATGTAGTAAATATGCAAACATTAAATAGTGGCTCACCACTAGGATCGCTAATATCGCCTCATTACAGGCAATGCAAAATAGTACCGTCACAGTCTATTGTTTCTAGCACCCTCAAAACTCAAGCTTTGTGACTGTATATAGTAGACTGTGGTCTGACCTTATTCTAACATCACATTTGCACAACCTGCCCACCACTGATGTAAAATATATATTGATAAAACATCATTTACTCATCTGTTTTAATAAAAAGAAGCTGAAACTTCCTCCTCCTTCCAAACTTTTGTTGCACCTGTTGAAGTGATGTATCACTGATGTTCCCATTGAGAAATGTAGTGGAAGTTTTCCCAGATACTGTTTTTCATTTCTTCAGGTTACCTGTATGTGGATTATTGTACAATTTGTCATTCAGAGATCTGAAGAGATGATAAAAATCATAACGAATTAGGTCAAGGGGTTGAGGGACCCATACATTTCTGCTGACAATTACACTCTTACTACGTCATACTACTTTTGACCAATAAAACGGTACGAAAGGACATTTCAACCAATCATGGCTGCTTATCGCACAATTTTATCGCGTCCCTAGCATTTGTTTAATTTTATCGCGTCCCTAGCATTTGTTTCTTTGTTTGCCAACATTTGAAACTGCGCTGGTCTGGACATCAAATATATATATATATATATATATATATATATATATATATATATATATATATATAAAATTACAAACCACTCCAGTGGATGCACAGCAGTTTCAAATATGACTCGCATTGGCATTCAAGAACAAGAATTAATAAAAATCACTGATCATACCTATGCATCTTCTGAAATCCGATTTACAAATAAATGAAGGGCACCATTCGGAAATCCTGAATAAGTTGAATACACCATGTAGGCCTAAATCAACGAGTTCCACTTCTATTACACACACGTCCAATATAACATCAATTGAACCACCAACCACATTCAAATTTAAAAATTGTACATTCAATAATTATTCCTTTTAAAATTATTCATTCGGAAATCCTGAATAAGTTGAATACGCCATGTAGGCCTAAATCAACGAGTTCCACTTCTATTACGCACACGTCTAATATAACATCAATTGAACCACCAACCATATTCAAATTTGAAAATTGTACATTCAATAATTATTCCTTTTAAAATTATTCATGTTTATTTTTTATGTCATTGTCATTAATTAAAATTATTCATTCGGAAATCCTGAATAAGTTGAATACGCCATGTAGGCCTAAATCAACGAGTTCCACTTCTATTACGCACACGTCTAATATAACATCAATTGAACCACCAACCACATTCAAATTTGAAAATTGTACATTCAATAATTATTCCTTTTAAAATTATTCATGTTTATTTTTTATGTCATCGTTGTTAATTAAAACTTTTCTAACACTTGTGTATATTAGGTTATGTTATAGCTTCTGCTATATGATATTATGGATAGTCACGTATCAGAGATTGTTAAATATTAAGATTTATTGAAAATCATCTGTCAAGTGACATTGATTACTGGAATTCGGATAATTGAAGTGGAATGTTGCATTTTAATAAAAATGAAACTGAATCAACAAAGCCTTCTTGACTAGTAACATTGCCATCGTGTATAATAGATCGAGAACTTCTCGACGAGAAGGCATTGCTCACTACTGCATGCATCTAGCGTAATATTTGTAATGTTGAGATGGTACAATAATGCATTTGAAGACAGTTGTATTTTCGTAAGTCAATTAATATTTTATTGTATTGGAGTACTTCGTTACTTCTAATCTTTATATACTTTTTTCTAATCGTGTAATAGTCAATTAAATCCCACTCGAGTTTTGATTTTCTCTAGATAAATCAAAACGTCTAGTGAGATTACTGTTGATAATTTTCTCCTAGAATGCTACGAAGTTCGTCCACAAAATAGTTTTTATGTGATGTCCTAGAATCTCGTTGGCAAAAAACAAAGAGAAACTGCCTTTTGTACAGGAATCTGTGCACATGTACGAGATTGGTTATTCTATGGACAAACTTCATAGTGTAACTTTATTCGAGGATATATTTATGAGTAAGAACATGTGACCTCTTCGATCCTCTGACCTAATCTCTTTGTCACTTTTGAGTAGAATTCCTTAAGTTTACAAAAAGCAGTACACATATCTTGAATAATAATAATACAATGCATTCAATTTAAAACTGGCCTCAATAGAGAACATGAGAACATCTGTTACTTCTGCTATAACAAATACTGGAAATGATGTCCCTTTTCTCGAATGCACATGCCCAGATGGTTTATCATGTTCCTAACCAATTCGTGAAACATTTGTAGGCAATGTGGATAGAATTTTAACATTTTCTCACAGCTGTCTGGGCAAATCCTAGGTATATTTGCTTCTCTTGGCTTAAGCATTGCAAAGGTTTGTGGGATGATTTTGTTACTGTGTCTTGAATTTTCTCCACTACATACTCTGGTAGTACAGATCTACGATTTCATGTTTACCGCAGACAGTGTTTCACGAAACTTCTACACCATTTCCTGAATTGTGCTTTTTGTGGGCATTATTATATATATATATATATATATATATATATATATATATATATATATATATATATATAGGTTGTTTCATTTAAAATAAGAGAGTTGGAGTTATTTCTGGTTAAACCGGAAGTAGATAAAACTCGGTAATACCATTATTGAGTTCTTAGTATATGGTTATCCCCACACACCAAGTTTCATGTCACTGAACCACATGCTTCAAAAGTTATTTAGTGGTGCGGGACTTTTAACTAACCCTGTATATTTAGGTATTATGAAATCTGCACATGAGAACATGAAGGATATTTGGGCCACAGATGGCACTGGTGTATACCTTGTAATTTGCACCATGTCATGGAAATGCTTCCATTTTGTTATGAACTGCCTCAGATTTGACAACAAAATACGTGAAATGATAGGAAAAGAGTGGCTACGATTATGCACGTGCGAGAGATATTTGAAGATTTTCTAAGAAACTGCCAATTCAATCAGCGTATACTATCTCTGAACAGGCAACTATAGAGGAGAATTTGGAAGCATTTCGCGGCTGCTGCAGCTTCAAAGTATTTATGAAGTCGAAGCCCTTAAAATACGGTCTCAAAACATTGATGTTTACGGATGTTCAGTCGTTTTTCACAACCAACATGGAAATATATTCCAGATCTCAACCTGATGATGTCTATATAGTCAGCAGTGCTGTTAAGTGACATCAAGAGTATGATAGCTCTTTTCCCTTACAGCTCGCGAAGAAATATCACTGTTGACAACTGGTTCACCAGTATTGCATTAACACAAGATCTACTCCAACAGCACAAATTAACTTTGGTCAGGACCATCAGAAAAAACAACAGAGACGTACCTCAAGAATTTGTCAGACTGAAAGGTAAGCCTGCCTGTTCCAGTATGTTTGGTTTTAGCAAGGCGAAGGACCTTTGTTTCCTATGAGCCTAAAAAGATATAAATGTATGGTCTTGTTGTCAACAATGCACTCCACGCCTGACATAGATTCTCAGACTGGAGAAAACTAAATTCGGATATCATCACTTTTTATAATAAGACTGAGATAGTTCTTGATGTTGCAAATCAGCTGTGTCAAAACTATTCAATGAATCGTAGGTCCAGCTGTATTTATGAAATCAAAGCTCTTAAAATATGGTCTCAAAATCTTCGTGCTTACGGACTCTGTCGTTTTTCACAACCAACATGGAAATATATTCCGGATCTCAACCTAATGATCTCTACATAGTCAGCAATGCTGCAAGTGATGTCAAGCGGATGGTAACTCCCATATCATTGATGGGAGGAGATATCACTCACTGTCAACAACTGGTTCACCAGTATGCCATTAGCACAACATCTATTCTAATAGCACAAATTAACTTTGGTCGGCACCATCAGAAAAAACAAAAAGAGGTATCTCAAGAATTTGTCAAAGTGAAGGGTAAGCCTGTCTGTTCCAGTATGTTTGGTTTTAGCAAGGAGAAGATGAGCCTCGTTTCCTATGTGTCTAAAAAAAATAAACGTGTGGTCATGTTGTCAACAATGCACTCCATGCCCGACATAGATTCCCAGACTGGAGAAGACTAAAGTGGAAATCATCACTTTTAATGACTAAGATAGGTGTTGATGTTGCAGATCAGCAGTGTCAAAACTATTCAGTGTGTTGTAGGTCCAACCATTGACCGTTGACAATATTTTACTTCTTGTTAAATGTGGGTGCCATCAATGCACAAGTGAATCTGCAGGAAAATACAGGAAGGAAAGTTGCTTGCTATGGTTTCCTAAAGGATCTTGGATGGAACTTAATGGATGAATATCTTAAGAAAAAGACAACGATCAACACCTTGCCAAAAAGTCTTAGACAAGAATAAAACATCTGACGGGCCCAGTGAAACAAACGAACCAACAACTATCAGGAAAGGAGGGAGGTGCCACTTCTGTCCAAGAGCCAAGGACTGTAGAACAACAAAGTGCTGCGCCATCTGTGGGAAGCCAATCTCCAAGGATCATGTGATGGAGTCCTGTCCAGACTTTCACAGTTACATGAAAAGGTGTAAGTTACAAGTGTTGGTTCGAAATATTCAATTTTGTAAGTTCAAAATTTCATGATTGTTTTTCAAAACGAGTGATAATGATATTATTTTTACTAATTAACAAAAAATGTTGGTATAAAAACAAGTACGTCAAGTAATGCTTTTTATTATACGGACTAATATTATGTTTAAGTATCCTAATGCACATGAATGTCAATTTTTTTTACTACTTAATATTAAAAATGTTTAAATAAAAGCAATAAATAATGCAAAGTAATGATTTTAGTATACAAATAACTATTAAGGTAAAAAATTTACATAGGTCAAGTAGGCACGAGTCCCCAAAGGTTAATCAGGTGTGACAAGTGTGTGAAATAAGAAGGCAGTTTCAGCATCTTTCTGAATTTTTGCCGAATAAATGATGTTTTAAGTACTTGTCGAATTACCAGTACTGTGCTAATAGCAAGCTGTTTTCACAGCTCCAGGTTATCACTTTGCAGTTTCTCTACAGTCTATTCACATACTAATTCAGCTCCAAATTATTTAATTTCTAGCAATTCTGCATCTGTCATACTTTCCTCGAAGGTTACATATACACTTGCACTTCTCCTTTGTGGAATAGGAGAGCTTGTTTTTTTGGCCTGTCTAATGTATTACATTTTGTCCATAACAACTGTACAGTTGATATCACTTCTTCCAGTTTGTCATGATCGAAACTTTTCCTGCTTCTGGTATGAGTGTTTATCAGTCATCTGTCCACACTGTTGTATGAGATAGCACCAGACATATCTTTGCTTTGACAGCAATTTTTGCATATACACTTCGCAGCAAAAAGAATAGGCTGACTCTTGGTAATTAGAAATGTTAAGTTCTACCGTGCAGTTCACATGTGTAAACGAACTGCACTTCAATGCATTACTGTTCTGTTTATTCATTGAAAGTCATCCATCTATAATGTAATCAACTTTACGAGGTGTGTGTGGCATAAGGGTAACGTGTCTGCTTTCTATATCATTGGTTATGAGTTTGCCTCACAGTGGAATAAAATTATATTTATTTTAAATATTAAATGGCATTTGTTAATGAATTTCATTATGCCTGTGTTGTAAAAATATTATTGCCTATCATCAGTGGATTATTAATAGACGATATCTGGCATGTATAAACAAAAATAATAGTTTTTTCACTTCCTAAAAAAACGAAAGCACATCAAATATAAAGAAGTAATCAAATATATAACTAAAAAGGCCTATGATAGGAAGTAATATATCATCCACAATCCACCTACATCAACAACCACCCTCCTTTTTTGCAGCATGGAGTCCACAAGATTGTGGAACAGATCTATTTCGTGTCCACCTCTTCCCACGCATCTAGAATTCTGTCCCACAATTTATCTGTCCAAATGGGTAGTTGTGCTGCTCAATTATAGCGTAGGATTCCTTTGACACTATCCCACAAATTTTCAGTCTGATTCATATCAGGTGAATTTGGGGTCAGTCGACCAGGTCGACATCAGGCCTCCTCATAAACCATCTTTCAATCCAGTTGACTGTATATAGCAGGTGGTTATTCTGCTGGAGAAAAGTGTTCATTCTGGATATCATTCTGGTGCAAAACAGATCATTTATCATTATATCTGCCAGAATGTGCTCGTAGTCCTTTGCTGTAAACCAATTGTGGATACATTTCAGAAGTTCTGCCTCATCATATGACATCCACCATCCATCCCAAACACGATCCTCACGTGATCCAACCTGTTAACGCGTCTCACGAGCATTCATTATATCAGTGGCTAACCAGATGATAAACTAGAGCAGGTTCATTGTTGCTCCTGGAGATAATTACCTTGGAGAAAATGACTGTTCTCCAATCGATATCCTGTCAGAGAATAGTAGGCCTATTTGCTAGACAATTCACGATATGCTCCATTTTCAAATGCTCCTTTCTCACATCAGGACATCGCTTTATGCCACACTCTCTAAATTGACTCCTCCTAGTGTGTCGGAAATCGGGAAATTTGGATCCCATCAAGAGTTCAGAGGCTGTTCTAAAGAAGTGGTTTTCAACTTCTTTCAATAACATGGTGTCATCTTCCCCAGTATCAGAAATGTGCAGCCAATCAGACATTGGGCGATTTGCAACTTTACCATTCTCGAGAAAAAGTTTGTCTCACCTCCTAGCAATTGAAAAAGGATTCTCTGGTTGCCCTCAATACGAAATACCTACATGAACCATGATTTATTGACGGAGTTTGGGATGACGAAATATACAGTTTTATTTACAGACACATTGCTTGGGAGTGGGGGGGGGGGGGTTTATTTACTAGAGTATATATTGTAAGAGATATTGCTACATAAATCTAGCTTTACGAGGCATATGATGGAAAATTTGTAGTTTAAAAAATGAAGATTGTCAGATTCTCGAATCTTGAATTAATACTATTCATTTGCTTTGTAAACTCATGCTAAAACGATCTACACTACTGAAACTGATTATCAGAGACTCACCTTGGAATTTTATTGTATTGGAACTTTTCTGTGGGCGGTGTAACATTCTCGTATCTTTTTCCTTTAAGATACAGTGGTTCATATGGATAGTCAGCCACGGACATAGTTCAGGTATTTTGCATGTTTGCCAGTTGATCTGGCACTGCACTCGGGCGTGGGTTCAAATCCTGCTTGGGATGATATCTGGATTGGATTTTTCCTGAGGAGGTAACAACTGTAAGACGAATGTCAGGTAATCCATGGCGAATCTTCTGCCTCATCTCTCTAAATAGCATCTTACTGTCATCAACTACATCCATGCTGAAGTACCTAATAGTTGATACATTGTCATTAAGTAACCAACTTAAAAAAAAAAAAGAGAGAGAGAGAGATTATGGACAGGAATTGATGGTGTTCTTTCCTGGTAATAGTAGCTTTTCATCTCCTGCACTGACTCCTTTTCTCATGATTTTCATTTTAATCTGCCTATATGAATTTTATACAGATATTAGTTAAGTAATTTTAATACTGATTCAGGATTGATTGATATAAATAGAATTGAAAAAAGTGACATCTTTTCATTGCTTGCTTTATAGGAAGCAGGTAATTACAACTTTGTTTCATTTTTTTGCAGAATGCTGTTACTTGTATAATATAATATAATATAATATAGTATAATATAATATAATATAATATAATATAATATAATATATTTTTTGTCACTTCACAGTACAGTATTGATATTGAGTTTGGCATCCTGATGTGTAAATCATATTGTCCCATAGGAAGTTTCAATATTATGAGTAGGCGAGATAGATAAAGGAATCCAGGAGGGGAAATCAGTTACTGAATCTGAGGTGAAAATAGGGTTTTGTCTGCATTTTGTCTGGGAACATAGATTGGATGATTGAACTACCACCACCTCCTCCTGCTCCTCCTCCTTCTCCACCTCCTCCTCTATCACTATCACAGCAACAACTATCGTTGCCATGATAACCACCTCCACGACCACCATTGCTACTGCAGTAGATACGTGATAAATAGAGGGTGAATGTTGATGAAAAGTCATCTTATTTTTCACATTAGGATGATGCCTATTAATATATAAATTCTTTCTATGTCAATATCAACGTAAAAATTTAATTTCCTATATTGCATTTTTTTACGTTTTTGAACTAATAGGTCATATTTTTTACATTTTTTTTCCCGAATTTTTTGGTCATTTTTAATATTTTGAAGAACTTTTAGATCATTTTGAATGCATTTTACTTTTCTCTTTACATGCAGGCCTGTTAAATCTTTTTCTAAGCAAACAGATCAGTAGTAGGATCTACGAGTAATTACATATTGAATAAGTGAATAGCATTGAAGTTTGAGTTTTATAATTTGGGACAAACTTTAAAGTCCATCCCTCATTTTACTAAAGTAATATAAAATGCTTGACAACAGCTAAGTTTAAGTGAAGGCTTTGACTGCTACTGTTCTTTTGTTGGTGTGAGGGTATGTTAGAATCCATGTTTGGAAGGGGGGAAATGTTCACCGTTTCTTGGGCAATAGGTCGTTGCATCCCCAATATGGTTCGGAAGGGATGTACTATAGTAGAAAGTATTTTTTTAACACAAAGATTGCAAGAATGCACGCTGCATCCACAATTTGTTTTGTCATTTACATTCCCCCGATCTGGAAAGTCTGGTAACAAAAGTGAAGAATGGAAGGAGGAGGATACAGAGAATGAAGACACTGACATGGACCACCCCTGATTGAAACACATTGTTAAACCTTATTAAAATCTATAGTTTTCCTTTAAAACTTTTATTTTGTTGCATGTTCTTTTCCTTTAGCTTAGTCAAATTCCAGGACGTTGCTGTCTCTCTTCGACATTTGCAGGGTAGTCATTGAAATAAGGTGACTAATTTTTAAGAAGTTGTGGTGGGAGTAGGCCTACAGTGAATAATATTTAAATGTAATTTTCTTTCAATTCTATGCTATTTTTCCATTATTTTAAGGGCATTTTATTGATCATTTTAAGCAGATTTTTAGGTCATCAACATTTGCCCCATAGTGATAAATATTGTGAACACAAATCATTTACTTCTTTAATTAATCTCTTATCTAGAAGGAATTCAACATTATTTTTCGAAGTTTTATCTGTAAATTTGATACTGTGTGCACATTGTCAGTTGTTGGCTAATCTTAAGTTCAAGTCTATAAATATATATTAATGAAATAATAAATATATTAATTTCTGATGTCAATGATTGCAACTTGATGTAACCTAACATAGAAGTACTGTTAGTGCTACTTGATTACCTTTGTTACTCTGTTGCATCTTTACTTATCTCATGTGCAAAAGTGAATTTTTACCGAATACTCATGACTTGATGTTTTCATCCTGAAATATTATATCAGCCTAGGACTTTTAATTTGAGCACTTTTAGGTTAATTCTTAGCCATTAATGCAATCTAAATAAAAGTGTATTTATTATACAGTAAAAAGATACTTATTTGGTTTACTTATTTAGTTTCAGATGACGAAAGTGATAGTTCAAGTGAAGATGACAGAGAAAGTATTCAGAGTAGAGAAGCAGAAGTGGGACTAAAATCTCTATTGGATGAGGATGAAGATGGAACAAGTACAGAGAAAAAGGTTCGTATATATAAATGCCACTCTCCAGTAAAATGTTGTAATATAAGGATGATAAACATTCCTGGCTTAAACTGAGACATTGAGTATTCAGTGCATAAGCTCGAATAAGTTTCGATATTGGTTATTATCACATCACTGAAAAAGTGACATTGTTTTGTTTATACATTTTAACTAATTGTTTTCCGCTACACTGATGAATCAATCACACTATTATTACCACTTTTACACTCGCCAGACTAACAACACTAAAATCCGTCCACATAACCAAATTCCACACATGATTGTAGAATACATTTTTGCACCCTATAATCATGTAGAAAATATATCTACACACACACATGCACGTGCACGCACAACATGCACACGGGAGGGGGAGGTGATAAGTGTCCCTCTGATATTCACACTTCTATTATCGTTACAGTACTTTAGAAGTAGGCCTACCTTCCATTGTACAAAAGTTGTTCATATAGTGTTTAAACTTATGTATGTATTATGCATATATATATTATTTATCTATTTATTTATATTCAGTATTTGTTTACGGGTTGTACATGGAGCAGATTTGAGACAGAGAAAACATACAAGTACTTTCTCCCCCATCCTCTCAACATGATCTATAGCGGTAAAAATTTATTCTCCGAGCTGACATTATCCCCCTTGAGAATGTGTGGCACAGATTCTTATGTGTGTATGACATAAAAAATAAAAGTAACAATTACAGGGATTTTAAAAAGTAAGAGGTAGCTTTTAATTGTTCATATTTTCATTATGGTGTTTATTTTACCCTGATTTCGTTGATTAAAATCGTTTAATTTAGGTAACTATGTCGTAAAAAAACAGACCTAAAGAAACTTGAAAAATAATAAAATAACATTTTTAAAATCATAATTGAAACAATCCCTTTGAAACTAACAGAAAATCGTTTGAATTTAATTAATAATGCAATTTAATTCGACTATGAGGAGGTGAACGGCAATGCCTACCTTCTTGATCTCACGAAGGCAGTTGTAGCAGAAAAGAGAAATGACCATTGTCTGCTTGTGCTGCTCTCTGGAAGTAGTCCGTGAAACTATGCTTACATTGGTGCCAGATGTCACATACGTGTAATGTTGAACGATGAGATATGTAGAAGTATTCATTTATATTTTATAACAAAGAAAATTTCCATGTTTTATTTCGAACAAAGAGTCAGTTTTTCATACGAATTTCCATAAAACTGTTTTTTGTTGAAAATATCGTGATTATGAAGTAATTTCTTGGATTTCTATCAATTTCGCGAAAATTCACTTATATATTTCATTTAATTTTGGACTTTCATTAAGGAACTTGAATTTTCCTTGCAAGAAATTAAGTTTTTAACACATTTTGCATGTATTGTTAATACCAAAAAATCACACTCCTACTTATTACACAAAAAATGAAATTATTTCGCATCACCATGACAGCGAGTTTGTTTGTTCCTCATTGTTCTGGTGATTGTGTTACCAGTAGACACTTTCCTGTAACTTGGCCTGCAAGATTGCCAGATATTATTCCAGCAGATTATTGGTTGTGCGACTATCTGAAGAAAAGAAGTGTTCTTGAGCAAACATATGGCTATCAGTGAGTTGAAGGACTCCATCACACACTCAATGACAGATAATTCAGAGCTGCTGTATACAGCATTGAAAAGATTTGTTACTTGTATAAGAACAAAATCGTGGACACATACAGCATCTATGTTGAAGTTCTGGCAACATGTGGCAATGCAAAAAATTCCATTTCTTGTATAATATGCAGTGTGATAATTTTTAAGATTGTATAGAACATTTTAGCAATTCAAATTACCTCTTCTTTTTCAAAAACTCTAAGTAATGAAGTTAACGCAATAATGTGTATTTCACTAATTTCCAGATAAATGCTAATGAAAGTGCTGGAAAAGAAATCACCGATGTTGCTGCACTTGCAGAGAGTATTCAACCGAAAGGCAATACCTTGTCCTCAACTAGCGTAAGTGTAATCACACCAAATTTAATGGTTACTGTACTAGCCTTTGGATTGGAAGTTCGGGGACTCACATCTAGAAAGGGAAATAGATTTTCTTAGATTTTTCTACTGTACAACTTCCTTCAAGAGGGAAGTGAAGCTATGGATTGCAACAAACCATACGTAGGTGCCTCTGTCGTGTGGGGTGATATGTTATTTTTGGTGTTATTTCTAGATTGAAATCTACTGTATAGTTTTTGTCCGTAACTTTTTCCACGAATCGGTAACTTTGATTCCCCTTCTCCCCTTCTTGCTCTATATCTCTTTATCTGTTAGACAATGACAATGAGACAACATTGCCAGTGATGCATACTGGAATGCCAATTTGCTGTTTACCTGTTTCCTAATTCTTTTTCATCATTTCCTAAGAAAATCCATTTCTTGATACAATAGAAGAGTGGCTAGTGTACGTTCTTTGTTTTGGAGTTTGAAATTAAAGGTTGGTTGGTTGCTTGCTTGCTTGCTTGCTTGCCAATGCTCTGGTATCATGGCAATGAAGCCACCAGCCGTCTTGCAGTCCAGTATTTTTCTGTAATGTTGAGATGAACAGGCAAAGCTTCACAATTATCCAGATGGTATTTATCAATGATTACGTCCTTTCCACATAAAACATAATTGGGTGAGAGGGAGATGGCGATTCTATATAAATGTGCTGCCAAACAAACCTGCCCAGTCAGAAGGTGGAAGGTTGCCACTGTTAAATTTCTTGGTTCTTCAGGGATGATGATTAAATTTTGGAGGAGGGATTCCCATGATTTATCTTTAGCTAATTTCTTCATTCTGTTCAAAAACTTTTGTTTGTATTGGAATTTTTCATTGAATTTAACAGAAATAAATGATTTTTGAGTAATTTGCTTTTGTATTAGGGTACAGCCTTTCTTAGCCAGTTGATCCGTCAATTCATTACCTGCTGCAGTTTGCTGGAACCCTTGCAAAACTATTTCCTTGACTAGTTTTTGAGCTGCTTGGTCAGGGTACAGCACTGAGAAGTTTTGTCAGTTTTCTGTGAACTACTGTATTATTAGCTATAGCTTGTATAGCTGCTTTTGAGTCAATGAGGATTACAGCTTTGGAAAATTTATTTATTGGTTAGAATAGTGAATATAACTTCAACTTCACAGTTTGTGGAGCCCTTCCCAACTGCTTTATGAAATGAGAAAAATGTACAAGTTCCTCCAGTTCCTGCACCAGCATAGTCGTTTTGTAAAGATCCAGCACTGTAAATGTGGAGCCAGGTTTCACAAGGATATTTGCTATTGATTGTTTCTAATGTCAATTGTTTTGCTACATTTGGATTTGTATAATTTTTAACATTTGGTTCCAATAAGATGTTTTCAGTTTGAATATTTATGTATTCCAAGGGATTTTGTCGAATTTCTAACATTTCAATGATAGTTTGGGGAATGAGATGTGTTTGTAATCTTTTAACTTTCTGCATAAATTCCTCTTGTGTTCTTAATTTAGTAGGCAGGATTTTGTATTTTTTCTAATAGTCTGTATTAGGTAGTCTGATTAATTTCTCATACTGGATTTCTGCTTATTCTTCAAACTCGTGTATCAGTGGTTTTTGTTGAGTAAGTTGTCGTATTGAATCTGTTGGTGTGGATTTCACTGCACCTGTAATTAAACGTAGTACTTGGTTTTGAAATTTTTCTATTTTATTTAATTGTTGTGGAGTGGCTGTGAACAGTGTTTTACTACAATATTTTAGGACAGGTTTTATGTAGTCTACATATTATATGTGGAATGTAGTGTATGTCTCGAACTTCCGTATTTACACCCAACTAATCTTTTTAACAGATTTAATCTGTTTTGGGTTTTTTTTTTACTACATTGTTAATATGATCTTTCCAAGATAATTGATCAAATATGACTTTTAGATATTGTGAATTAATTGTTCTTTATAAAGGAAGTCCATTAACTTGATGTTTGTGTTATCTGGTTTAGTGGCATTTGTGAATATTTGATACTTAAGTTTGTCTGCACTTACTTGCATTAGGTTAGTAGAGCACCAATTCTCCAATTTAGTCATAGCTGTATTAATTTGGGTTCCAATTATTTAAGCTTCTTCTTTGGTCATCAGCAAATAATGCACACTTCTTTGCCCAAAGATTCTGGAAAATCGTTGATAAATATATTAAATGATGTATTCAGCACTGCTTCTTGAAGTACACCCATTGCTGTTTGTTTGTATTTTGAAAAATATGACTGATATTTAACTGTTCTGAATCAGTGTGTGATAAATTCTTGTAACTAATAGAGCATATTACCTGAGATTCCAGTTTCTCTACAAGCTTAGGTACTCCTCCATATACTGCCATAAGCAGATTTAAAATCAACGAAAAGAGCTGCAGTATGTTTTTTTTGTTCATGGGTTCTTTAATACTCAGATTGAAATAAACAACTTGTTCGTTAGGTGAGTGGTATTGTCTAAAGCGAACTTGCTGTTTTGAAAACAAGTTGTTGGATTCAAGGACCCAATTGAGATGTGCAGTAGTCATTCGTTCCATAGCTTTGTACATCTGGCTTGTCAGGGAAATATGTCTGTAGTTATTAATATTAGATGCAGTTTTACCTTTCTTCAAAATAGGTATAATAATGCTTTTTTTCAAGTTAGCAGAAGTATTCCACACATAATTGAAAAAGTTCAATAGCGTTTCTTTAGACTTGTCTCCAAGGTTCTTGATAAATTGTGAATGAATTAAATCTGGACCAGGGGCTTTATTGGATTTAAGAGTCCCAATAGCTGCATCTAGTTCATAGATTGTGAAATTAGCATCAAAAACTTCTGTTGTGTTTGATGTAAATAGACTTCTTTTGTTTACCTTGATATTCTTATTCATGTTCATTTCTGACTTCTATGTGTTATTGTATATGTACTTAAAAACGGCATTTCCAATAACCTGGGAGTTTGTTGAGTATTTTTTTATATTATAGATGAGTTACTTGGTGGATTACTTTGATATTAGATATAAATTTTTAAGCCTTTGTACCATGTTTTCTGTAGTCCATTTTAGAGATCAGTCAATGTTCTTAATGTATCCAGCTGTTTGCTGACAATATAAAGTCCACCACAGTCCACTGTAGTTTGTTCAGTTTTTGTTTTTCATGGGAAATGAGGGGTATTTTGATCAGTGTTCATTATAGATGCCTGTTGAGGTGTAGCCAATATACAGGGTAAACCGTTCGAATGTACCTAATTTCAATTGTATGTGACTGGTGAACTGTTGAAGATAGAACTTTACGGTAACGTATATATGAAAGGAAAACTCAAGTTTCGAATCCTGTTGGTAGATGGTGCACAGACATGGTTCCTTTTCGTAGATTGTATTGATTGTCAAAATGGCGACACTGCAGATGAAAACACAAACTGTGTTGTGGTATGCGGAGTTTAAATCAATTGTTAGAGTTCAAAGGGAGCATCGGCGAGTGTTTAACCATGGTGCTCCAAGTACTAAAAGTATTAAGAAGTGGCACGATACATTTTTAGCTACAGGATCGGTGTTGAAGAAGCATGGTGGTGGTCGTAGAACATCCGACAAAATGGTTGCAAATGTTCAAGCCGCATATGAGCAAAGCCCGCTGAAGTCATTAAGAAGAGCTTCGCGGGAACTTAAAGTAGCAAAATCAACATTGCAATGAATTGTCCACAAACGTCTCAAACTTTACGCATACAAAGTGCAGTTACTGCAATTTCTGGAGCCGGATGACAAACCCAAATGAGTGGAATTCGCCAATATGATGGTAGACCGTCTCTGCACTGATCCTGATTTTATGTCCAAGATTTTCTTCTCGGACGAAGCCACGTTCCTTGTGTCGGGTAAAGTAAACCGGCATAATGTGCGGATCTGGGGATCACAGAAGCTCACACTATACAAGAGCACGTTCGTTATAGTCCCAAGTTAAATGTGTGGTGCAGTGTGTCATTGGACCGTTTTTCTTCGCCGAAAAAACTGTGTGTGGTACCACACATCTTGACATGCTGGAGCAGTTTTTCTTTCCACAAATTGAACACCTACAGCCTAACATCCTTTTCCAGCAAGATGGCGCTCCTCCACACTGGTTCAATGACGTTCGTATGACTTTAGACAACGTGTTCCATGGCCATTGGATTGGTAGGGGAGGACCGATCGCTTGGCCCCTGAGATCTCCGGTTTTAACACCACTCGATTTCTTTCTCTGAGGCTATGTCAAAGATAAAGTGTACGCCACCCCAGTCAGAGACCTTCGTGATCTTTGGGAGCTCATTATAAAGGCTATTGAGAGCATTTCAGAAAACATGCTCCAACGTGCTTGGCAAGAAATTGTTCATCGCCTCGATATTGTCACAGTGACACCTGGGGCTTATGTAGAGATATGGTGATGTGCATATCAAACTTGTTGAGTTTTCCTCTCATAGAAATGTTAGTGTAGGTTTCTATCTTCAACCATTTACCAGTCACATACAATTGAAATTAGGTACATTCAAGCAGTCCACTCTGTATACTGTAGGGCTGTGTCTTCTGCAACTGGTACTGATGATTTTAATTTACTTCTTTTGTGGTTTATGGATGGACAGTATAGAAGAATGTGTTGCAGATCTTCATCATGATTATTACACCACAGACAAGTAGGATTATCAGAAAGGTGAAATCAGTGTAGGTACAATTAAAATGAAAAGGCAACATTAACGAAAAAGATACAGACACACTGAACATTTTACAATGGAACTGTAGGTCTTTAAGAAACAAAATGGATTTATTAAACAAGAAGTTCAAGACAAAGTTCTATAATATGCATACAAGAATCTTTTCAGATTGATGATATTTTACAATTTTACAAATTTGCTCACTACAAAATTTTTAATCTGTTTCGTGAAGATAGAGGGGGTGGAAGTGTTGTTACCATGATCCACAACTCCATTTGCGTAATTGAATCTAAACAACAATTTAAAGGCCAAATTGAATACATTAGGACAAAATTATTACTTCAAAATAACATTTCATTTTCACTTGTCAATGTATATATACCTGCAGGCCTAAACCTAGTAGTGGATGATATAGAACAATTATTGATCCCATCTGATCACAAGTTTATCATAGTTGGTGAATTTAAGAGTAAACATCACATATGGAATAATAGACCTTCGAATGAATATGGAAAATTAATCTACAAATGGGTTACTGAATAATGACATCATTTAATTAATGACAACAAAACAGCAACATATCAGTGTGCAAGTGTAGGATATACAAGTACTCTAGATCTCTCTTTCTGCTTATCTAACATATATGATAATCTCAAAAACTGGAGTGCTGGTGAAGATCTGTCACGTGATCATCTTCCATTTTAGAGATGAAATTGTTAAAACTTTGTCGATACAATACAATTTTCGATATTTCTATAAAAGTAAGAATTAATTCTAAAACCAAATGTTGAAAGAATGAGTGTACAAAAATAGAGTATATGAGTGTCTAATATATGTTGTTGTTTTCTAATGCCAGACATTTGACAATAATGTCATTTGACTTCTTGCACTCCAATATTTTTCAAAGATATTGTCATGGTTAGCCACTGACGCACAGATTTTGAGATGTTCTGAATCCATTTCTTGATTTGAGTTGCACAATGGACAGTTAGGAGACTGATATTCCAATTCTATGCAGATGCTTGGCCAAACAGTCATGGCCTGTTGCCAATCTAAATGCAGGTACAGACGATTTGCGTGGTAAATCGAGAATCAACTGTGGATTATGTTGCAGAGAGTTCCATTTTTTCCTTGGGATTGTGTTATCAAATTTTGTTTGTTGAAGTCTAAGTATGTAGGTTTAATAAATCTTTTCAGAGAGTAATACGTAGATTTAGTAACAGGTCTGTAAGTAGCAGTGCTGCCCTTCTTTGCTAAAGCATCCGCATTCTCGTTTCCCAGGATTCCACAATGGGATGGTATCCATTGGAATACAATTCTTTTATTGAGTGTTATTAGTTGAGAGAGCATTTTAGCTATTTCTGCTATTTGAGATGAAGGTGTGTGTGTAGAGACTATTGATAGAATAGCTGCTTTGGAGTCTGACAATATAACTGCATTTTAAAATTTATTGATGTGGCAGAGAAGATTCCTGAGACTTTCACTTATTGCAGTGATTTCTCCATCAAAACTAGTTGTTCCATACCCAAGAGATCTATAAAGTGAGAAGAGACAGCACGTAACACCTGCACCTGCACCTTGTTCTCTGGAGATCAAGGATCCATCGGTGTATAAATGAAGTCAATTTTGTGGAGGGCACCTAATATTAATTGTCTCTAAAGACAAGTGTTTCATTATTTCAGTGTTTACTTCTGATTTCAGTATTTCTTCTGTTAAACTTAGATTATACTCTATATTTAATAGTGTTAAAGGGTTTGATTTAATTTGTAAGTTTTCTTTTAAATTTGCGATATTGATTTTCTGTTTTAATTCTTGAACAATGGATATGAAACTTTTTTGAGTTTTCAATCTACAAAGACTGTATGAATGTCAATTGTTTCCTGGTAATCTGATAAGTTTTTCATATTGAATCAGTGCTTTTTCTTCTATTATCATTTTGATGCTGTTAATATTAGTGAGGAATCTCATAGAATCTATTGGAGTTGTTTTGATTCCACCAGTGATGAGCCTGAGAGCTTGGTTTTGAACATGTTCTATTTCATTTATGAAAGGTGAAGTAATTAAAATTTCTCTGCAGTACATCAGCACTGGCTGTATAAACATTTTGTATGTAGTGTTCAAAGTATTTCTAGAGCAACCCCATTTCTTTCCTGCTAGTCTTTTCAGAAGGGAGAATCTTTTACGAGCTTTTTCAGAAATATATTTCAAATGGTTGTTCCATGTTAACTTACTGTCGAAAATAACTCCAAGATATTTGGATTCATAAGTCCTAGGGAGGTGTTGGCCATTGTATTGGATATGACGAGGTGGGTGAAGAGGAAATGCAGTGCTGCACACTCCCCACATAGCTCGTGCATACCTGCAGGCGAGCTGGGATGTGCTCACTCAGTAGTGTAATCGAATCTGTTGTGGTAATATGTATTCGGTTGAACAGCATATATTTATGTACAATACTTTTGCTAGATTTTAAAACTGAAGTTGTAAGAGGCACTTTCGTACATTTTTTTTTTTTTTTTTTTTTTCTTCGGTTACCTAGTAGGTCTGAGATTTACATATTAAACTTCGTGCAGTGGGATCAATGCTGAATTTAGGGAAACTAAATATATTCTTACTGAAGACAAATTGGACAGATATGTTAGTCAAGAAGACTGGTTGTAACCTCATAAGCCATCACTCATCACGTAGAGCCCGCATTTCAATGCACATGTATTTTTTGTCATAATCTTGTTATACTTCTCAAATTTTGCAATTATTCATTTTATGACGTATTAATTCCAAATAACAATATTTCTTCCCGTGCATGTTTGCATGTTTTGACCTTTCTTGGGAGTAAATTCATGCACAATGCATATTTTGAAGATTTTGTTTTTAATAGCACATATTTAGACTTTTATATACTGCATATTATGTCCTTTTTCCTGGCTTTTAATGCATTTATTATGTTAAATTGCGTAATAGTTTCTTTTATGTATGTTGCTTTGTAGAACCTGGTATTTTCACGTAATTGTCTATTTAAAAAAAAATAAATAAATATTAAAAAAGCTACTGGTAATATGATTTTATGGCATCCTACCTAGCAACTAGTCTTTTAATCCTCTCTTTGTTACACTGCAATTTATTTCCAACCCCTAACTCTCGCTTGTTACAAAGCAGAGGTCAAAATATAGAAAGAAAGCAAGGAAGGCAGGCAGAAGCAGCATGCTTGCAAACAGCAGTGTAGTATACTACTTTTGTGTCGAATTGTGAAGAGTAGCTATAGCTTCTGTTAGAACTCCAAGAAGAGATCTTGTGGCAAATGGATTGAGGGAAAGGAATTTCTGAATTTGATGATGTACTTTATTGTGATTGTTGTAATAAAGACGTAAGTACTTCTGTATTTTGGAGCATGCAACAGCATCACAGTTAAGTGTAATGCTGCAAAGTCGCGGTTTCGATTCCTGATGGGGTCATGGTCATGCGGAAAAGTACAAGACTTGCAATTCGACCTCGCATTTTGCCAAATTTCTTCACTTAAAGTATGCACCTGTCACTTCTTGTAATGTAGAAAGATAATTTTCCATGTGCAAGGATATCCTTGAGATAAATACATGAGCTTAAGTGAAGAACATCAGAGAAATTAATTATAGTACGTTGTTCAAAATAAAATAAAAATGTAACATAATGTAGATACTAAATTTTGATAGTGCATATTCATATTTATTAAATTTTTTTTCCACTCCATTATGCATGTTTATCATATGATAGTGCATGAATGCATGCTTGTTTTAAGATTTGATGGTGTATGGAAATCGTTCCGTTCCTTCTCCATTGTATACTTAGTTCACTAATCAGACTTAAGATTGTATACAAACAATTGTTTTTCCTGTGATACATATTGTACGAGGTGCGATCATTGAATTCCGAGACCTGTCCCATAAATGGAAATAAAATTTACTTACTTACAAATGGCTTTTAAGGAACCCGCAGGTTCATTGCCACTCTCACATAAGCCCGCCATCAGTCCCTGTCCTGGTCAAGATTAATCCACTCTCTATCATCATATCCCATCTCCCTCAAATACATTTTAATATCCTCCCATCTACATCTCGGCCTCCTCAAAGGTCTTTTTCCCTTCGGTCTCCCAGCTAATACTATACAGTGGAACCTCGATGGATCGTTCCCGTTATCGTCGTTTTCCCGTCTTTTTCGTCTGCTTTTTTTGGTTCTGGAAATAGTCCCATATAAATAACGTTATTTTTTTCCTGGTTCCATCATTCCTCAATCTATCGTTTTATTGCATCTATCGTTGAGGAATCACGATCCCTACAGCATATTTTCCCGCATGGCTAGTTTTCTTTTACTTTGAAAGGGCGAACTTTTTTCTCTCCAACATTATCTTTGAAGCAAGAGAATGCAGAAGATAGCTATCCGGAGACTGTGTCAAACTTCGCGGAAAAACGTAAAATGTATTATGCCATCATGATACGTGACGTGATTCGTCATCTTAGTGCAGCGCGGGAATTCTCCACATGCGTTTGTTATAGTCTGCTAATGCATAAGTTCTGTGCTATGACGACATATTAGATTCTGAAAAGAAATGCAATTTTATAGTAACTTATTGATTAATCATATTACACAAAAACGACGTGGAGGTGTATAAAGATTTCATACAGTATTATTATGGAATATATTACGCAGTCGTTTCACCTAAAGGGATTTGTCATCTTAACACTGCGACTTGTTTAATGTCAGCTGTGCTGCAACACAGACGCCGATCTTCACAGTGGCAAGCGTTTCTGTACATTTATGTTCAGTACATGTTTATATGCTTAGAAACATATAGGAGAATTGTCTTTCTAGGGTTACTAAAGAGCTAGACAAGTTCCGTCATTATTTTCATGTGTATGTTACAAGCCTAATTTGTGACGCAGGTTCTAGTTGCATGTAATGCAACAGTATGGGCTAATGGAAGCCCACCTACTTGAGAATGGATTTGTGGTAACACATATCTGCATTCTGAACGTATCACGAATCTAGGTTTATGATTTTCTCATACTTTGTTTCTGTCTAAATTATCAGTAATGACCAGGGACGACACTTTGTCCCAGCATGGATAGATTTTAGATTGGTTGTTGCTTGCCTATATTGATGTCACGGAGGCCATGGGTTCGAAGGTACTGCACTGTGACAGGAAAGGGCAACCTGTGTGTGCTGCATCAGAGAACGAACATACGTACGTTTGATTTGTTTAGAATTCGAACCTATGCTGCTCTCTGCCACTGCCTGCTTGTTTTGCATTGTAATGGCTTATCTACAGTTCCTACAGTACTAATGGTGCCATTGCCACTTAATGACAAGGTGGTGGTGATCGTGACTCTGTGTGTAGTAGTGGAAACATAATACAATTTAGTCACACAAGAGCTCTAAACTGAATGCAATTGCAACTGCGTTTGGAAGTGAGTATTTTAGTGTGGAGGGCGACAACATATGCTGTAAAGTGTGCAACACAGAACTAAATGTAAAGGTTCGTAAAGATTTGCAAAAGCATTGTGAAATGAAAAAGCATAGTGAATGTTTTCCGTTATTTCTGTCATCTGCACAGTTTACAAACTTTGATTTTTATAATGATTTGTGCGAGATGATAGTATCTGCGAATATTCCAATACACAAGCTCAGTAATCCAAATTTTCAGCGGTTTATGGAAAAATACACGTCTAGAAAACTGCCTAGTATAACATAAATGCGTACTTATCGCCTGTATACGAAAAAAATTCTGAACCCATTCGAACAGCTATAGGTAGTAACAAAATATTTGTATCTATAGATGAGACATCGGATGCTATGGGACGACAAGTGCTCACGTTGTTGGAGTAGTGATGTCCTCCAGTGAACCAGGAAAGAAATGTTTGTTGTCATCAGAAATACTAGAAAAAGTAAACAGTACAACTATTGTTAATCTTTATGAGATGCACCTATGTAAAACATCGTGCAATGTTGAGCGAACTTTCTCACACTACAAGCATACTTTTAGTGAAAACAGAAGGAATTTCACTTTTCCACACTTAAAAATGCACATTGTTATATATTGTAATGGACTACAGTTTGTATCAGAATAATGTACATGACTCTATTGCAAATACTTGTGTGTAATTTGACAAACTCGTTGTATATGGTGTTGTGAATATGTGTAAGTAATATTGTAAAGATGTAACTAATCAAGGTATATGCTACACGCATACATACTATATAGCAGTGGTAACCTGTAGAAACATTGCATTTTTGTTCTGCCGCTCTATACCAGCAAACAGTTGCGTGCTGTCGCTGGCCTTCTCGAATCAACTAGTGAACACAGGAACTCTCTACACCAGTATCAGTGAACCTCGTGGCGAACTGGGACAAAGTGTTGTCCCTAGTAATGACTAACATCTCGTGAGGAATAGCAAACTAATTTCTAGTGCGTACGGCATCCTCATCACACACATGACTTGGTATGAAGGTGTTTGGGTGGTAAAACTCCACCTTTCTGTTCAGTATTATTATCAGAACTATAGAATTCGGGCATATTTGTGCACGAAAGCTAATTGCAAATTTTTTTCTACAAGAAATAGTGTACATAATGTTCTAATAAAGGTGCATTCAGTGTAATCACTAACCATTCGGTTGTTCATTTTATACTTTATTTAAGCAAACAATAGATTTTTAATTGCAAGTTTACAAACAAGAATAAAATATTACAAGACATGTTCATTATGATTTTATATTACAATGCATGCATTTCTAGATTGTGTAACTTTCTCCATTTTTCTGTAACTTCATCCCTCTTAGCTCTAAATATTTTCCTAAGAACCTTATTCTCAAACATCCTTAATCTCTGTTCCTCTCTCAAAGTGAGACTCCAAGTTTCACAACCATACAGAACAACCAGTAATATAACTGTTTTATAAATTATAACTTTAAGATTTTCTGACAGCAAACTAGATGACAAAAACTCCTCAGCCGAATAATAACAGGCATTTCCCATATTTTTCCTGTGTTTAATTTCCTCCCGACTGTCATATTCATTGTTGCTCCAATGTATTTAAATTTTTCCACTACTTCGTAGAATAAATCTCCAATTTTTATTTCCATTCCATACAATATTCTGGTCACAAGACATAATCATATACTTTATCTTTTCGAGATTTACTTCCAAACCTATTGCTTTACTTGCTTCAAGTAAAATTTCCATGTTTTCCCTAATCGTTTGTGGATTTTCTCCTAACATATTCACGTCATCAACATAGACAAGAAGCTGATGTAACCCATTCAAGTCCAAACCCGTCTGTTATCCTAAACTTTCCTAATGGCATATTCCAGAGCGAAGTTAAAAAGTAAAGGTCATAGTGCATCTCCTTGCTTTAGCCCGCAGTGAATTGGAAAAGCATCATATAGAAACTGGCCTATGGACTCTGCTATGTTTCACTAAGACACATTTTAATTAATCGAACTAGTTTCTTGGGAATACCAAATTCAATAACAATATTATATAAAACTTATTTGTTATCCGAGTCATATGCCTTTTTGAAATCTATGAATAACTGATATACTGTACCCTTATACTCCCATTTTTTTCTCCAATATCTGTCAAATACAAAATATCTGATCAGTAGTCGATCTATTACACTTAAAACTGCCCTGATGATCCCCAATAATTTCATCTACATACAGAGTTAATCTTTTCAAAAGAATATTGGAGAAAATGTTGTATGACGTCAATGAAAGTGACATTCCTCGAAAGTTACTACAGTTACTCTTGTACCCCTTCTTAAAATAGGTACAATTATGGACTCCTTTCATTGTTCTGGTACAATTTCCTTTTCCTAAATAGCAAGTACAAGTTTATAAATTTCGCTAGATAATGTACTTCCACCCTCTTGTATTAATTCTTCTGGAATTTGATCAATACCTGGTGGGTTGTACTCTTTCAGATTTTCTATCGCAATTTCTACTTCTGAAAGTGTGGGTTCGAGTATAAATGGCTCAGCAGTTTGTATTTGAATTTCGTCCCAGTCATTTCTATTTGGCCTTTGTACATTTAGTAGTTGCCCAAAATAGTCTTTCCATCCGTTCAGGATTGAATGAGAGTCTGCAAGCAAGTCTCTATTCTCATCCTTGATCACCTTGTACCCTTGCCTGATATTCATTCTTAAATTCATTTATACCCTGATTTGTTTCTATCTCATTCAGTTTTTCTTTCAATTTTGCCTGTTTCCTTCTTTCTACTACCATGCAACAATCTTCATCAAACCACTGTTTCTTTTTCTTAGTTTCATAATAACCTATGCTCTGCTCAGCTGCAATTTTGATACTATCTCTGATATTTTCCCACACGCTATTAACATCTAACTCTTTCTCAACTTCGTCAGAACTTCCTAAAATGGCAGACCTTTTCGAAATTTCGACCTGATAATGTTGCTTAGTTTCCTTGTTCTTTAATTTCAGAATATTGAATTTACTAATATTAACTTGTTGCTCTACTTGCTGGGTACTGATAGTCTTTCTCTTAGTTCTCCAGTTACCAAATAATGGTCAGAATTACAGTTTGCCCCCCGGAAAATGCGAATGTCTACTACACTAATATGTTTCCGTTTACCTGTCAAGGTATGATCTATTTGGTTGTGTGTCAATCCATCTGGAGAAGCCCAAGTATATTTATGCATATTCTTATGGGGGAATGTTGTACTTTTGACAATTAAATTTTTTGATGTCACACAGTTGACTACCCTAACTCCATTGTCATTACTGGTTACGTGTGGACTCTCTTTTCCAATAGTTGGTTTAAAAATATCCTCCCATTCTACTTTAGCGTTGAAATCCCCCAATAAAATTTTCATACGATTTTTAGATGACTGATCAAAAGTACGAGGCCTGCCAGAAAAAAATATTTCAAATACCTGACGGGGTTGGGACCCTAATCCCCTTCAAAGTAGGCCCCTTGTGCTTGCACACACTTAGCCCACCGATCCTTCCACTGCCGGAAACACCTCTGGAAGTCTTCTTTTGGAATGGTGTTCAGCTCCGTCGTCGCGTTCTACATTATCTCTTCTCTACTCTCAAAATGGGATCTTTCAGTGGTGTCTTCAATTTTGGAAACAACCAAAAGTCGCAAGGAGCCAGGTCTGGAGAGTAGGGAGGTTGGCGAACAGTTGTAATTCCATGTTTGGCCAAGAAAGTGTGGATCAATTGGGATGAATGTGCGGGGGCGTTGTCGTGATGCAAGTGCCAGTTGTTCGCCGTCCACATGTCTGGTCTTTGCGCCGAACTGCATCACGGAGTCGCCGGAGAACATCGTGATAGTACTCCTTTGTCACCGTTTGTCCTTCCGGTGCGTATTCGTGATGCACAATTCCACGGACATCAAAGAAAAGTCAGCATTACCTTGATTTTGCTTCGCACCTGCCGCGCTTTCTTCGGCCTTGGAGACTCGGGATGCTTCCATTGCGACGACTGTCTTTTTGTTTCTGGGTCGTACCCGTACACCCATGACTCATCTCCAGTTATCATGGTGTTCAGAAACCCAGGATCAGTGTTGGTGGTGTCCAGAAGGTCCTGTGCAACGTCACGACAGAGGTCTTTTTGTTCCGGGGACAACAACTTGGGCACGAATTTCGCAGCCATTCGGTTCATGTTCAAATCATCACGCAGAATTGCACGTGCAGAATCTTTACTCACTCCAACCTCTTCGGCAATCTCCCGCACGGTCAAACGACGATCTGCCATCACCAAATTTCGCACCCTCTCAACAACAGCTGCACTCCGAGCAGTTTGGGCCTGCCACAATGCTGCTCACTCTCCGCTGATGTGCAGCCATCTTTGAATCGATTGAACCACTCCTTAATTTGTGTTACACCCATCGCATCTTCCCCAAACACCTGCTGAATCTTACTAATTGTTTGACTTTGAGAATCACCAAGCTTTTGACAAAATTTGATGCAGTATCTTTGCTCAATTCGTTCAGTCATCTTGCGAGAAAACTAAATCCGACAAACACTTAGAACAGAACCTTACTTGGCGACCACCAGCCAGTGACTGGCACAAGCGAATGCGTTGAAAAAATTCAAGCATGCGCATTACGGTTACTCCTTCCACCGTGCACAGTGGCACCGCCTTAGAATCACTACTTTGCGCGGGAAAATTTAAGGTCGGATACTTTTTAGACAGGCCTCGTATGTTCCAATTCCTCATAGAAGCTATTCTTTATATGGTCGACTTTCTCTTGTGTATGGGCGTGAGCATTTATAACTACAATATCGCACCATCTAGCCTTAAGTACTAAATACGATAACCTATCACTGACAAATGCGACCTTTTTTACTGCTGACTTTATTCTTTTATGGATAAAGAATCCTGTTCCTAATTGGTGATTATTGTTTCGTACCCCATAATACAACAAGTAATCTCCTATTTGTGACATGCAATTCCCATCTAACCTAACCTCTTGTACTCCCACGAAGTCTATTCTATATCTAGTTAGTTCTTTTGCTACTAATGTTACCTCTCGTGTTCTGTAGAGACTAGTTATGTTCCAAGTACCAACTCTAATAACCTTATTCTTTTGCTGTGGTTGTGCTAGAGAATCAGTCCCATTTCGAGGCTTCTTGTATGGATTCGTAACAAGCTGTTTTTTTTTTTATAGTGATGGGTTGTTAGCCCATTGCCAAACCCCCAAGCTGGAGGACCAACCCTTATCGGCTGTCCACAACTGCTTATTCAATATATTCGCAGCTATCCTCCATATCTGGAGATCGCCTCCTCTATCTGCAACCTGCATGCATGCCGCGGTGATAGGGACCCACAATACATGGGAAACAAAATTAGCCGATTTAAATTTGGCTGCCATCTCCTTCAAAGTAGTCGCCTTGGGCAGCTATACACTGATCCCAGCATGTCTGCCATTTTTGGAATGCCTCCTGGAAGTCACGTCCTTGGAGACTGTCAAGCACCTTCTGCTATTCGCGTTGAATCTCCTCCAGAATGCCAAAACGGCGACCCTTTAACTTGAATTTCATCTTTGGAAAAAAAAAAAAAAAAGTCGCAGTGGGCAAATGTGGTGAATATGGGAGGTGAGGAATGACAATTTTGTTACGGGTGCAAAACTGGCATGTTGCAAGAGCTCTGTAAGCTAGCACATTGTTGTTATTGATCATCCATTTGGATGTGGACATGAGGATCATTTGAACCTCTCCAAATGACATGTTGACAATGTGAGCAATTTTTTTTATGGTGATGCATCGATCATGCACAATTTGTCGAATTTTTTCTACTTTTTGGCAGTGTTGAATGTGTGTGGTCAATCTGGCCTTTCGTCGTCCTCCAACGATGTTCTGCCATTTCTGAAACGCTAATGCCATTCAAAATAGCTCGCCCGTCTCACTGCTTCATTCCTGTAGGCTTGCTTCAACATTCCATGGGTTTTGGTTGCCCATTTCTCGAAAAATGTGATGTTGGCTCTCTGCTCCAGTTTGGAGTCTATCATGATTTCGCAAATGCGCGGATGCATGTGCTAATAAAACCTTGTGTTAACATAGGCCTCAATGAAGATAGCACTTTGAAACTTTGGGTTGCATCTCTCAAAGTCGTCTAGCATCATTGCTGCATGCAGTATCAATCACGTTATCCCTTCTCCCACAACAGACGCAGCCTCGAAATTTAATGATCACACCTCGTATGCCTGTTTAAAAGCTAGTCAACATATGCAGTCTATTATGGATTTTCTCCAACATTACAGGATTAGGGCAAAAGGGAAGAAGATTAGTATAGGAAAGGAAAATTGATCACAACTATACAGGTAAACCATAAAAAATGTCATTAATTTCTTGGGGTTATTATTTGAGATATTTCAAACAAAAAAGTTCAACACAATATTGCTCGTTTTTGCATCCTTTTAGAGATAAAAATTATTGTGTATGAAATGTTTCATAGCGTGTAACTTTTTGTTCTTTAAAGAATTTTTATAATGTTACATTTGTTAGGATAACATTTAAAGACAAAATTGAAATCTTTGAATCATTTATCATAATAATACACTGCTCTATTAAATTGACTGAGCATATTGGGAATTCAATCAATGACTTTCCCAAAACATGTTATGAAATGTATCGTATAAAACAATTTTAACTCGAAAAGCTAGCAAAAACGAGGAAAATCGTATTAAAACTTTTTGTTCGAAATATCTCAAATAATAACCTCCTCAAATTAATGGCATTACTTACAGCTCGATGCAGCGTTATTGGCCCATGACCTTGCTCCTTCGGTTAGTGAGCAATCTGTGTGTTGCGTCATAAGAAAGGCATCACACACGTGCATAGGAGAAGAAGAGGGGGAATGAAAGTAATATCACTATGCTTGCAACTGAGGGACGCTCCACATCAAAATAGTCACGACATTGTATAGTCTACAGACGCAATGGTTTATGACAGGACATGTGGACAAATATTGTGTTATATATTTGTGACATAATATTAGTTTGTGAAGAGCTAATTAGTCATGCCACCTGTGCTATCTAAGTTAGGTTCTAAAATACTCCATAGTCAAACTAAAGAAGTTGTTCAAATGGTTGTGAATACATGGAGATACAAGTCAAAAATAAGGAATTTGTGACATCAGCAGTGTATTTTAAAAGCATACAAAAGGTACAAAAGTGAGTGTCCGATGCTACTGGGATATCAGAAAGAACAATAAAAAGAATCCTCCATGAAAGCAAGAAAAAGAAAAGCCAAGGGACATCATTTGAAACACCAGGCAAAAAACACAATGTCTCGAAGCAAGTAAGAGATACTGACGATTTTGATAAATGTGTTATTAGAACAAGAATTCAAAATTTTTATGTACAGGGAAAGACCCCAACAATTGGGAAATTGCTTGCACTTTAAAAAAATAGTATACATTTTGGGGGGAGTAAATCATTACTTAGCAGGATAGTGAAAGACTACGGTTTTAAATGGAAGAGAACTAAAACAAACCAATCATTACTAATAGAAAAACATGACATTCGTTCGAAACGAGAGACTTACTTGAAAGAAATAAGAAAATATGAGGCTGAAGGGAGACCCATAATTTTTACAGATGAAATATACAGTGGAACCTCGATTTATTGTTCCCGGATGTATCATTTTCCTGGATCCATCATTCAAATTCGTTGGTCCCTGAACATATTCTATTTAAACTACGACTATAAAGCCCGCATCTATCGTTCCTTGATTTATCGTTTTCCTGCATCTATTGGCCAGATTTTTTAGCCCTGAAGTGTGTAAATCCCGGATTGACCAGTTTTAAGAAATAGCAACAAGCTTACAAATTTTTGTAGCAGTTTATGTCTTCAGAATGGTGTGCTGCAAGCTCCAATTGTGAAGTTTTATGGTTATTGGCCTGCTTACTCACCGACCTTCCTCACAGCTTGCCTGGCAAGACAATGTACAAGGGTCCATGTGTCCTATTGATCATTTTCTATTGTAACACATTCCAGGCCGCACTTCCACCAAGTTGTGTACGCAGTCTATCACACGTGTTCGATTCTCGACAGTTCGTATTTTTAACTTGGCAGTTTCTAATCTGATTTTCTCGGATATGGCATTTCCGTGTAAAAAAGTTCGGACTTTAGAAGAACAACTTCGTATCATAGAAGAGGTGGAGAAAAATCCAACGGAGAAGAGGATTGACATAGCTAAGCGTCTTGGCCTGCCACCTTCAACTCTAAATTGCATAATGGCAAAGAAAATGGAAATCAGACAGCAGGCTGATAAGTGTGGTACAGCAGCCAAAAAGAGGAAGACAGGCAAGGAGTCAACTTACAGCGAGCTCGAAAATGTCCTCTTTTCCTGGTATCAGCAGGCACGAGCATCAGGCATTCCCATTGATGGGACCATCTTGAAGGAGAAATCTCTGAAAATAGCTGAAACAATGGGGATTGAGAACTTTTCTGCATCGAATGGCTGGATCTCTCGTTTCAAACAACGCCATGGCTTGGTGTTTAAGAAACTGGTTGGGGAAAGTGCTGCTGTGGACACCAACGCCACGGATCTCTGGCTCCAAAGACTCCCGGAGCTGCTGGACGAGTACAAGCCTCGGGACATCTATAATGCAGATGAAACAGGCCTCGTCTTCAACTGTCTTCCAGACCGTACGCTGGCACTTGAAGGAGAATCCTGTGACGGAGGCAAAAGTGCGAAGGAGCGACTGACTGTACTGCTGTGCACAAACTCCGATGACTCAGACAAACAAGTTCCCATCGTTATTGGCAAGTCTGCAAAACCACTGTGTTTCAAAAACGTGAAGAAACTACCTGTGAAATACTATGCTAATTCCAAAGCATGGATGACATCGGAGATTTTCAGAGATATTCTTCACGCTCTTGATAAATTCTTTGGTGCAAAAGGTAGGAAAATCCTTCTTTTTATTGAGAATTGTGCTGCACATTGTCCAGACATATCCTCTTTGAAGAATGTGAAGGTGATGTTTTATCCCCCAAACTGCACCAGTGTTGTACAGCCACTTGATTTAGGAGTTATAAAGAACTTCAAGCAGGTGTATAGGAATCAGCTAGTACAGAGGGCTTTATGTTTGATGGATGAAAGGAAAGAGGTAAAAATGAAGATAGACATACTACAGCCCATTCACTTTATTGTTTTGGCATGGCAACAAGTGACTCAGTTCACAATTCAGAACTGTTTCGTAAAATGTGGTTATGAGGACAGAAATGAAGAGTCAGACATCTCGGAAGTCAACAGAAGTTATGAAGACGAAGACTGGACTCAGCAACCGCTGGCGTTGATTTCGACGCTTATGTGTCTGTGGACCAAGAACTCGCGACCTGTGGTGTGCTGTCTGTGGAAGAAATGTATGAGGAAGTGGCAAGTGGAAGTTCCATGGAGGAGGGACAAGTCGACAGTGATGATAATGATGAAGTTGATCCCAAACCAGTGCCGAGTTTTCAAGAAGCACTAAGTGCGTTCGAGACCATGAGAGCGTTCATATATGCTCACGAGATTGCTGACAGAGACCAAGTGAACATTATTAATATTGAGAAGCTACTGTTTAGCTTAAAAAGTAAAGGTGCAAGTAAGCAAATGAAAATTAGTGACTTTTTTAACAAGAAATGAAGTGAGTTAATCAAAAAATCATTCGTATACCACACATTCTTTAGTATATGAATACATATGTGTACTATAAGTAAATTTGACTGCTTATATTCATTTTAGACAGGTTCCCGTATCAATCGTTTTCCCGTTTCCACCAGTTTTTTTTTCAGAAGTCCAGAACAAAACGATGAATCGAGGTTTCACTGTATATTCATAGCAACCACACGACTCCAAAATATTGGACTGATGACATCACAACAAGTTTCATTGCTCCAGTGTCGAAAGGTAAAAGACTAATCATAGTTCATGTGGGAAGTAGAGGCGGTTTTGCTCCTAATGCTCTACTCATATACAGATCGAACCAGAAAACATCAGATTATCACAAGGAAATGGACACCAACAACTAACTATATCAACTGGTTAAGAACTAAACTCATACCAAATTTACCCCCAAGATCAGTCGTTGTGTTAGATAAACCTCCATTTCATAACTCATAAGAAGATAAACCCCCAACCTCGAATTCACTAAAAGAAAGCATGAAAACCTAGCATTCGAATAAAAACATAATTTATGATGAAACTATGACAAAAACCAACTTTACGACTTGATAAAACAGCATAAACCAAAGCACACTAATTACATGATCGATAGAATTCTTTCAGAAAATGGCCACACTGCACTAAGATTACTGCCTTACCACCCGGATCTGAATGCTATAGAATTATTTTGGAACGACATCAAACAGTGGGTTGGCAGCTATAATACGATGTTTAAAATTAAAGGCGTTGAACTGCTGTGTTATAACAGTTCGAAGAAATAGGAGTGGAAAAATGACAATGTGTGCCGGCATGTAAACAAAATTGAGGAACATTATTATAGGAAAGACATTACAGTGGAAAACACAATTGAACAGTTTCTGATTCAAGGTATAGCAGATAGTACAAGTAGTGACAGTTCAACTGAGGAAGAGCCCAGATCAGAAGAATCAAGTGAGGAAGAGACAATATCTGGAATTGAGCAACTTGAATGATTGCGGATAATTTTAAAATAATTGCAAAAAAATACCAGATAATTATAAGTAAAACCATTTGCACAACAATAACTCACAATATCCATGTGTACTGTGTAGTGATTTTTAAGACTGAATGTACAGCAACATGATACAAAGGAAGTGTTAGGTGTGCGCCTGACCTGTGTGACCCAGTCAGCCCATGCTTTGCCAGTAGTGGTAACTCGCTCTTAGTCTGTCTATTTACTTTTTGCAAGGGCAAAAATTCCTGAATCAAGCTTTAAGGTTCACCCTGAATTTGGAGAACGCTTGTTTGAAGTGGAAGACCTGTCCTTGGGTAGATAACAATGAAGGAATATGAATATATATAGACACATGTCACTGGCTTTGGCATGGTTAAAGCATCCATTGCTGGCTTGAAGTGCTTGTGAACAAAACAGTATTAATTCAGTTAATTGTTTATTGTTTTTTTTATTGTTTATTGTGTTTGTTACATGTGTGAGTGGCTGTGATTTTGTGTATTTTAATTCCAAGTTGTTTTCTAAAATGAAGCTTGCTGGTAGTGAATTTGCATCCATTGTCAAAAAGGCAGTGGAATACAAAAATATCCAGACTGTTATACAAAAAATGGCCATGTTTAATTTCTTCACATGTTAGTGAAAATCACGTGTTCTCCAGTGTGTGCTCATGTGATTTTATGTAGTTGTTAATTGCCAAGATGACTGTAAAAGACATATTGATTCAAAGAAGCGTAAAACACTTTACTTATGGCCAAACAAAATCATAAAACCATCCTTTTTCACTATTCTTTGTTAATAATGTTGAAACATGGATCAGGGATGCAGAATTATTGTTTACATCATTTGTTTTGCAGCACAATATCCCATGCAGGATATTAATTTAGAGCAACTATGTCAAACATGCTGTCCCCATTGCTCCTAAAGTTTAATATAAAATTAAAGTTGCTTGAGCAACTAATTTCAGATCATCCTAGAAGACAGCTCTTATAAATTACTCCAAAGTAGTACAGATACTGTACATTATTCTAAGAATTTAAATAAAAATATTTCTAGTTTAGGTTTGCAAAGCTCGTGAAGGACAAACTATTACACGGATATTTAAAGGTTAATGCACTTAAGCATGTTAAAGGTTGTTTCTCTCACCCTCACACCACTTTCTTCCTGCAGATATATCCATCATGCAACCAGTCATAACTTGCTTATAGACCACTCATTCAGTAATATTTTATAATTCTTTATAGATGTGTAGTTAAAAGTGATACCGTGTGTGTGCATGTATGTGCGCATTATTGAAGTTTCTGCTTTATTGATGTTATTCAGTCTTACACAAGTTTCCTGTAATTGACTTAGGCCAGAAAAACGTATTAAGAAGTAATTTAAAAAATTTGAATATAGTAACATTACTTAATTGATACAAGCATTTGGCTAGAGCTTTTAGAGATTTGTCTTGCATATTACGTCCATTTTTATAGTTTTAGTGTATATTTTATTTTAAATTGCATAATACTGATTTTATAATGCTGCTTAGATTTTGGTATTTGAGTGTATCCACTGAAATGTTTAAGTGAAAGGACTATAGTGCATTTCACAAATAGAGAGGGTTGACCTCAATAGCATTGGAGGCTACTTGACCACATTCCTGGAAGACCTGCACATTGCTGTTTGTGATGCAGGTATAGGGATGGTTGAAATAAAAGTCGCTGATGTTTCTGTAGTTCCTATTGCGTACACATGCTACAGTCGTAACCAGTTTGCTATTTCAAGCAGTTTGATGTGAATTGTGGTCTTGTGAACTTGTCAGTAATGGGAATCTTGAGTGTAACTTGTAACTTGTAACTTACAGTGTCTTATTTAATTGATGGAAGAGGAAACCATATTCATTCTGAAAATAGAGAGCTTATATGCTGGGTTTACGAGTGTTTTCGTCAAGAGTATGACGATTCGGGGTGTGGTAAACCTACGATATCCGTCACTAAGTGTATGAAAGAACTATTAAAGCAACTGGAATTAGTGAAAAATAGAATTCTTAAGGGGAAACAAACAGGCGAATTGAAAAGTCCAAAAAAAAAAAAAAAGGCCATGGGATTCTTTTGAAAATAATGTAGATAATTTCAATAGTGATGCATTGAGAAGGAATATTTTAAGTTTGTGTGGAGAAGGTTACATTCCAAGCTTCAATTATATATTAAAAGTGCCAAAGAGAAGTTGTGTTTTCCTACATCTTGATCATCTCTCTGGTGGGTTATGAGAAACAATGTGAACATGACTAAAGATAAACTGTGGACAATTAGTGGTGATGCCTCACTTCTTTGTGCCCTGATTGATAAAAATTCCAGGATTGTAGTACTCCATGCTGGTAGTGAAGAGGGGTTTGTAAAAATTGGGTTACTGGTGTTCATATAGCTTTCAGCCAAGGATGGATGAAGAAATGGAGTGTGACCGTTTAAAAAAAATGGTTTCAGGGGCAGCTTTTTCACCTAATTTTGTGATTGTTATGGATAACACAACACATGACACATACACAAGTGTTCTACCAGGATTATGAAGTTTCTTTTGAAACGTTCGGTAGTCCTCTCGCTTCCTTGCAAAACTGACCTGCTACTTGTTTAAAAACTTGGCAAAACAACCCTCTCTATTCGTGAAAAACACTGTAATGGTTTGCAGGGAATCTACCTGAGAATCTCGTGGACCTTACCAAATAGTTTCTTCATTTTATTGTCACAATGGAATTCCAAAGCCCATCTCTTGTTTTGTACAAGCCTCACTGTGAAGATAAAATTATTATTGGAAGAATGCCTCTCATGCATTCCTTCCATACTTAGTACTGGTAGTTTGGTGACTATAGCGGTACCATACTTCTCCGTATATGTGTTTAATTTGGACAGATAGTAGGTCTGTAATGCATGTACAGTAATTGTTTTGTGAATTGCTATATTTGTATTCTGTGGTGAATTGTGAAGTGTAAAGTTTTGTAATGCTTTTGATTAAATGTTCAAGAAAAGTTCTTGTGGCACAGTTTGCAAACTTTGCAAAATTATCTATGACAGTAACTAATTTGGATACTCTGGACCTACCACCCATCTATTTTCTTGGAATTATTAAGAAGTTCAAAAGTCTTTAGGATCTGCCTATGTGGATGTGGGTACATCAGCTAAAGACAAACTCGGACAAAGTTATTAATGGAAATTTCGATTATGATATAAAAAATTGGCCTCACTTTGTCTCAAATTTCATCATTTAAATATGGTAGAAAGGTAATTTTCTATATACAAAAACATTTTCACAGATAAATGCATGAAAATTTGGAAAGACAATTCGTAGTATATCTTACCATTCAAAAATAAAATGTAAATTTCAATTTTGATAATGCATATTTTTAGTGGTGTTTTTCTTCATTGTGCATATTTTTGGTCATTTGCTAGTGCATGACTGCATGAATATTTTAAGATCTCATAATCTATGAAAATCCTGTTACTAGTGATTAGTAGAGGGGTCCACATCTGTGGAGTAATGGTCAGCACGTCTTGCCGCGAAACCAGGTGGCCCAGGTTCGATTCCCGGTCGGGGCAAGTTACCTGGTTGAGGTTTTTTCCAGGGTTTTCCCTCAACCCAATATGAGCAATTGCTGGGTAACGTTCGGTGATGGACTCCGGACTCATTTCACCGGCATTATCACCTTCATCTCATTCAGATGCTAAATAACCAAAGATGTTGATAAAGCGTAGTAAAATAACCTAGCCTACTTAAAAAAAAATTAGTAGGGGGCGGATGTTGATGAAAAGTCGTCTTATTTTTCACATTAAGACGATGCCTATTAATATAGAAATCCTTTCTATGTTAATATCAACGTAAAAAAAGTAATTATGTTGCATTTTCTGCATTTTTTTAAGTAATAGGTCATTTTTATATTTTTTTCGGCATTTTTTATCATTTTTAATACTATGAAGAACTTTTAGATCATTTGGAATGCATTTTACTTTCTTCTTTACTGACAGGTCTGTTCTTTCTAATCAAAGAGGTCAGTAGTAATTACCTACTGAATATGTTAATAACAGTGAAGTTTGAGTTTTATAGTTTGCAACAGTCAATGCCTCATTCCACTGAGGGTTTCACTTCACACAACGGAAGTAATATAAAATGCTTGACAGCAACTTAGTTTAAGTGAGGACTTTGACCGCTACTGTTCTTCTGTCAGTACGAGGGTTTCTTTATAATTTATGTTTGTAAGGGTGAAACTTTCACCACGTTCTGGACAGGACTTGCGTCCTCAACATGGTTCGGAAGGGATGTCTACTGTAGCAGAGAGTATTGCCAGATTGCAACACAAAGACTGCAAGAATGCATACAATTTGTTTTGTCATTCACACTCCCTCATCTGGAAGATCTGATAACAAAAGTGAAGCGCGGAATGAGGAGACGGTGAATGAAAGCATAACATGGACCACCCCTGATTGAAACACATTGTAAACCCTCATTAAAATCTATAGTTTTCCCTTAAACCTTCTCTCTCTCCCTCCCTCTCTCTCCCCCCTCTCTCCCTCCCTCTCCCTCCCTCTCCCCCCCTCTCCCTCCCTCCCCCTCTCTCCCTCCCTCCCCTCTCTCCCTCCCTCCCCCTCTCTCCCTATCTCTCCCCCCTCTCCCTCTCCCTCTCTCCCCCTCCCCCTCCCTCTCTCTCCCTCCCTCCCTCTCTCTCGCCCTCTCCCTCTCTCTCTCTCATATTAAAAATAGGCTGGGGTATTGTCTAGGTGTAGTATGGGTTTCTGATGCTGATTTAAGATTCCAAGGGCTTGGAGCTCTGGGATCTGAGTTTAGGCTCGTCAGTAGATGCTGGGACCTTACCTGCAGGCCCAGAAAAGATGGCTTGCCTGTCAGTGTCAGATTTATGAATGCCACCCTGGCCATCCATTAGATTTTGACAATCATTACATAGCTGGTAGAAAGGGTATAAACAGCCCAAGTGAAATCAATCAATTCTATCCATGTAATCATACACACTGAACGCCAGCTTTCTTGCATCACTTCCCATTACTTTACTTGACTGCATTTCGCGAGCTTCACCATCATTCAACTGCACGCAATTACTTATGCCTTTTAAGGAAGCTGGAGGTTCATTGCCACCCTCACATAAGCCCGCCATGGGTCCCTATCTTGAGCAGATTAAATGCAGTCTCTACAGTCATATTCCACTTCCCTCAAATCCATTTTTATATTATCCTCCCATCTACATCTCCACCTCCCCAAAGGTTGCACACAATTACTGCAATTACAAATAGGCCTAGGTGACAACAATAATAATGCTAATAATAATACAAAACTGTCAAACACCAACACAGTTTTATTGGGTTAAGAAGTGCTTATATTACAGATTTATGGTTATATGCAGCACTTGTTTTTTGTTATTATGTTCATACTATAATAAAACAAGAACTTAAATAAACTGACCGAATGCCTTTTTTTGTTTCCTAATTAACATAATGGCTCAGTCTCTTCGTATTCAATTGAGGAATGCCAATGCCCAGGAGATTGAGTTCTTTTTAAATATACATAAACTAGACATATTACTTATATCTGAAGTGACTTAAAAATTATTTCATATTCTAAGATGTAAAATTTATGGTACAAAAAACCCAGATGGAAAAGCACATGAAGGAACAGCAATCTGTAATAGTTAAATTTACGTCAACACAAATCGTGTAAATTTGAAGGTCAGGATATTAAGCAACTACTGTCATAATAGAAAACAAGAGTGATCCACTAACTGTTTCAGCAGTATATTGTCATCCTAAACATAAAATCACTGGCAAATGTTTCTAGGGTTTTTTTTACAAAATTTAGGACATAAATGTATGGTATGCAATAACAAATAAAGCATTTGAAACTCTCTACAGGCCAACCAACCTACATATTGGCAACAGATCCAAACAAAATACACGATTTATTGGGTTTTTTTTTATTGTTAATGGAATAGCGAACAATTATATTGATGTCTAATCCTGTTTTAATATTTGTTCTGATCATGCAGTACTCCAATTATAGCCACAATAAGTGTAACAGTAATTAAGAAAATACACTTCTCTTCACTTCACAACAAGCATACAGATTGAAACTCTTTCAGTAGATGGACAGGAAATAATATTACTCTTAATCTTCCCCTTAAATCAGACATAGACATTGATATCGCCACTGAATATTTAACAAAATTAATTCAGCAAGCTGATTTGAGGTCTATTCCAGTATTAAGGCCCAAAGAAGAGACTTGCATTGATTATCCAAAAGAAATAAAGAAAAAGTTTTCAGGAAAAAGAAAACTGCGACCAATTTTACAAAAACATAGATGACCTGAAGGCAAAAACCAAAATAAACAAAACCATAAAAGAATTAAAACATCTTCTCTTTAAATTAAATAATGAAACCTTTAACGATTACAGTAAAACCTTAGGTTACGAATAACTTGGTTTGTGAGTGTTTTGCAAAACAAGTGAACAAGAGAAAAAATTTTTGTTTGATAAACGAGGAGCCCATTTGTATGTAACTTTTTTTGCGAGTAACAGCAAGAGGCAATAGAAGGGATCTCGTCTGAGGAGGAGGAGGAAGTGCGAACGAATTCTTCACTTCAAATGAGATTAAAGAGATGTGTAGAAAGTGGGAAGTAGTACAAAATTTTGTTCAAATTCACCATCTTGATAAGGTGGTAGAAGTGCATGCAATAAATCTGTTTAACGACAACGCAGTGTCACATTTCCACAAAATTCTCAAAATGATGCAAAAGCAGGTGTCATTGGATAGATTCTTAGTCAAAGGAAAAGATTCCAGTCAGTCAAAGAGTCAGAAGAGATTCCGTTAGTGATAATGAAAATATTTTCTTTAAATGTTTCTTTAAATGTTCAATAAGCAGTAAAAGAGATGAAAGATACTCAAAAACAAAATATAGTGAAGTAATTTATGTTGCACTATTATATTGAATTTTACGTAAATCATACTAGTATTTTATATGAATAAAGGGCTGTGAAATTAATTAACCTGAGTTTGCATTGGTTTTTGTGGAGAAAGTCACTTTGATATGCGAGTGTTTTGGATTAAGAGCACGTTTTAGAAACGAGTTATGCTCGTAATCCAAGGTTTTACTGTATGTTGTAAATCTTAGTGCCACAAATAGAGATGATTATTCCTTATGTAAAATAACTAAGAAAGTAAAATGTCCCCAGAGATCGTTACCACCCATCAGAAAAGACTACGGTGACTGGGCTAGAAGTGATTTAGTGAAAGCTGAACTTTATGCAAGTCATCTAACAAATGTTTTCACTCCAAATTCAACATCTACAGTAAACTGCAATGATAAGAAAATTAATTAGTTTCTCAGTGTCCCACTTCAAATGTATGTACCATTTCCGAGTTTTTCTCCAGACAATCTCAAGAAAGCAATAGAAACAGAACTACACCCAAAGAAATGCCCTGGGTGCTACTTTACAGCTAAAATTCTTCTGGAATTACCTATAAAACCAATAGTGATTATTACAACTCTTTTTAATGGAATTCTTAGAACTTATTATGCAGCACAATGGAAAATTTCTCAAATTATCTTGATTACAAAACCAGGGAAACCACCAAATGAAGTGGCTTCATATTATGCAATTGGTTTGTTACCAGTACTGCCTAAATTATTCGATAAACTCTTTTTAAAGAGTGTGTCGCCAATTCTTATTGACAGCAACATTATAGCTGACCATCAGTTCAGATTCCGAAGAGAACATTCAACCATAGAACAACTTCAGAGTCGTAAATAAAGTTGAAGATGCCATAGAAACAAAAATAAAATTGCTCTGCTGTTTTTTTAGATATTCAATGAACCTTTGATAAAGTCTAGAATCTTGGACTACTTTATAAACTGAAAGTCATACTTCTGCAACCACATTACTTATTACTTAATTTGTGCCTAGCTTCAAGAATTTTTAAAGTAAAATTTGGAGAACATTCTTCTCAATCCATAATATAAATTCAGGTGTACTTCAAGGTTCAGTCTTAGACCCTATATTACATTTATACAGCTGATTTTCCAATTTCTAATAAAGTATTGGTGGCTACTTTCACAGATGACACTATATTCTTGTTTCACATGAAGATCCAGCAAGAGCAACTGAAAACTTGCAGAATGAATTGAATGAAACAGAAGATAGGCTATCTAAATGGAGAATACAAGCGAGTGTAAACAAATCAGTTCATGTTACTTTCGGAACCAGAGTAGAAAATTGCTGTCCTCTAATACTTTATAACAAAGACCTTCCTATAGCAGACAGTGTTAAATATTTAGGTATGCATTTGGATTGGCGATTAACATGGTGTAAGCATATTGAAATTAAACACAGATAATTAAATTTGAAAATAAGAGAAATTTATTGACCCTGTGTGGTGACCGGGGTTAAAGAATGGTCCCAACATAGTCCATGCATGTCGTAAGAGGCAACTAAAATGGAGACCCAGCACCTCAGGTATAAACTGGGTCACACTGCCTGCAGGGGATATAAATATGGAGGCAATGGGAAGGTACCCATCAAATCACTTCACATTAAGCTATTACCCTTGTGGAGATAAAAATGATTCAGAGATTTAAATGTAGCCTCAGACTGGATGGATCTGTATGATGACGACTGCAATGGAAAAGGAAAGTGAGATTTGGACAGTGGGAGAAATGAGGTTTAAAAATAACCAATTAGATAAGAATGTATTGTAGAGTACTTTCTCACAATATTTTACTTATTTAAAAAATGTAATATTACTACATTAACAAATTGTGAGCTATATAATACACCCCTGAATAGTAATATAATAATTAACCGAAAATTGAAACATTGTGCTGTTTTCAACCAGAAATACGCGAAAAAAGAAGTACACCTCCCCAAAAATAGACATTTTTTATGGCATCATAAAGTATGCATTGCTATGAAAATATGTTTATACACAAGAAAGAATGTAATATAATAAAGGAGACACTTTATTTTCACCAATAGTTTTTATCTACTGTTTACCCATTAGTTGCAGTTGTATCTGATTTATTCGTAATTCAGGGGGAAAAAAATATTACTGCTACTGAGACTTATAAATTAAGCTTCGATATTATATCTATGATAATGCAAGTTTTGATCTTTTAAAATATCTAGGTTATTTTGTGTTTTTTGAAATTAAAACAATTTAGTAGCACTGTATTAAGTAGTTGTATGCTACTTATTGGAGAATATTAAGTTAACGACTTTTCCATGAGACCTAATACTTTCTCATAATGCTTGATCAGAAATCTCTTACGATGTGGAAACGTAATAAACAAATGTAATAAAATTGTAAACCAGATTAAGCTGTAGCCTACATACAAAGCAGCATTATACTGTATTTTTGTTACTAAAATAACTTTTTCATTAATTACGACTGAAGTGCTATTATTAAAAATAAAATAATTAATAATTAAGCATGTACATTTAATGAAGTAGAAGCTAGATGCTTGGGTTCAATTAGTGGTTCACAATTAGCACTTGCATACAGCACATTTTTTAACTGGCAGAGAGATTGAAAAATAGTTCAGATGTAGAAAGTCTATGGTGATCATCACAAAATAATCATTTTCTAATTCCAAATTTCGCTCTAGAGGATCCTGGTTAATTTTTTTCTCTGTCAGAATATATTTAAATCTGCTATCCCACAAGAATGAATATATTTCGTGAGTGTTCTGAATTGTCACTCTAAAATAATTCAAGGGTTCTTTCTTAGGCAGACGTGTTCTTTGTATTGCCAATTACATGTAATATATTTTCTAAAAGTGTGTAATGCTGGAATCCTTTGTACAGAGCAGAGGAGGGAGTCTTTGAGTTTATTGTATCTGCAAGGCCGTTCATTCACCTAGTGAATTCTTTTGTATTTTCACTTCCCTCGAACCCATCACAGTTTATGGCTCTAAAAAATGCGTTAATTTTTAAAAACTCGCACCAAACAGCTGAAATGCTCATGTGGCGTTCATTCACTGGAAGAGATTACGGTCAAAGTAACCAGACAATTTTGGACATCCAGGTGTGGAGTAATGGCGCATACATGCACACAAGCCCAACATCAGCTAAGGTGTTCTGGTTATTTAATCATGCTGTATTAACTACTGGGTTATGTAGTGTTGATGGAATTGGTCATAGCCAGATGGTATTTGGTAAGGGTACATTGTTATGAGAAAGGATTGGGTGGAAATTTTCTCTTCTTTTAATTTTGTAAGGTATCGAGGCAAGTTCGGGAAAATATGTGGTATGGCATCTGGTTTAGGTCGCCAGTTCTTCTGTGGAAGTCCTACCACCTCTTCACCGTCAATAATAAATTTATCGGCTCTTACTATCAAAACCACAAAAAAAAAAATGGATGTTACAGATATAAGAACGAGCATACGGTTTTCTGTCTCCGAGGAATTGCTCTACACCACTTATGAAAAATTAGTCTTTGGGTGGGAAAAAGAAATGTCTTACTTCCTTACAGATTATATAACTGAATTTACACCAAGAACAAAACAATTAGGCATATTACTAATCACTCACATAAACATCACAATAAAAATCACCCTAACACCACAAGAAATATGTTTAATTCCATACCAGAACAAGTTCTATCTGTTCTGTCCACAGTATTAAGAGAAAAACTGCAGTCTTAAAATGATCGCCACACAAATGTTTTGCTCAATTGCCGTGGCGACACTAGGGGGTTTAAAAGTCCCATTAGACCCTTGCCGAGTTACCACATTTTCTATTCTAAATGCTCTGGTACATGTTTCAACAGTGTAAAATCTAAGCCTCAACTCTACCAAACCTACTTGTCTTTTAAGTTCCTCAGCAGGGTTGTTTGGGAAGGAAGCAGAAGTCAGTTCCACGAAAGTAACTGTTACCCCATTATTAGCAGATTAAATATATGGTAATATTAGAGGTATAAAAGTATTTTAGCTCATGAATTTGCACTAGTCCCCAGTAAAATTGTATTTAATGAATTAAAAGGAACTAATTGAGTTCCAATGCTCAATAAAATACTTACAAATAGTCACTGGTCACTTTATGGAATAGCCCCCATATGCCCAATGTATTTTTCTTAATCTGGGATCCTGTATGTCATTTTGTGTTTTGTAAATGAAAATAATTTATTAGCAGCATGTTAACTAGTTGTATGATATGTATGATACTTATTGGAGAATATTAAGTTAAATTAACGACTTTTCCATTATTACTTCTAATATGTTCGATTAGAAACCTCTTGTCATGTGGAAGTATAATAAATAGAGCCCTGATTTCTATGCACCATCAAAATTGAGTTTCGACATTGTTACATTTTTATTTGATTTTGAAACAACGTACTATAACTAATTTATCTGATTTTCTTCGCTTAAGCTCATGTGTTTATCTGATACACATTCTTGCACATAAAAAAATGATCTTTCTACATTGTAAGCAGTGGCAGGTGCATACATAAATGAAGACATTTGGGGAAAAGTGATGTCGAATGTGCACTTCCGCGACCAAGACCCTATCAGGAATCGAACCTACGGCCTTCGAACTTTGCAGCATTACACCTTAACTGCGATGTTGTTACATGCCCCAAAATACAGAAGTACTTATGTTTTTATCACAACAATCACAATAAAGTACTTCACCATTTGTCTTCAGAAATTCCTTTTCCTCAGTCCATTTGTCACAAGATCTCTTCTTGCAGTTCTAGCAGGAGCTAAAGCTACTTTTCACAATTCGACACAAAAGTAAACTACACTGCTGTTTGCAAGCATGCTTCTTCTGCCTGCCTTCCTTGCTTTCTTTCTTTCTTTCTTTCAATATTTTGACCTCTGCTTTGTAACAAGCGAGAGATGGGAATTGGAAATAAATTGCAGTGTAACAAAGAGAGGATTAAAAGACTTGTTGCTAGGTAGGATGCCAGTACCGTTTTTAATATATATATTTTTTTCAATAGACAATAATGTGAAAATACCTGGTTCTACAAAGCAACATATATAAAAGGAACTATTATGCAAGTTAACATAATATATGCATTAAAAGCCAGGAAAAAGGGCATAATATGCAGTATGAATGTCTAAATATGTGCTATTAAATATAAAATCTTCAAAATATGCATTATTCATGAATTTACTCCCAAAAAATGTCAAAACATGCAAATATGCACGGAAAAACTGCAGTCATTTGGAATCGGTAAGTCATAAAACGAATATTTGTAAATTTTGATAATTGTAACCAGCTTATATAAAGAAATGAATGTGCATGGAAATCCGGGCTCTAGTAATAAACAAATGTAATACAATTAAGGCGGTCAGAAGCAAAGGGGTGTAAGTACGTTATTTTCCAGAAAATGTGATTAAAAGTTACTAAGCTTTCGTAAATTCCGTGAAGTTTTAATTTTAAATGTTAATGTGTGATGTGCTTAAAAATATATATTCCTGTACCACTGAAATTTTAAATGCTTTAGTTTACCCTTGATGCATTTAAATCATTTTTTAGAAATGTTACTTGCACCCCTTTGCTTCTGACTGCCTCAATTATAAACCAGGATGATCTATACGTATGAAGGAGAATAAATTATATTTGTCGTGTTACTAAAATAATTTGTATGTGAAGTGCAACTAAAGGGCTATTGAAAATAAAATAATAATTGAACTTTACCTTTAATGAAATAGAATCAAGGTGCTTGTGACATTTGAGAACTTGCAGGGATGATTTTGCCATTTTTTATGACTGAAGTTCCTTATGAATTTCCTTTGCCCGAAAAAAGAAGCGATCCTTCAAATAATAAGTTTAGGAACTATCAGTGTTTCCATGGCATTCTCTTCATTAATCCCAACATTAACACATGAAGTTTATATTCTGTAGGACTGTCCAGAGTGTCTTAAAAATATCAGCACACCCACTGTGTGTCCACAGAAACATTCCGGGGTTATAAACTCCTATTGCATCACTGTCAGTTCCCACATTTATACGAAAATGGTATCATTAAAAGAGAAACTCAAAAAAATTTTTGTACCTACATCAAAGACACTCGATGTGTGCTCCACATGTCATGCTGCAGACATCAAGGCAATATTTCCTCTCATGCCACACATATCTATAGGGATGGACTTGATGGTAGCAGTGATACGAAGTTGGAGCTCTTGTAGATTTTGAGGTAGTGGAGGTATATAGACAAGATTCTTTATGTGACCCCATAAAAAGAAGTTACAGATGGTCAAGTCAGGGGACCTCGAAGGCCAGCTGCAGAAGACATTATCTTGATTCCCACTGCGCCCAATCCATCTTATGCAAAGCTGTTGATTTAGAACATTCCGTACATCAAGATGGCAGTGAGGAGGTGCTCCATCTTGTTGGAAAAGAAATTCGTTGCCTCCTTCACTTGTGGAAACAGCCACTCATTAAGCACATCAAGATAACTCACACCGGTGACAGTGTTCTCTTGAAAGAAAATGGGCCATACACTTTCCATTTCGAAATGGCACAAAACACATTTAGCTTATGGGAGTCACATTCAACCTCCAAATGAAATGTGGATTCTCGTTCCCCCAAATCCTAACATTGTGTTTGTGTACTTTTCCATTGACGTGGAATGTTGCCTCGTCACTAAAAATTAATTTGGCTGAAAGATCTTCGTCATCCCCCATTAGTGTCAATAAATTTTCACAGAAAAAACGTTCAGATCATTTAACACAATTTGTTTTTATCCAACAATCCCTTAATGACAAGCAAAATACTGGAAACGGCATTTTTTTCTTTCTTCTTGTGCTGCCATCTTTGTTTCAGTCAACAATTATCAATTACTCATTTCCTGAAATTCTTTGAGCTTCTTTCTAATGACACCGGTATGAATTTCGTAAAACACATAGTAACAGAATTATAGCAGTTTATAACCCCGGAATGTTTCTGTGAAAACACTGTATTACTGGACGCTATCTTGACACCAACTATTGTCTTAGTATGCATTAAAACATAACTCCTTCCGAAGGATGCATTAAAAAGAGGTAGACTTTCATAATCTTTCATTTTTGGTGAAAGTGGCGACATTGTTCTTTTAGTGATGCACTATGAAGCTTATAGAGAGACAGTGAGTGAATTTTGTTGCTTTGTTTACTGTATAACCCACTAAGCCACCCAAGACACTCTCTTCCTAACTTGTCACTCTGTGTAAGGGATTCACAATTTTCAATTGAAGAGAGCACATTTTAACTGACACATAGATTGAAGTATGTGCATATGTAGAAAGTCTGTAGTAGATGTTTGGTAATCTTATAATTTCGAAGTATCGCTCTAGAAGGTTCTGGTTAAATTTTACCATCAGAATATATTTAAATCTGCTATTCCACAAGAAGTCAGATGTTTCAGGAGTGCTCTGAATTGTCACTTAAAATGATCCAAGGGTTTATTACTAGGCAAACATGTTGTAATTAGTTGTTTCCTATGGCTTGATGGGCTTTCCCATTTTGCTTCAAGCATCCCAATATAGTCCTGTAATACTGTTATTTCGCTGAAAGATGAGATTTAATCCTTGTGAGGATAAGAGGTGTCCAGCATCCATTTTCAATCTCGGTTGTTTGCAAATGGTGTATTCTTCATTCTGGTAGATATTTATAGGCATGAGATCAACAGCAAGGCAAATATGTCTTCAATCTGAAAGTAGCTACTGCTTCGTTCCTTGTCTATTCTTATTCGGGTTCCAAAGTTTTTCGATATCTTCCCATTTCTTTCCCTTTGTCCATTGAATGTTTCTTACTTTTGATTTCTAAGATCTGTTTAGAAATGAGTCTTTTGATAGAGGTTACTTACTTACTTATTTACTTGCTGGCTTTTAAGGAACCCGGAGGTTCATTGCCTCCTTCACATAAGCCCGCCATTGGTCCCTATCCTGAGCAAGATTAATCCAGTCCTATCATCATATCCCACCTCCCTCGAATCCATTTTAGTATTATCTTCCCATCTACGTCTCGGCCTCCCAAAGGTCTTTTCCCCTCTGGCCTCCCAACTAACACTCTATATGCATTTCTGGATTCGCTCATACATGCTACATGCCCTGCCCATCTCAAACGTCTGGATTTAATGTTCCTAATTATGTCAGGTGAAGGATACAATGCGTGCAGCTCTGCATTGTGTAACTTTCTCCATTCTCCTGTAACTTCATCCCTTTTAGCCCCAAATATTTTCCTAAGACTCTTATTCTCAAAAACCCTTAATCTCTGTTCCTCTCTCAAAGTGAGAGTCCAAGTTTCACAGCCATACAGAACAACCGGTAATATAACTGTTTTATAAATTCTAACTTTCAGATTTTTTGACAGCAGACTACTTGACAAAAGCTTCTCAACCGAATAATAACAGGCATTTCCCAGATTTATTCTGCGTTTCATTTCCTCCCGAGTGTCATTTATATTTGTTACTGTTGCTCCAAGATATTTGAATTTTTCCACCTCTTCGAACTATAAATCTCCAACTTTAATAGTTCCATTTCGTACAATATTTTTATCACGAGACAATCATATACTTAGCCTTTTCGGGCTTTACTTCCATCCCTATCTCTTTACTTGCTTTAAGTAGAATTTCCGCGTTTTCCCTAATCGTTTGTGGATTTTCTCCTAACATATTCACGTCATCTGCATAGACAAGAAGCTGATGTAACCCGTTCAATTCCAAACCCTCAGTGTTATCCTGAACTTTTCTAATGGCATATTCTAGAGCGAAGTTAAAAAGTAAAGGTGATAGTGCATCTCCCTGCTTTAGCCCGCAGTGAATTGGAAAAGCATCAGATAGTAAGTGGCCTATACGGACTCTGCTGTAATTTTCACTAAGACACATTTTAATTAATCGAACTAGTTTCTTGGGAACACCAAATTCAATAACAATATTATATAAAACTTCTTTCTTATCCGAGTCATGTGCCTTTTTGAAATCTATGAATAACTGATATACTGTACCCTTATACTCCCATTTTTTCTCCAATATCTGTCAAATGCAAAATATCTGATCAGTAGTCGATCTATTACACTTAAAACTGCCCTGATGATCCCCAATAATTTCATCTACATACATCTCCTCAATAGGATCCTTTAAGAATTTCAATTTTGCCTGTTTCCTTCTATCTACTGCAATGGAACAATCTTCATCGAACCATGGTTTCTTTTTCTTAGTTTCATGATAACCTATGCTCTGCTCAGCTGCAATTTTGATATTATCTCGGATATTGTCCCACACACTATTAACATCTAACTCTTTCTCAGCTTCGTCGGAAGTTGCCAAAGCAGCAAACCTATTTGAAATTTCAACTTGATGACGTTGCTTAGTTTCCTCGTCCTTTAATTTCAAAATATTGAATCTACTAATATTAGCTTGTTGCTCTACTCGCTTGGCTACTCTCCAGTTACCAAATAATGGTCAGAATTACAGTCTGCCTCCCTGAAAGTTCGAATGTCTACTATACTAGTATGTCTTCGTTTATCTATCAAGATGTGATCTATTTGGTTGTGTGTCATTCCGTCTGGAGAAGTCCAAGTATATTTATGTATATCCTTGTGGGGGAATGTTGTACTCTTGACAATTAAATTTTTTGATGTGGCAAAGTTGACTAACCTAACTCCATTGTCATTCCTACTTACGTGTAGGCTCTCTTTTCCAATTGTTGGTTTAAAAATATCCTCCTGTCCTACTTTAGCATTGAAATCCCCCAATAAAACTTTCATGTGATATCTGGGTAACTGATCAAAAGTGTGTTCCAATTCCTCATAGAAGCTATCCTTTATATGGTCTTCTGTAGGGGTGTGAGCATTTATAACTACGATATCGCACCATCTACCCTTAAGTACTAAATACAATTACCTGTCGCTGATAAATTCGACCTTTTTTACTGCTGATTTTATTCTTTTATGTGCAATGAATCCTGTTCCTAATTGGTGATTAATGTTTCCTTCCTCATATTACAACAAGTAATCTCCTATTTGTGATATGCCATTCCCATCTAACCTAACCTCTTGTACTCCCACGAAGTCTATTCTATATCTAGCTAGTTCTTTTGCTACTAATGTTACCCCTCCTGTTCTATAAGACTAGTTACGTTCCATGTACCAAATCTTATAACCTTATTCCTTTGCTGTGGTCATGCCGGAGAATCAGTCCCATTCCGAGGCTTATTGTTAGGTTTCGTAACAAGCTGTTTTTTTACGGTGACGGGTTGTTAGCTCTTCGCCCAACCCCCAAGCTGGAGGACCACCCCTTATTGGCTGTCCACAACTGCTTATTCAATATATTCGCAGCTACCCTCCATGTCTGGAGATCGCCTCCCCTATCCGCAACCTGAGGACGTGCCATGCCGTGGTGATAGGGACCCACAACACATGGTGATAGAGCTTACAGAGATTGATTTTATACCCATAGTTTTCTCTGTGCTGTTCTTGGTTAATTTGACAGATTCTTACTTGCTTTCACTCTTGAATGTCCGGAACCCATTGGAAAGTAATCGTCTTTTTAAGAGCTAATAGTTGCTTATGAATTTGTTTGATATTCTGGATCTAGCCGAGGGAGGGTTTTGCTTTTGAGGAAACTGCTGGAATAGCTGCCTGGGAGACCACTAAGATAATTACTTTCTCGAAAGTGTAGGAGTGGTAGATTAAATTTTTAATGCCATATAAATGGCTTCAATCTATTGCTCTTGAAGTTTGCCATATGGTGGATACTGAGAAAATAGGTTGCAGAATACTCCAGCCCCAGCTCCAGATTTGAACTGTCGGTGTAAACTCGTAGCCATATCATCATCATCATCATCATCATCATCATCATCATCATCATCATCATCATCATATGCACTACACCCCTGTTTGGGCCTCGGCCTCCTTAAGGATTTTCCTCCATGACTCCGTATTCCTTGCTACCAAACTCGTAGCCATATCATTCAGCTTATTCAATGTTGAGCATTTCAACAAATCCGGGTGTGTATCCATTTTTAAGAGTTTATCGGGGAGAGTCAAGATAGTGTTGATTGAGGTAAAGTATAAGGGGTTAGGTTCTTCAACGATTGGCTCAGTCTCTTGTGGAATATTTAGTTCATTTAATATTTTCCTGCAATCTGTGACTGACATTTCTTGAATTCTAAGATGTTCATTTCTATTTACTCTTGGTTACCTGGTGGCCTTCTGTGAAGCTTCCATCATAGCAAAGTTCGTTGCGGCTTTTTTTTTTTTTTTTTTTTTTTTTTTTTTTTTTTTTTTTTTTTTTTTTTTTTCCACACTTGATTGGTAGACTTCCTGAGTATTGGTGAAGGGTTGTCTTCACTGGTCCAGATATCAATCTCATTGCAGTTTGATTGAATCCTTTCCAGTAGATCTAGCTTAGCATCGTTTGCTATTACCACCTCGCTTCCATATTTCATGATGGGTTTAGCATTAAGTTTTATATATGGGTCATTCCATGCGATCAACACAGGTCACGACCTCACTCCATTTAATTTTAATAAACTTTGCAAAACTGAGGGTAGCATAAAGTTAATGAAGTGTATAAAATATTGAATCTCTGTGTCGAGTACTTGTTTTAAATTTAAATTGTCAAAAAAATTATAATTTTAGTAAAACAGCTTAATCTTGAGATTGAAATAACTCTTGATGTGTTGAAGGTAAAGTGCTGTGTTTGGTTTAATTTTGAAGCTCATGAAAAAAACTTTATTTTTATGTAATGTATTAAAAATACTGTGATCTTGAACAATGTTTCAAGGTCTTCCATTGTTATATTTAACCTTCAATTTCTCAAAAAAGAATCATTATAAAATTTTGAAAAAAAAAAAAAAATATATATATATGTTGTTTGTCTATGTAACCTTTAAATAACCTCTAAATTTCATTTTGGGACTGCAGAAACTTGTGGAGTTATTGACTAAGATGTTTTCACATACACAGATCTACTGTATTGCTAAGTTCATAAATGTTCATCAGGAATAATTTTTGTTTTAATTGTCAATTTTAATCTCACTGTACCCGCAAAGACTATTTACATGTTGATATATGCTTTTCTTTGATTTCAATGCTCTCCTCATGTGGGAGAGAGTAAGTAAGTTCTTCCTGTTCACCAATCGAGTGACATCAAAATTGATTGCGTAGATATGATTCTTATGTCTGGTCTTGTAGGATAAGCATATGATGGAGATTGCCCACTGGGATGCAGAAACATAATTTTCACTCTCTGCTTCTACACCCTTCACACACCCAATCCATCTTCTACACTTCACACACCCAATCCATCATTATTGTCATCATTACAAGCGACATATCCTGCAATATTGGTATAGTTGAGTTCATCGTTTAACGAAATGTTTTCTTCTTGATACATTTCAGAGTTGAATATACCTTTGTTGGGTGTTTATGGAAATGAAAGCATGTAGTATTTGTGTTCCAGAAATTGGAAGTGCATTTTTAATCAGTCTTGCAGAAGTTGCTCTTCTTCAGAATGTTGAGAAATGATTATATATTCAAAGTTACAAATTTTAATATTGTCTAAGCACCATTAGAACAGTGTCTTGATTTTGATGAGTGCATGGTGAAATATTATAGATTACACAGCTGCAAGCAGTTTATCTGCAGAAAACCCATCCAGTTAGTCTACAAAATCTGGTGACTGAATATGTCAATCAGATATTTGATAAATTTTTTTGCCTGCCAAGGGAAGACTCCTGGCAATGTCGAATATGTAGAAAACTTAAAAAGAATGTGCTGCTCTAATGGTATTGATGCTGGACGAGCTACCAGAAGAACTGAAGCTTCTATCATTTCTGATTTATTTTGACAACCTGTTCACAGGAGTGAAACTACTTCAAATAAAAATTTGCGGTTATGGTATCACTGGAACAATCCATGAAAACAGGCTACCGAAAGACTGCCCACTTACGTCTTCCAAAGAGATGAAGAAGAAGACACGTGAATCTTATGAAATGGTTGACATTTAAGGTGGAGGATTTGGTATTGTCTGGTGAGTTGACAATTCCGTGGTCACCATAGCATCATGGAATGCAGGCTATTTTGAATGTATCTCGTTACTCACATGTGAGTTCCTTATCCTTCACTGTTTGATCCATATAACAAATTCATGGGCAGAACAGACAGATGGACGAAAATATTTCATTTCACCATATAGGCATAAGGAGAAAGAAGTGGTAGTGGTCGTCAATTTTCTCTGGGATGCTGGGTGCAGCAGTCCACAATTTGTGGCTACTAATGAAGAAATAAGGAACCGACATTTCACACCTGGAATTTCGTTGCCACATCGTGCAAACATACTTTGAAACTTGTAAAAACATACCAATTTGGACAGGACAGTCATCAATTTAAAGGAGCAGTAATCAACAATGCAGCATCAGACAATACTAGAAGCATGCTACAAGGCTGCCAAGTTAAAATTCTGAAATGGGCTAGTAATTATGTTCATAAAGCTGACAAAAACAAAAAGAGCTGATGTCACTAATTATTTTCATAAGAAAAATTATAAGTAAATACATTATGATACATGCAATAATAAATTATTCAGCATTGAAAATCTGAAACACATAACTAATAAAGCCAGATTACTATGAATTAGTTTTATTATACTCTTCACAGTGGCACATCTTGGCAATTTTCCTCATAGTATTATTTACAACATACAATGGAAAAGAAAGTTCTGTATTTTTTTATTGAGGAATGAAATTGAGCTACTGATTGTTTGTAAAAGGAAAGTGCCGTTACTCCAGAGCAGTGGTCATCAGCACACAGCACCCTGGGTATAGCGTCTCTTACCCGTGGAGAACACATTGTACTATGGTGCATTCGTAATTGCTAGCACGTATGCTCTCTACTTCTTCCTGCTGCACGACGGGGCACACAGGATGGCTCCTTTTACCCTTTACCCAGTTCAGCGAGTGCTTGTGACCACTGCTCTAGAGTTAAAAATAGCAACTGGCAAGGGATGTCCAAAGACAGGCAAAACCGATTTTGTTAGAGATTATTGAAATGATCATTAATTTCAAACATATATACCACCAAAATATACTATTACATTTAGAATATGCAATAACCCTCGAAATATGCGTTTGCATATGTGCATATGCATCTGGAACCTAGGAATAAGATCCAATGACCAATTACTCACTAAACAGTACACTGTGTTGGGAAAGTCGCAGTGAATTGCCCAATGTAATGTAATGAGCAGTTGTTCACATCCCCTAAGAATGTTGGTACTGCTAGTTGTCCCATGGTTACTGTAGGAGTATTAAGAAGGGAGGGGATGGAGACAAGTCAGAAGACAGTTACACTTTGCTACCAAAAACTCTGATAGGAAGATGGAGTAATTTAAGACATTATTGGAATTGGACTGAATAATCCATCATGTACTGAAACTTGACATTTCAAGTTCAGTACATGATGGATTACTCAAAGGTGCAATTCCAATCATAGTCACCATCAAAGCCTAAAAACTAATGAAGACATTATTGTTCTGTACATGCCATTTTGAGATTCTTCATATCGTAAGGACCATTCTTAGGAGTGTGATTTTATGGTGATTATTTTACCCAGATTTGAGTGATCAAAATTGTTTGATTTCGGTGAATATTTCGTTAAAAAAACAATATTTTTAAAATAATTATTAAAACAATCCCTTTAAAACTAACAGAAAATTATTTGCATCATTATTTAAATTAATTAGTTAAATTCATAATTCAGTTTTAGTAATTTGATGGCACTACCATCTTGATCACATGAAAGCAGTTGTTGCTGGAAAGAGGAATAACCGTTGTCTGCTCGTGTTGCTCCTTGAAACTATACAATACCAAAAAATCACACACCTAACCATTTTGCTAACTTCACAGGAGATGCAGTTACGACACATATCCAACATGATGTTGAATATGTTAGTCGAAGTTTAAACCAAGTCAGTGCTCACAGCACTTTTACAGTCGATGCACAAAATTGGGAATGTTATTCTAAACACCATAACTCATTTTCATTAAAAATATTACTTACACTGCTTTGTCTTGCAGGGGATGCTATAATATATTATTTTTAAAATATAATGTTATTTTGTATTGCTAATGATTATTTCAGTTGTTATTGGGCAGTCTGTGTGAAGAATATTGTGTGTGTTCGTTTTTTGTAACATGTATTATTTCCTCGTTGTTCATGAGAAATATTTTACAGGAAAACTTTAGAGAGTATGAAATGTTGTATGAATGTGTATTATGTGTGTGTTCTGCTTTTAGGAGAATTTCCACGTAATATTATGTTTCATAATGTTTTTCTGCCTGTATTTTATAAATTTTCGTTTGTTTTTAGGTGGTTACAACAATACCTTTTCTTTTGAAGCATACTCTGCGGGAATATCAGCATATAGGTCTGGATTGGTTAGTTACCATGTTTGATAGGAAGTTAAATGGAATCTTGGCAGATGAAATGGGACTTGGGAAAACTATACAAACCATATCTCTTCTTGCTCATTTGGCTTGTGAAAAAGGTAAGAAATTATTAGCATCTCTTAAATTCAGTTCTGTCTTCAGCTAATTTTCATTCAACAGTGCAATATCTTGTGCTGTTTTTATGCATTCCAAGCCTCTGCAAGTTGACAGCAAGACCGTCATTATTTTGACACATCTTTATCTTTGTATGAAATTGCAGTTGTCAGTTATTGTAGATAGGTGGATTCCTATGTAATTAAAGATTTTTGGACATGGTAAAACACAATTATCGAAGTTCAAACTATGAATGTGAAATTCCAAGCATAAAAACAGAATTTTATGTTTCACATAAAAATGCTTATTTTCACAAAAAAAAAAGAATTATGTAAATAGGTACATGTTTTCGGCAAATTTCTTCCATAAATCATTCCGAATATGAAATTTCAAGTGTAAAAGTATAATTTTATTTCACATAAAAAAGATATTCCCACAATAAAATTATGTAACCACTTATTTTTAGGAAATCTATTATAAACACGTAGCTGTCATGGTAGTCTAGTGACTAGAGTTCTGGACTTCTAATCCTGTGGACCTGGGTTCGATCCCCAGCATATTCCTGATTTATAACGTGTTGGACAAACCCTTGGTCCAGGTAAAAGGGGTTTTCTTCAGGAACTCCTGTTCTCCTGTGGCATCCCAACAAATCTTACTCACATCACATCGTGGATGTAGACCAGCCTCCTATGGAGCACCCTGGGCAATGAATTTGTCTGTAAATTAATCTACATAGCTGGCTTCTTACGGGTGAATGACAGTCAACACATGCTGTATTGTGTATGCATAATCCATTTTTGTTGTTGTTTGTCCAATATCTTTGGCTGTACACCCGTAATACAATAGTATTGCCAAGTTCTTAGAACTGCTAGGCAGCATATCCATGTTATTAAGAGAGTAAATTAACATGAACAAAAACGTAAGGTTTTGCAACATAAAATTTCTAATGCTTATTTTTGCTTTTAATTTTGCATCATTTAGCTTCGTTTGAAATACACAACTGATAAGAGCTCAGGTATAGATAAAGCTTCTGCCTGTCACCCATCCCAATCAGACTGAGGCAATACCTCAGTGAATAACTCAATGTCATCAACCTTACTGACCTTAATGACTTCAGGTCTGTTTTATCATTCTGAACCTCTAAAGTCATCTCATATTCTATAAGACAGCCGCCATGAAAAAAAAGGGGGGGCAATTGTGTAGCATTTTATGCAGACTCCTGCTTGTTGGGTTGGGTTTGAGAAAGGTTTTTGTGGTGATTGTTCTAATCGAGTGCCGATATAATTAAACTCTTCATCTGTTTAAAATGTTATGTTTTCGATTTAATGTCTTGCTGAATGGTGCCCCCATAGTTTTGAATTTGTTGACTATTTTACGAACTGTGCTTCTTTTAAGGTGTGTACACACATTGCATACGAACAACAAACAAACGACAAAATAAACCTTTGCTGTTTGAAGTAACATACAAATAATGAGCAAATGGTCGGAGAACATTCACCTTCACTGGTTATCTGCAATAATTTATTATAGCAAGTGTAGCAGTTATTATATTGTAACAAAAATGAACGCCGATGATGACACTATGGAAGTTATAATCGGTATAGAATAGAGGCGTTGACTTGCTTAATGATTTACATTAAATTCTATAATTCTATGTGATAGTTTTAGAACTTCTGTCGAATTTCAGCAACATACCTTGAAATGTTATTATGCAAAATAGGTCAGAGATTTGCAAGAAAGACAAAGGCTGGTGAGAAGCAATACCTGTTCATGAAAAACTAGCACTAACACTTCACTATCTGGCAACAGGGGATTCATATACAAGTTTGATGTACTATTTATTCAAAGTTTCTAAACAGCTGAGTTCTATGATTTTTTTTAACTTCCTAGTCTCGTTACAATTCAATAAATTTGATGCAGAGCTGTATTTATAATTTTTACCACCCCGGGCAACTAAAAGAATGACGACCCCTTTACATAAATAATGATATATGAAAAATAGTCAAAACGAAGACAGAGAATTGGATAATGTATATTGAAATGGAATTACTTATTAGAGGAAATGATACACAAGAAATTAAAATTAAATATTCATTCATTCATTCATTCATTCACAGTGTTCTGTCCAAAGGTAGGTCTTTCACTGCAAACCCAGCTTTCTAACCTTTCCTATTTTCTGCCTTTCTCTTTATCTCTGCATATGATCATATCTTAATGTCGTCTACCATCTGATTACTTCTTCTGACCCCAAACTCTTCTCCCGTTCACCATTTCTTCCAGTGCATCCTTCAGTAGGTAGTTTCTACTCAGCCAGTGACCCAACCAATACCTTTTCCTCTTCCTAATCAGTTTCAGCATCATGCTTTCTTCACTCTTTCCAACACAGCTTCATTTCTTATTCTCTATCCACTTCATATATTCCATTCTTATTCATATCCACATTTCAAATGCTTCTATTTGCTTCTCTTCACTTCATTATACTGTGGATGTTTCTACCCCCACACAATGTCACACTCCACACAAAGCATTCCACCAGTCTCTTCCTTAGTTCTTTTTCCAGAGGTCCGCAGAAGATGCTCCTTTTTCTGTCAAAAGCCTCCTTCGCCATTGCTATCCCCCTTTTGACTTTCTGGCAGCAGCTCATGTTACTGCTTATAGTATACCCAAAGTGTTTGAAGCTATGCACTTGCTCTACTGCCTTACTTAGAATTCGCAAGTTTACTTTCTTTATTATTCTTCCTATGACCAGGTCTTTCTCTTATTTGCATATATCTTCATCCCATACTGCTCACAGCTGCCATTTAGCTCCAGTAGCATACCCCTTAGTATTATCTCCTCTTATGCTAACAATGCCATTTCATCAGTGAATCTTATACACTTCATTCTTTTCCCTCCTATAATCACTTCTCCTATGTTTTGAAAACAGTTCTCTAAATCCTCCAAGTAGATGTTGAACAGGGTAGGTGACACAGGGTAGGTGACAAAGGAAATCCTTGACGTACTCCTCTCCCTTTTTGACTTTCTTCGGACATTTCTTCTATCATGACTTTGACTCGTTTCATATAAAGATTACTGAACAGCCTTCTCTCTTTCCAATTCACATCAATTTTCTTTAGGATTCCCATCAGCTTATTCCAGTCCATTCTATCAAACACCTTTTTTGCGTTCACAAATACTACATACACGTCTTGAGTCTTCTCTAGTTTTCTTTTGCCAGTTGTTTGTAGCAGTTCAGTTGCATCTCTCATATCTTTTGGTTTCCTGAAGCCAAACTGCTCATCTTCAACTGTTTTTCAATCTTAGAATAAAAAATCGATTCAGTATTTGAAGGAGAAACTTCGCCGAGTATGATATAAGGTTGATAGTCCTGAACTTGTTACATTTCTTGGCATTATTTTTCTTCGGTGTTGAAAGCAACACTGTTTCCGTAAAATCTTCAGGCCATTCATCTACTTATATACGAGGGGGATCCAGGAAATAACGACCGCGCATACCCGCTGCGCAGCTGACTCCCCTTCCTTGTTTGAAGGTCAACTGGCTTCCTTAACATGTGCTCTCATAATGTTGTGAGTACTGGTTGCAACAAGTCGCCATTGTGCATTTTGTGTTACTTCAAAATGAACGACGTGATTGATAATCCCGCCGACTGTGAGGTGAGGAGTGTGATTCGATTTTTGAATGCCCGACATTTGAAACCTGCAGAAATTTACCGGCAATTGAAAGAAGTGTATGGTGATACTGTAATGAATGAAAGAAATGTGAGAAAATGGTGCGAAATGTTCAACAATGGGCGAACAAATGTCCACGATGAAACTCGACCCGGATGCCCATCACTCATCACAGAAGACCTGAAGACTAAAGTGAACGACAGAATCTTGCAAGACAGGCGCACATCACTCGACGAATTGCATATTGCCTTTCCTGACATTTCTCGTTCTTTGCTTGGTGAAATTGTGTCGCAACATCTTTGCTACCACAAAATCTGTGCACGATGGGTTCCACGGCAACTGAGTGACCAACACAAAACTCAGAGAATGGCCTCAGCATTGACATTCTTGATGCGATATCACACAGATGGAGACACCTTTCTTGATCAAATTGTGACTGGCGATGAGACCTGGGTGTCTCACAACACCCCAGAGACCAAGCGCCAATCACGTCAGTGGCATCATCCCTCATCACCCAAGAAACCGAGAAAATTCAAACAGACTCTCTCAACACAAAAAGTCATGGCTACTGTCTTTTGGGATCGCAAAGGTGTTCTTTTGCTGGATTTCATGCCAAAAGGCACTACGATCAATGCAAATCGATATTGTGAGACTTTACGAAAACTACGGCGAGCCATCCAAAACAAGAGGCGAGGAATGCTTTCGAGAGGAGTTGTGCTTCTTCACGACAACGCCCGCCCGCACACTGCTGCTTTAACTCTCGAGAATTGCTGGATCAGTTCGGTTGGGAAATCTTTGATCATCCGCCCTATAGTCCAGACCTTGCTCTTAGCGATTTTCACCTTTTCACTAAGCTGAAAGACTTTCTGGGTGGTACGCGTTTTGGAAGTGATGAAGAGTTGAAGAAGACAGTGAACACCTGGCTTAATGAACTGGCGGCAGAGGAGTATAACACGGAAATTCTAAAGCTAGTGAACAGATACGACAAATGTTTAAATGTAGGTGGTGATTATGTAGAGAAGTAAAGGAAGCTTCAGTTATGTAGCAGACTTTGTTTTTTTTTTTTTTTTTTTTCAAATAAATATATATTTTTTTTAATTATTACAACAAAACGGTCGTTATTTCCTGGATCCCCCTCGTATTTCAAAGCCTTTCACTAATTCAATGAGTATTCCATCAACTCTTGTTGCTTTCCCTTCTTCATTTCCCTTAGCGCTACTTCAACTTCTTCCCTTAAAATTAAAAATCATTTTTCTTCTTCTGATACAGTCTCTTTGTCTTCTATAGCTAACTCATCTGGATGATTCCCTGTCACATATAACTCTTCTATATATTTCGTCCATGTGTTCAGTATTCCTTGTTGGTCTGTTGTTTCATTTTCGATTTTGTCCTCTTATCAACCACATGGATTTCCTGTTCTTATTTGTGAAGTCCTAACATTTTACTTTGTGGTACATTAAATCATATCTTTCTTTTCTCTCTAGATCCTCTGTTTCTTTACATTTCCCTTTCATTCAGTCTTCCTTCGCCTGATCAGTTTCTCTTCTTAGTTCATTGTTAAGTTTCCTGCAGTTTCTTCTACCTTCTGCATGTTGATGTTTTTCCATTTTCTCCTTTCCTCCAACATTTTCCCTCTGACACAAGGTTTCTTATTTCTCACACCTTCTCTGTATATTGTTGTTTCTTCTGCTCTTATCTGTATACATTTTTTTAAACGAGTCCAGTACTCATTACTATTCTCAAATGTGAATTCTAAGGTAGCAGTTTTCTCTTGAAAATTTGCTTCAAATTTTCTTTTTTCCTCTTCATTCTTCAGTTTTTCCATATTAAATTTCTTTATCACGTCAATAATATAATACAGTACATTCAGCAATCACTGTCCTGCTTTCTGTTGGATCTGAAACTATTTTGGATATTCATTCACTCCATGACAGGTGAAATAATCTCTAGTTCCTTCATTTATTGCCCAGAATGCTGTATCATCACTAATTTTACTTACTTCATTAGGTGGCCGTACACATTCTTTCCTCTGTAAAATCGAGGTGTGTTGGAATAACATGGTTGTCACGTAGGAAAGGATGGTATGTGGAAAAAACTGCCTTCACCCATACACAATAAAGTCACCAGGGTATTTTTCACGTGATAGTGCAGTACAGGAAGTTTCCGAGGGAAAGACCGTGAGTGTATAGTCAAAAACTGTCATTTGGCATGGTATCTGAAATGGCACATTATCATGTACAAATTTTCAACGTGATTTTCTCTTTTCTTCAGTTACTCCAGTATTTTGTATGAGTAGATGTGAAGCCAGAGAGTTGAAATGTAGCGATATGGATTCGGGAAAAGAAAAAATGTATAATTATCAATGTTGATATTGGAACTTTATTTATCTATTCGTCTATTAATTTATTTCTTTAATCTGACAGGATTAAGGTGGTAGGATCTTTTCTTCCATCCTAGCAGGTCATATAAATGCAACAAATACAAATAGTGACATTAAATAATGCAAGTTACATGAAAATCCAATAGAGGATCAATAGGGAAGTAATACAAGATAAAGAAAAGAGAGAAAGGGGAAACTACAGTAATGATGACGACGACGACGACGACGAGGAGGATGATGATGATGATGATGATGATGATGATGATATGATGATGATATGATGATGATGATGATGATGATGATGATGATGATGATGATGATGATGATGATGATGATGATGATGGGGCATTCCATTGTCACGTATGGGACAGTTGCTCACAATTTTATTTTGAAATAATTACTCTAACAGCTAGTAAAACAGTTTCAAAAAAATTTGGCTTTTTTTTTCTCTAAAAAAATGTGTCCCCTTTTTATTCAGTATGCTCCATTGCAGTAATGCAATACTACACACATTTGTTGCTACACTGTTTTTACATTCTGTCTAAACTTAAAACAAAAACTAATAGTAAACTATATAAAACTAATAGTAAAATTTGGCTTGTTATGAGCCATAGCAGGATACTTCAGGGTTTCCAAAGTGCATTTAGACTCTTAGTGCAAGCCCTATTACTGGGGTTATTTAATTATGATTTTATTGTCATATATATGGGACACTCGAAGTCCACCATCATATTGCTTTTATAAGACTACTATCAAAATTCAGCTAAACTATCAATGTTAAAAAAAATTCGACAAATTTTTTATGTTTTTATTGTGAAGTTTGCTTATCAATTATATCATTCAGATTAACTTCTTGCTCTTTAACAGAGTAGAATTTACCTTTAACTGTGTTATCACGTTTGGGACATCGACTGTCACGTATGGGACTTGTGCACTAAACTATGAAAAATGAAGTCGAGAACATGGTTTCTTGGCATTCTCAAAGCATTTAGTTATACAGCAACACATTTAACATATAACAAACAACAGTGTGACATTAGCATGAAATGTTACAGATTCTCAAATTTGAAACCTCCTCTCTTGTTCACCTGTTTGGGTGATGTTTCTTACAATGTCCCCCAGATCATAGGTGATGCAGTCTGGATCCTTTGGGATTTATATTCTTCAATGCAAAACTCGTGCATAACTGACACTTTAATTCTATTACCTGAATTAATTTTTTTGACCTGGTCTGAGTATATTTGCTCTTCATATGTAACAGTTACCCATTCTCCTATTTCTTATGTGAGTTTCTTCTCACAGGACATATATTTTGCAACTTACATTTATGTCATGAAAGGTAGAAATGCCTGGAACCATGACCACTGTGTTCCATGGATTACCTTTTCTATTTCAGTCTGGTATCGTCTTCGTTAATGTGGAAAATACAAGTTTACGGTACTAGCTGTGTTGCCAAATTAGCAAAATATTTTGCACACTGCACAAAGTTGGAATTTTTTTTTCTTTATAATTTTTCACCCCACTAAGCACTTCACATTACTGCCCACATCATCTATCACATCTTTCCTATGAGATGTAGTGAAGTATTTCCAACTGAATTGTTTCTTGTTTTATCAGAAAGGAACTGCATCAGCCTAACAATGTACTATTCTTAAATTCAGAAGCTGGTTCATCACTCCAAACTGCTTCTTCAGCAGGCTGTAGTGAACCCCCTTCCAACATAAATATTCTGATCACGACAAATATAGTATATTTATCCTTGTGTGCAGTATTAGAACAGACTTGAAACATCTTGCATTTATCCATGAAAAATGTAGCAGCTGTAAACAAAAGGATGCTTCTCCTGGACCATAAAGCACTTTGTATTTCATCCTGGTATTCACAACTGACTGAGAAGTCCACTGTAATATACGAATATTATAATCCAATTGGTCATTTTTTAATGTCATGGCCTGAATTCTCTTTAGACTGACATGTCACATCATTTCTGGAAAGCCGTAAATTACAATATCTGGAAGTTCACCAACAAAGCCTTCCTTCAAGAACAAAGTCAGTCTGCCTTCTGAATCTTTCTACCGGACCTTCCGTGTGACTTTTATTTCATTTCATCAGATACACTAATTTTTTTTTTCCATTTGAGCAGTTGTTGCAAGAGTTCTACCAAGATGCAGAATTTGATGAAACATTACTTAAAGTAAATTTCCAGAATTCTTCAGATTAATTTATTTTTAGTGCTTTCAATTTCAAAATGAAGTGTTCTTGTATCGGACATCTGTATTTATCACATGGTATATCCTTCAATAAGAGGATATTTTTGGGTTTCAAACTGCAAAACTTTGAAAAGCCTAAACTGAGGCCTGGATTTTCCTCTCGAAAGATAGCAAAAGCCTCTTTCAAAAACATTGTAATGTAATTGTTCGCGTAGGCTTCCACAGCTGGTGTACATGGTGTGTGGATAAGCTTCAGGGCTTTACCGCGTTGTCTTGGTGTTATTGGCTGACGTTTCGACCGCTGTGTTGTGGCCATCCAACAACTGCTCTGAAGATGGCCACAACACAGCGGTCAAAACATCAGCCAATAACACCAAGACCCAAGACAACGCGGTAGAAGCCCTGAAGCTTATCCACACACCATTGTAATGTAATGTTTTTGTAGTCTTCCCCCCCCCCCCCCACCCCTATAAAACAGTTCAATCTTTCCTGGGCATGTGTATACAATGTCAGGACGAAAAAAAAAAGAAGTTTGTAACAAAACTGGCAGTATGTCTTAATATGATAGTTATACTATTATGGATTATGGCTTAAGGCGAAGTTGCTCAATTAAACAGGTATTTAGCAAGCAACTCCATGAAATAGAATGTGAGTTTTTTATTTATACTTTAATTTTGATATTAACAGTCTCTGGCATGGTCAAAGAGAGAATTCCTTAGCTGTGGGAGCAATATACTGAAAAATGATGAGTAGTGGGGTGTTATGTGCAGAGACACGGTACATGTTTGGGATTCGAGGTAATGAAAGGTAAACAAAACAAGATGCGAGGAAGTGTGAATGATTTTAGATAGTAAAAGAGGAAATTGAATAGTCTTCTTTAAGTGGATTTCAAGACAACAGTTCTAATGATGGTGTTACATGATCGAATTTTCTAATGTTACAATCGAGATGAATGCAGATATCAGGCTGCTGCATTGGAGTTAAATCCCTTGCTTGAACTTGGTTGAGTATGGTGCCTCGAATGAGATCAGGTCTGTTGTGATATGCTCGTAGGAAACACAAGCACAAGGCCATCTCATCAACATGTCTTGTATGGAAGGCGACAGGTAAGATACACAGATGTCTTACACTGTAAAAATAAGGCTCTATTTTCTGCATTTATGACAAAAGTCTAATGAAATGTGCCAAAATAACAGTAACATGGAGTTATAAATGAAATAGTATGAAAAAACTTACAATTATTATTGTTAATTAATATTCAATATTTGATTTACTACAAAGTAATATAATATGATAGGTTCATACATAGTGTTCCTCCTATATACTGCAACAATGTAGAAATGTTTTACAAAGTATTATTGATATAGCAGTAGATTAATAACAATATTAGTACAGAGATAACGTCACACAAAACATAATAAAACGAATAATCATGCTGTAGAACTTGTACAGATGCAAAGATTGAAACACATTACTGCTGCTGCTGCTGCTGCCCCTGCCGCTGCCACCGCCACCGCCGCCACTGCATTATCGTGATTGTGTTCTCCATTTATAATAATTACATTCACATCCAATAACATCTATTAGATGTGGTAAAAACAAAATCATTCCTGTGTGAAATGAAATACATTTACCTACAACATTTATGTTATATTTTAAAGCAGGTTTTATAGTTATGCTACTGAGAGATTAGTTAAACACTGCAAAGTTTTGAAATCATAAACATGTTTGATGTTAGTACACAGTTTATCACTGTACACTTAAATTTTAATTTCTTCCGAGGCTATTAACAAACAAAATATCATTAGCCCTGTCTGCATCGAGCATGCTTCTTTTTTCTGATATTAGATTCTCAGCTGCACTGAAATTTCTTTCACTTGCTGCATTTGTGGCAGGAATACAGAATATTCTTCTGGCTACTTCTGCAAGTCAACTGTTTTTCTTCCACCAGCAAAGAGGTTCATCATCATCATGTTCTCTTGTGATGTACAAATCTATTTCATTTCCCGTAGGCTCGTCAACATCTTCTTACCATTCAGCAAACATTGACTTCAGTTTCTTAGTGGGTGAGGGTTGTTGGTGTATATCAGAGCGCCAATAGAGGTTTCAACGTCAGAACACATTCGTCTCACAATACACAGTATTTCCTCTCTCTTTAGTGCATTGAATTGCTTGAGCTTTCTGATCAGTGGCTATAGAAAAGTACTGATCTTGAATTTTAACTTTATCCTCCAATAAATGAAATGCACGTTATTTGAGTTTTATAATCTCTTCAATTTCCTGACTGGTTATCGCATAGTGTTTCTTCAGTTTATGGACCCAAAGAAATACTAGTTGTAGAGTGGGATAGGTATCTTCTTGAAATGAGTTGGTAGCTTCTTTGAAGAGTTGTAAGAAGTCTCTGACATACAGTGCCAAGTTGTTGTTGTAGCTTTGTAGTGTTTCTGCTGCATTCTTTTGTGTTAGCACTTAGACTACTTTATCATACTTACAGTTGGGACGGTCGTTCTGTGCCGGTGTGCTTGGTTACTTGAGCAACAGAGTGAGTTTATAGAAACACGTGACTTACCGCCTCGGCTGGGATCTGCAGCGTGTAGTGACATCATCATGCGCAGTTGGTTCCAGGATGTGCGATGAACGGCGCATTCCACTCACAGTTGTCCAGTATCACTTATCACATCACACGTGTTATCATAATAAATAAAAACTGATTATAAACATAACATGATATCCATGGTTCAATTATATAGCAATGAAGAGAAACAGACGCAATCAATATATCTAATCATCAGACAAACTTTCGATACCAGATATATCACCACCATTGTCGTCGTGATTTTCGTTATGATCATCATCTTCATCGTCGTCGCTTTCACTACTGCTGTCTCCGCCCGTAATTATGAAGCTTTCAATTACATTTTCCATAATTCCTTCCTGTTCAATATATTCATCTTCGATTTTTTCAACATGTTCACATACTTTTTCCCATTTTTCTACACTGATGTCATCAACCCGTTGTTGGCACAATTTCATCACTTGTTCTAATTTAAAAGTTGTATTTTGACCGGCTACCCACTGCTTGATATCTGCCCAAATCAATTCCAATGGATTTAGCTCAGGTGAATACGGTGGCAATCTGAGTACACAGTGTCCATTCATAGCTAAGAGATTGTCAATCACGTAAGTTTTATGAAGTGGCTTATGTGTTTTAATGAGCCCGTAAAGCTCCACTTTCAGCATATTTTCCTGAAACTGCACATTGTTTCTTCTAAGCCAGTCCTGCATATCACTTTTCTTTGAATTACTTGAGGGAGCTTTATGCAACTGCACGTTATGGTAAGGTGCGTTATCTATTATAAAAACAGATCTAGGGGGCAAATTCGGAATCAACTTTTCCGTTATCCACTTCTGGTAATTGTTGGCATTCATTTCATGATGGTAGTCTCCAGTTTTCCTGTTCGATTTAAACATCAGAAATGCACCAGGTACAAAACCCGCTCGACCCCCTGCATGAACAATAATAAGACTAGGTCCTTTCGAAATAGGCGCCAGTAAACCTGAGGTTTTGTCATCACTCCAATTTTTTGGTCTTGTATGCGTGCTATGAATATACGTTTCATCCTTGTATATTAGAGGCCTACCTTCTTCTCTGTATTTCTTTATTGCGCGTAAATATGATATGCGCTGTTCTCGAATATCATGCCTTTCCTGTAATACCGCTTTATTATTTCTTGTCTTCTTCCATTTAAACCCCATATCACGTAAAATGATCTTTAGACTTGTACTACCGCCGTTAAAGTTTATGGCATCTTTTAGTTTAGGTAGCAGTTTACTGACAGTGGGTACTGTTTTGTCATTTATATAAAAATTATAAATTGTCTGTCGTATAACTCTTTTATCAAAATCATCAACATCTGTGATGCGTTTCGGTACACGATGAACTTTACCGGGCGTTCCAAAAGAGGTCCCTTCTTCCTCACACTGTTTCCCTTCTTTAATTATCTTTTTTATTGTTCTTTCGGGCACTTTAGTTGCTGCACTCACTCGTTCTTGCACCTTTTTCAGCAGTATTAAAAAGTCTCCAGAAGCTGCTTCACTCTTCATGAAAGAATGTATATTGTTCACAACTTCCCGAGTTTGGCTATGCAGTGTTTTTGTGCCAAGTTTAGACTGAATAGGAGGCATTTTAGTCTACACAAACACACACAACTGCAATTTGCCACGATAATAAATAAACAATATGAATATGAACTAACTAAACTAACAAACAGCAATTATCACGCACGTGGCAGGACGATGTTACACAGCCAAGGCTTTCTGCGAGACTGGCCACTTGCCATATTCTGCGCATGCGCGAGAGTGTAGGCTCACTGGCTAGCTACCACATGATTCTCACCGGCACAGAACGAACGTCCCAACTGTACAAACAATGAATTAAGCATTATATAGACTACTCCACCTAGTATTCACTTCCTGTTTCAGTGTATTTTGTAGACACTTCACTGCACCAGTCTTCTTCATGTAACGAATTACATGTTTTGCAGCATGTAGGTTATTCATTTTTCAGAAATGTGTCGTCGAGTAGGTGTCTTAGCACAGTATTTAAACAGTATGCAATGCATGGAAGATAAGACTAATTCTCCAGAGCTTTTCTAATGTTCGATCCTTGATCTGTCATAAAGGATATCTTCTCCATGTGTTCTGGAAAAATTCCCAACTCTGTTATCTTTTCTTCAGTCTCCTCACTGATGTTTCCTCCCTTCTTACTTTTGTCCGGAAACTGTGTTGCTGTTAAAACGCAACTCTTCAGTGACCATTCATCATCAATAAAATGGGCAGTAATGGTGACGGAACTTCTATTTTTGTATGGGTCAGTCCATAAGTCTACAGTACACGCACAACCACAATTTTCAGCTGCATAAATGATTTGTGTAATCACCTTTCATCTGTTCGTACTTGAATGTTCCTGGAGGTGGTTGTAGGATGAGGAAGAACATTATAATGTTAATAATTATTAACATTTACACGTCCATAATCTGCACCTATATTATTAAGTTTCTGAGAATAGTTTTGAAATCCTATGCCCAAAACAATATTAAATGGACGAAGATCACTTGTGCACATTTGGACACACTTTTGTGTAACACTCTATTTTAAATCAAGTGGCTCATAATCAGAAATTTATACACATGTGTCTTCAGATGAGTTGTAGCAGAAGAGAACGACAGCAAAGTTGAACAATGTTTACAAGAAATATAACCCACCTTTTTATGATCCTGTGTAGTCACAAGTAAGAATTTGACCCAACATCACTCTTCATACTGTCTTTTGCACTTAACTTGTATTCTTTGTTGAGTAGTTTCAACTTCACATCTTTTAGCTCGTGCTTAATTTTTATAGTGTACTACTTGTCGGTCACAAGAACGAATGTCCAACTCTCGGCTTATACCATTCAAGGATTTGTCACTCGCGAGGCTTTTGCCCATCATGCATGTGCGCTACCTATTGGATTATTGTATGAATTGCCTAACGCTCGAGTTAAAATGTCCGATGTAGACTACTTGCAGGTACTGAACACACTGTAGTCTGTGGACAAGATCAGTATTTAGCTTCGTGAACAGAGAATTGCAGTAATCAAAATGGGGCATCACTAATATTTGAATTTTGAGGCAAAGCGGTAGGACGTTGGCCAAGTTTAGTGTTTGAGGGAAAAAATAAAATGCAAAAAGTTTTCTTACATAATATTTAGGTCACTTGACTTCTAAAAGTTAAATTTAAATTTAAATATATCCCAAAATGTTTTATTGTTTTGTTGTATGTAACTGAGGTATTTATTTTCATGTTAGATTCCATGGTCATATCTATTTTCTTTAATGCTGGTTGATGTTCCGTTATTTCATGTTGGGATTTATTTAGATTTAGACTGTCCAAGTTTTTGGGCCCATTAAGCTTCATTAATTCTGGTCACAGAATAGAAAAAAGTCGACATTTATGGCAGAAGAATTGTTAGCTGAATGAGATCAATATTTGTTACATGCCTCTATTGGGAGAAGTAAAGGAGAATAATCTGGAGGATTTTAAAAATTACTTACAGATGAATGGAGAGACTTTTGACGATCTTTTAAATTTAATGTTATCCCATCCTGTGAAACAAGACACTCCAATGAGACACTCCTACTGAAGAACGGCTTATTCTACCCTCTGTTTCCTTGTCACTGGACGTAGTTACAAATGATGTAAGTTTTGCAGAGGAATAAAATTTCTGCTCAGGTTCTGGGACATGTTATACCACAAATCTATGAAGTTTTAAAGGAGGAGTATTTAGTGATAAGTAAATGTTTTCATTACTTAAAGTAGTATCACCTTGTCTAGAATTGTTATGAAAAGAGGAGCAAGTGCCATTAAAAATCAGTACTTTAAAATTAAATATATTTACTGTGATATGGTAGTTTTCTGCTGCAGCTCCTATGTGACATTCTATATTATAAAGGCCACAGAGTAGCTTAGATATCGCAGCTAACTCAAGTTTTTGCTCAGTAAATAGCTAAAATGTAGATAAATGAAAACTAGTTGATTAATGAATTGTTGATGTTATTAATGCATTACTATTCAACACAACATAATTATTACATTAATAATGTCAAACCACCTAATCCTTCGACTTCAGCTTTCATAATGCCATGTAAGAATTTAAATCTCAATAAATTGAGTCGAAAATGCTGTATTAGCATGATGAATGTCAGCCATAACTTTATAAAACATATAAACACAAATAACGTGGTGTGGCATGACATGTGGACACTCAGTGTCAACTATTGTGTACACGCCACTCCAGAGGATAGATTGTCAAAATTTCCCCCGCATTTTATCATGGTGCATGGCGATATACACTAACAGACACTATTATCCGCGTGATTTGAGACACGCAACGATTTTACAGAGGAAAAAATGTGTGTGTGTGGCCATGTATTTCCACAATCATTACAGTCATTAATTTCATTACATAAGTGCTGATTGGTATTGACGTTAATTTCACTTTTATTATCGTACTTATTTTTAGTTTAGAAGTCGTATCACACAACACTGAAGATGTACTAGACTCTTTTCTGTATTCAGCTTCACCACATCCGAACTAATAACTTAGGACTTCATCATTTAACAATCACAGACAGCCACTTTTAAACATATAACTTGTATACTAGTTCATTTCAATTGTCAATAATAATAATAATAATAATAATAATAATAATAATAATAATAATAAACAAATATGGGTCAGCAATTACAAAAGGGATCAAGAGATGAAGAAGTGATCAGTGAACATTAGTGATTCAAGTGAATAAGTTAACAACTATGGAAGAGTTCAACTAATGTAAACAATGTTAGGAACAATTAATAAGAGTTTGAGAGACGTGATTGTTTAGTTAAATGAGATTAGTAAGAATAAGATAGATAACTAGGAAAGGGAAGGGTAAATAGAAAAAGAAGGGAGGGAAACAGAGGTGAGTGACGTGATAGAAAAGTGATCAGGGTCATTTATATGTAATAGCCGGATGTTTAAAAAAGCGTAAGCAGAATATTATGTATTCAAGGGAGTGATGGCACTGTGTTCAGAAATGTGAAGGGCTGTTATGACCGATGTAAGCTGGTGGAATAAATATGCCATATCATAATAATAATAATAATAATAATAATAATGCTGTAATACGTATTTTGTCATGACAGTGAGATGCAATGATAAGTGTTGGAAATGTTAGAAAGTTCAAAGAGATAATCAACAGTGGAATGGTTTTGAAATTATTGTAAAGAATACGATATCAACAATTGAAGAAGAAAAATATTGGACATAAATAAATTCGTCAAAGTCGAGTAATTAATTTTTCTAACCAAATAGACTTTAAATTTCAGGTGTTTAATCAATAAGTTGCCAATTTTTGCTTAGACAGATATTATTTTGCTTTGAGATGTCATGAACTACCATGTAAAAATTAAGTAACTTAAGAGTTTTAATTTTGTGACACACGTGTGAAATAAAGCCGTGACTAGTATATTATAATCAGACAACATTACTTTCTCTTACTTTTTAGTTAATTAATTACATATTGTTATTACATATTACATAAAAATTAATGTAAAATGTTTGTCATAGATGCATGTATAAAATTTCTCGAATTATCACTGCTCAAGGGCAGTACCAGTCCCAAACATTTGCTGTATCCTTCAATAAGAGGATATTTTTTGGTTTCAAACTGCAAAACTTTGAGCCATGGCTCTGGACAGCAAAGTTCATGTTGGCCCTTGTGTAAATACGGCCCTGGGTTGTTGATGATAAAATTTCTTCAGTGAACTCCAGTTTTGACATACTAATACCGATTGGTGAAATTATATTAACTGCTACACTCTGATGCTATAACGAACTATGAACAAGTGACAAATTCCGTCCACAGTGAATGCAAACTTCCTTTGATGTACATACATGTGACAGATCATTTATGAAGCCAAACTAAACAATCAGTTTTTTTGCTGGACCGACCACATGTTCCAAATTCATTCAGCAAATGCATTCGTTTATATTTGTCCACTATGTGTGTACACAGCTTTAGATGCCTCATCGCCATGAAATCATTCCTGAATTTCTCTGTGATACTGAGCATCTGATTCGTTTTTTATAAAGCTACAACAAATGAAAATTCTTTGTTCTGTACCACATTAAATCCTCAGAACTATAATTGAAACAAGACATATGCAAGATAAGAGAAATCTGAACACTATTTTTAAATGCGATAGCACTTCAGTGACTAATGAATCTCATGCAGTCTGCTTGATTATTGCCGAAATGTATATGTGTGCACAGCTACATGATTCATATGTTTTATGTAAATTTGTGCAAAATTATTACATATGTTTACTTCAACCATACAATGTATAAAATATGAAGCCAATGTCGTACTTTTACTTTTATAAAATAAAAATTCATCTTATTTGAGTACATATTGATTTGTTTTATCTTTTGAATAACAGTCTAAAAAATAACTTAATACAGAAGTATGAAGAAGAAGCAGAACTGTTGTGAAATTATAAAGGATAAAATGAAAAGTATATTCGTTGTGCTTATTGTTATATGATTTAAATTGTCATTAAACAGCCTCATTATATTTCCACAATTGAGATATTTTATTTAAATTTGTCATAACAGTGATATTGAATGAAATATCACGTGTAACTTATAAAAAAAATGCAGCAGATATTAGAAAACAATTCCATGCATGCAAAACTGTATGAAAGCATTTACGTAGTTATTGAAAGCTTGTTTAATCTCGTTCATATTTTTATGGCAACCTAAATAGGACCACACATTCTTTCAACTGGGGCATAGAGGAATTTGGTTTTTATGTATATGTGGCTTTTAACTGCCACTTTACGACCTCTCCATTCACCAAAAGCCATAGTTACACTGACTTGTTCTTTTTCTTTTTAATCATCCTCTACATTTATCCTTCTCAATGCGGAATATTCTAGCACTTTCGTCGATACCATTTTAGTGATTATTAATCTACTTTTGAGCTATCGAATATGACTTTTTGTTGAGTATGATGCAAGTACTTGGAGATGGGATCTCATTATTCATCTTCATATTTATAATAGAGAACTTGGTTTGAAAAGAAAACCCATTTTCTTTTGTTCATAATTTTGAGAGGAGTGCAGAAAAAAATACCGCAATAATGTTTCTTTCTGAATTGCAGTTGCTTGAAGGATACAAGTTCACAAAAGTAATAGAAAATTCTACTCATGAATAGTCACTCCTTCGTATAGAAAGATAATATCACTACTGTACAAATATGAGGTTCAGAGTAAAATTATTCTCATTTGTTGCCTGTTTTAATACTTTGTGTATAAAAAAAAAAAAAAAAAAAAAAACTATTTATTGGCATAATTTTTCAAACCTATCCGCACATTTCCTTGCAGTTATTGCTTTTCCAGTCAGCAGGTGACACCACTGTGGTAAGAAGCATAATGGCTGACATTGAAACAGCAAGCCGTCATTGAATTCCTGACTGTCAAAGAATCTGATTCATATTCTTGAACACATGAACACATCATTCACACTGATGGCCGAATATTGAGTGAGCTGTGCTCCATTTTATTTGTTGACAAGAATAGTGTGCTAATCACTATTGGAAACCTCGCTTATTGAAAGATGTTTTCAGGATAGCTCCCCTATATGCTTAGAGAAGATTAAAAAATTGCAAGGAAAGGAATTGGCATACAGCTCTTGCGCTTCTACTAGGTTGGAGGCGAGAATTTCTTGTTGAATATTGTTAATGGTGACGAGACATGAATCCAAAACTTTGAACCGAAGTTCAAGGAGAAATAATGGAATGGTACCATACAACATAGCTGATGAAGAGGAAGTAGTTGGCTGGAAATCTCGTGGTATCCGGCTTTTAGGATGAGAAGGACGTGATTCTTGTGGACTTCTTGGGGCAGGGTAAACTTTGCTGCTACACTGAAACACTGTATAAGCTTCAGGATCAAATTTGTCATATTTCTCTGGAAAATCCCAAAAAATGTGCTCCTTCCACACAATGTAGTCCGGTTTTTGCACCATCACGGTTCCAACACTTTCTGTTGAAAGATGACCTTTGGGGACATACAGTAGTTTTGAAGATGAACAGGCTCTGAAAAATGTGCTGCATTGGGTAAAGGAGCAGGATAACAAATTTTATCACTCTGGCATAAGTAAAAAAAAAATGCGGGCTGCATTTAGAAGTATGTCTTAAAGTGTGTTATGTCTTCATCCTTGTAATTTTTGTTTTCCTTATAAACAAACATACAAAATCAAAAGTGCAAGGCATTACTTTCTAACTGCTCCATGTACCTTCATACATTTGTCTGTGGAGATGGATTGAGAAATATGCTCAGCAGTATTGTGCACAGAGTCCTACAGACCAACAGTAACAGTAAGATATTATGTGCTGTTTAAGTTACTCATCAAATCAATTTTGGATCACGTACTTTAATGTGTGTTCAGGAAATACATCTTTGTAGTGATTAATGGATTATTTTCTTCCAGGTAATTGGGGTCCACATTTAATTATAGTTCCTACTTCTGTGATGTTAAATTGGGAAATGGAATTAAAGAAATGGTGTCCTGCCTTTAAAATACTTACATACTACGGATCCCAGAAAGAACGGAAACAAAAGCGTACAGGTATGTAATTTTTTTGTGGTTGGTGATGATGGTGATGGTTATTGTATTGTTTTATTTTTATTATTATTATTAGTAGTATTATTATTATTATTATTATTAGTATTATTATTATTATTATTATTATTATTATTATTATTATTATTATTATTATTATTATTATTATTATTATGAAAACCTTTCTATCATAAGAGGAGCCAGGACCCTTTTCAGCTTCTCTACCGACAGGAATGGAGGATAATGTGATAATACCAACCAATTAAGAGAGCATAAATTTGATTGGATGATGCATCTCTACATTTTAAGAGAGAGTGCATTACCTCTGTTTACACAAAAATTATGTATTGTACTAGTTTCTTACATATAAGATCCACATATATAGTATTATAATTATAATGATATCTCAAACTTATTTCATCGTGGGAGTAGCATAGACTATCCTCCTGTGACATCCTGGGCAATGAGTCTGTCGCCAAATTAATTCACACAACTGGCTCCATATCGATGAATGACTATAGTGTTTCCTCCATGATACAGTCACAGTTTCAGCACTAGATGTCGTGGTGAGATATGACTAGTATTAAAGTGAGTGCTCACTAAGCAGAATAATTTTGTTCAGCTGCTTTGGATTTTTATAATGGTATGGGTTACTTGCCTGCATTTCGGCTGAAACTGTGACTGTATGCCTGTAAACACACAGACGCATATACAATGAATGTCACAATTCTTTATTGGTGATGTCGTTATCAAATTCAATAAATTACTATAAACTTTGTTGTTCTTAGCAAAATTAGTGAAAAAGACAATTATCACCATGGATATAGTCATTCTTTCCTTCATTTTCAATGGGAAGAGCAATCAATTTTGCAGTAGTATACTGAATTAGATCATCACCCACCCTTAACAGAAATGTGACAATTGTTTTTTCCCTGTAGCGTTCATATAGTAATGATTTCATACAAGAAACCTTTTTGTAGTGGACACAGGTACGATCCATGGCATAAGCCAGATTTAAAACTTTTTTTGGGAAAGCTCGTGGTCTGCGTGACACTGGATTTTTCTCCTGTAGCTCCTCTTCCCTTGTGACATCCCAACAAGTCTCCAACTCATCTCATCATGGGGTTAGCATAGACCATCCTCCTGGAGCACACTCTGGGCAATGAGTCTGTCGGCAAATTAGTCTACACAACTGGCTCCATATCAATGAATGGCAGAAGTATTTTCCATTAGCAGGGAGAAAAAAAAAAAATTAACTTGTGTGTCTGCACTCGATGTTTCATAAGACTATAAGGCTTTGCCCTCCAAGTTTTGTAGACTTTTAAGATCAAATCTCACATCACTGATGACAAGACAGGTGTTTTCTGAAAGCGAATCAGGGTTATAATTACACTAAAATTTTATTTATACATCTTGATTACAAAACTTTTTAACACTTTTAGCGGTATCTGTGATCAACTTCGAAATTTCAAATGAGAACATGGGTCATTGAAGGTACCAATGAAAACTACTTTAAAAAAAAAAACAACTTTTACTGAAACTTTTTTTTTTCTAACTTTTATTGTTTACTCACAAAGTAACAAAAATGGTATCTTCTGAGAAATGCTGTATGTTGTTTATGTATGTACACTCTTCATAGTAAGTGTTCAAAATGTATGCCACCCTGTGTTAAACAATATTCTGATCACCTCGTAACATTCGTGATTGCACTTCAACACAGCTGAAAGACCTACAGGCTTCTCTAATTCTTTGTTTCATGCCTTCTCTAGTTGAACAACACACCTGGTAGACCTTGTCACAGTATTATTGCTGAGCATATTGCCAGGCTTTGGATTAGGAGTAGATAGAATTCCTCTGGCTTTTACAAGTTCTGTTGCCTTCCTCACCATGTAATTTGCAACTCCAAATTCTTCTTCTATTTTTCTGATACTCCAGATCTGAAGCAATATTGTTAAAATTTGTACTTTTTCACTGTTCCTACTACTACTGTTAAATTTGTCTTTTAAATGTGGAATTATTTCTGATTCAGAATTTTCTTCACTTCCACTTGATAGTGTATATAACATTTTCTTTTTCACTATTTTCATCACATTCTTAATTTTTTCCTTAGGATATTTCTTCTCTTTCAGATGTGTTTTCTTTTGCAAGCTGAAGACTGCTATTCAACAAATCAGTAGCAGTGTTGACACCACTAACAAACATCCTCTACTTCACTACAATCAATTGAATTCTCTTCTTGCATAGTTTGAAACCCAATGGTTCCTTCTCCAACATATTCTGTAACATTTGTGGATTTCTTAATCTTATAAAGTTTTACTCTACGCTTGACACAAAATTTACAGTTAATGTTCAAAGTACTCTCTACTAATTCTGTTATCCTTTGTTGAACTGGTCTTAGGTTCTTTGAAACATGTGAATGTTTTGTTTCATTGAAAGGATTCCAGCAGAATAGAGTATCATACTAGACATTATATTAACTGGTGGTTCTTAATAACTTCACATACAAAAAATGTAGATAATACTCACTTTGTAGATAATATAGATAAACTCCACTGCTTTAGAATCCAATGTGCTGTTATGCTGCTGTTACTGTCATCTGTGGATAGAAATTTAGAGTTTAGGATAAAAGGATAGCCAACGTTTTTTGTACAATTTCACTAACATTGTATGATTTGTAGGATAAGAAGATACACAACACACATCTAGCTATCCATATCTAATGTTATATTCATACCAGGGGCGTACACAATAGGGATATAGGGCTTGAATTCACCCCCTTGAACTTAAAAAAATTACATATTTATCCAACATTTCATATTAGTTGAGAGGATACGAAAGCATTTCTTTCCCCTTCTACTTGCCCTGAGTTCGTCAGTGAAAGAGCGGTAGCTGTTACCTCTTATACCTGCACCCCCCAAGCTGTAAACACAAGAAAATGAAATACTAAATAAAGTTCATAAGTGAATATGAAATACAGCCACACAGATGTTTGACAGCTACGTGTTTGAGTATATTTTAGTGCCATTCTTACAATATCTTCAACTAATTAATTAAATTAAGGCATGTTAGTTTGTATTATAAAGTCAAATGGGAGTGATGCAGTGCAGATTGTCCTATTGTGTATGCTGTACAGTAGCAACTAGCATTGAAGAGAACATTTATCTTCTGCTCTCAGTAGATTTTAATCTGCCAGTTGGTGTTAACAGCAATAAAAATTAAATAGAAATCTTGGTATAGACTTTTGAAATGTAGATTACCAGTAAAAACTGTTAATAAAATTTGTCACTGTGTTGAAAGTCAATTAGTCGACAGTTGTGAGATAGACAGTACAATGCTACATAATTTGTAATGAAACCTGTGGACTGCGAAGCACATCATCACATGTCTCAACTCGTAATTGGCTTTCTTCCACTCTTTGTTCATCATTGATATCTGCTCTCTTTGCCTGTAGTTCCTGGAGTAGGTCCTTATACAGTAGATGGCAGTAGCAGTTGATATCTTACATCTTCAGTGTAGAAAGATTCCTTGGATAATAGTTAAGTTGTGATGGGGTGTATTTGGATAGACATTAGTCCTTTCTTCAAAAATGTCTCTTTGATTCTCTCGATGTCTGCTAGATTGTTTTTGCTTAGGTATTCTCATATTATATCTATGCCACATGTTATTATGCGAGTGATTTTTGGTGTGAAAAGCTTCAATGCTGTCGACAGGGATGTCTTGTGTAAATTTTTTATTCCATTCATGGCTGTCACTGCTGCTGCTGTGTTTTCCTTTATATTCATTGTGTATACATTGCCCTGCATTTGCATGGTGATCTCTAGATATTTGAAGTGTGAGCGTCTTGTCAGTGGTTCCATTCCATACTTTATGATGTTGTTGACTGCTGCTCTATCTCCTTTCCTGAATGCCTTCTTTTTGTTTAGTAGTAGCTCATTTTTTGTTGCTTTTCCTCTTGGGTGATTGAACGCTGCCTGTAGGTTTTCGATGTCTGTGGATAGAATCACCATGTCATCTACATAGGCATAGATTTTGACATTGTCTGCTTCAATGGCTTTATGGATATCTGATTTTGCTATGTTGAATAGCAGAGGGCTTAGTGAATCGCCCTGCAACACTTCATTTATTTGTTCCAGTGGCTGAGATCTGTTGATGGTGTCTATTTGCACATAATTACTTTCCATTATGTTTCTTAGTAGTCTTGTGCTGTAATTCTTTCCAGTAATATTCTCTATACTATTTTTGCTATAAGAAAAATCCTAATGTAAACATAAGCATGTTGCTGTCATACCGTGATTGGCTCCCAGTCGAAACACTCACACGACGCAGGAAAATACAGGTCGTATCTGGAAATCATAATCTTGTATTATTTGAAAATAAAAAATTGAATTCTAATTGTTAAAAATGATGAAAAATATAGCTTCACTCACATGTAAAATGCTATGTAAAAGAAAAGCTACTTTTATATTTTGTTACGTACTATGAACGCGGATGAATACCAACAGTAATACCGAGGTAGTCTGTTCTTGTAACAAGCAGGCGTCACTTGAGTTCGTAGTTGTTCAGGTAAGCACGTGGTACTGAAGTAAGGCTTCTGCATTCTCGGTGTGTGTGTGTGGTTATCAAACATAACAATGGAAACCCTCTCAAAATCGGAAAAAAAACATAGTCGTAAATGTATATAATAAGTTAAGTGAGTTTTAATTACAGTAATTATAAAGTAAATGTTTCCTAAGCAAACAAATGCATAGTAGTGAGGTTAGGCCTACTTGACGAGTAACGGGAAATGTTTAACATGAAACAGAATGTAGCACAGTAGCAGTGAATACGTACTGAGAATCTAGGGTGCCAAACAGCGGCCAATACGTACTGAGAATCTAGGGTGCCAAACAGCGGCCAATGAAGCCTCACTTCAGTCACGTGCTATTGTTTACATTAGGATTTTTCTTACAGCGAAAAGATTATAGTTTATCTGCAAGCATTGTTCTGTTCACAAGATCGAAAACCTTCGTATAGTCCATGAAGACTGCATGTAGTTTTCCTTTTTGTTTATTGCTCCTTCTTTGTGTTCCTGAAGACACTTCACTGCCTGCAACATTGACTTCCCTTTCGTGAAATCGAATTGTACTTCTGGTATTGCATCTTCTGTGATCTTGTATAGTCTTTTCGTTATTAGAGTTGTCATTATCTTAAATGGCGCGCATTCCAGGGCTATGCCGCTGTATGAGTTTGGGTCTCTTATATTGCCTTTGCTTTTGTACAAGACTTAAGAGTTGACATCTTCAGCTCTCTGGAATTTTTCCTTCTTTTAGGCATTTCTTGTAAATTGTCCATATTTCTTTACCTTGTTCTTCAGGTACTCATTAAAAATCCTGTCTGGGCCGCAGGCTTTCTTCATTTTTGCCGCGTATATTGCTTGTTCTACTTCTGCTACAGTGAATGGTACCACATTTGTATTTATATGCTCAAGTTTGGATCGTGTTTCTCTGTTCTGGAGTACACTTCTGAAATGATTTTCGAATATGATCATTGGTATATCCTTTGGGAAGTGTGGTTGTCTTGGTGATATAGCTTTGTACCATTGTTGCTCTGCCTCTTCTATTACATTCTTCTTCCGCCTGAAAGTTTTCTTTTGTCCGTTTTATGAAGTTCTTGTCTGCTGACATTGTATATCTGTAGGTGCTCCTCTATTTGTGTGCTAGGTGCTTTCTTCAGTGCTATCATTGTATGTTTCCTCGCTACTCTTGATTGAACCAAGGTTGCGCACGTTTGTTCTGTCGATTGCTTTTTAAATTGGCGCACAGTGTGCAATTTTCCTAATCTAGCTGGATAAAATTCATTTTTCGACTTATTGATTTCACTGTATATTTTAATGAATTTATGTTCCTAACTGTTCAAGGCATCGTGTGAAGACAATGCGCGATCTTTCTCCCGGATATTTATTTGTTTTACAGCAGCGTAAAAATTGCTATCTGCAGAGGGTTGAATCCACACTCCTCAGTTGCAATAGAGAGTGCTTTGTTTAAAGTCATATTAAGTGCTAGAAATTGTGTTTTATTGTCTTCTTTGACATGGAATTTGTAAATTCAAGTATGTGCTTCAATACAATGTGTAATTTAGCTAAATTACTAAATTAGAACATCCAATACGGCCTTTATTTCATATGAAGAATATTTATATAATTTTTTCCATAAACTCTGGTTTTAACATGAGTTACAAACTACTAGCCATTAGTTGCTGCCAAGGTAATTGCATATTTATATTCCGACATCATTTCACGTGTGAAATATTGTTTGGTTGGTTGTGTATAACTGCGAACCTAACCAGTATTAATTATTTTCAGTGGCGTGACGGGCTATACACCGCCGGCAGCTTTTTGAAGTTTGGTATCGGAGTAGTGCTGAATCAAGGAATAACGAGGTTTTAAATATTATTATAGCTCCATTAGGACTGAAAGACATTCCCAGTGTTACTGAAAATAAATTAAGAACAACATTAGCCATTTTTCATCGAAAATTCTGTCCCGCTAGTTAAAGTACCATAGAAGTAAAAAAAAAAATAAAATAAATAAATAAAAAAAAAATTAAAATATAATGCTGACTGGCTAAATAATGACTTCAATTTGCCTGAACAAATTTCCAATTTTTTTGCTTTTATGCCTGTGGATGCAACATCTGAGCCGAGTAGGGGTCGTCCAAGAAAACTATTCAGTGAAAGCAGCAGTAAGAGCAAAAAAAGTAAAGTTCAAAATTTAATAGGAGACCTTAGTCCGGAGGAAATTTCTTTTGCTGCAGAATCAACTTTAAGAGCAGCAAGAAAGCGATATGCTGCAGACATTGTAAAAGAATTTTATGGTCGGAAGCATCTCCACAAAGCAACCAGAATCAGCAATATCTTACCTTTAGACTGTAAAAAGCTGCTATAAATTTCGCAATATTGTACATATTTAATCAAATCTATACTAATAATAAATCTGTAGCCGAAATTTTTCTGGTAATTTTCGATTTTCCAAAAATAATTGGTCCTAACATATATAATTAACTACCCTGAAACCGAAAATCGCTTTTTTGAAATTTTTGTTCGTCTGTCTGTCTGTATGTTTGTTTGTTACCTTTTCACGCGATAATGGCTGAACGGATTTCGATGAAAATTTGAATATAAATTAAGTTCGTTGTAACTTAGATTTTAGACTATATGGCATTCAAAATACATTATTTAAAAGGGGGGGTTATAAGGGGGCCTGAATTACATAAATCGAAATATCTCGCTTATTATTGATTTTTGTGAAAAATGTTACATAACAAAAGTTTCTTTAAAAATAATTTGCGATAAGTTTTATTCCTTGAAAAATTTTGATAGGACTGATATTTAATGAGATAAATGAGTTTTAAAATTAAAATAACTGCCATCCAAGGCCGTGTAATGAATTAAAAAACAAATGACTTCGTCTATAAGCGGCCTTGGACAGCAACAATCGAAAGCTATGAAAGATAGCCTACAGAGAATGTTTCTGTGTTTGTATGAAGTAATATCGCAAGCTAAATTAACCGATTTGTTTGATTAATTATTATTTCACCATTGGAAAGTGTAGTTTCTCTAGATGGACATAATGCTATAATGTCATTACAGTAACTTCTGATATAATATAATGTAATGTAATATAATATAATATAATATAATATAATATAATATAGTATAATATAACATAATATGCAATATTATATAATATAATTTAAGTTATTTTAAGGGTTCAGAACCATAGTGGGCCAAGCGCCATTTACTGAATACGTAGAAAACAAAGGTTAAAAAAATTAACTTATTACCATAATTCAATGGAAACCTATAACAAGTAAAATAAAATATACACATTAAATCTAAATGATGTTAATCTTCATTAAACTATGGTTGCATGTAATAAAAATTAAGAAACATGTTAAAGGAATTGTCATTGCACCAATGAGTGGTCTCTGGACCAAAATGATCGCATTTTAATTATTTAGATGCAATTTAAATTAAGTAACATATTAAACGATTTATCCTTCTATCAAACACGAATGTTCCCTGGATCAAATGTCCTATTTTAATTATGTAATTACTTTATATTTATTTCTAACGGGTGCAGCGGAGCACATGGGTACGGCTAGTTACTTCATAAATGAGCAAAGAATAACTGATTTTACTCCATCTTACGTTCGATTACCTTCAACTTTAAAACATTAATGAATATGCCATGAATTCCTAATTGTTTATTGAAAGTACATTTTCAAGGATAAGGGACATGTTTATATTAAATTTAAATATATTTAATTGCATTCATAATAATTAATAATTTACCCCTATAAAGAGGTAGTTTTTTCTTATATAAACATAATCAGAGTTTGTCCACAATTCAAATATAGTACATTTAAGTTGTTCATAAAGTTTAATTAAATTATGTTAGATAGAAAAAAAATTAATTTTGTCTAAATTCACCAACTACAAAGGGGTAGTTCTCCTTACATAAACGTAATCAGAGTTCGTAATCATATCAGATATGTTACCTTTAAGTTCTGTGTAAAGTTTCATGAAAATATGTTAGAAAGAAAAGAAGTCATTAATTTCTTCTAAATTCACCCCCTATGAAAGTGTAGTTCGCCTCACACAAACGTAACCTGAGGTGGTAATCATATCAAATACGTTACCTTTAAGTTCTGTATAAAGTTTCATGGAAATCTATTACTTAGAAGAGAAGTTATTAATTTTGTCAAGCTAGATTCAGGAAATTTCACACTGTGTCTTGGATGTATTGTTCCATAATTTTTACTGCCTCCTCTATGTTACATTTTTGTATAGAGTCTAATATGTCTTTGGTATCTGTTCTTTCTATTGCATCTAGAAACATTTCTCTCCTTATCTCTGCTTTTCCTGTTTCTTTGCTGATGTATTGGTGAGGTATATTGTTGTGTCTACTGGCAAATGTTTTCTCACAACTACATTTTTTAACATTTGTTGTTACGATGCTTCTTAGTTACTGAAGACTAAGTCGATTGTGCTGCATCCGTTGAAACTAATGTTTCGGCGTCTTTCTTTGTTAATCAGAGTGAGTCCTTCTTCTTCTATGAAGTTGATTACTGCTTTTGATTTGTGGTGTTCTGCGTCAATTTTACAGTTTAAGTCTCCTGCAAGTATCACTGGTGATTTTCGTGGTATTGAATTTAGTGCTGCTGTTAACTCGTCTATAATGTCTTCCTGTTTGTAGTCCAGCTGAAAATATGCTCATATTATGATATACAAATTACTTTTAACCATTAGAATATTGATTGCTTTTAGCATAATGTTGAATGGTGACAGCCTATCTTTTAGGAGCAGTGTAAGGCCACCTTTCGGTCTTCCATGCACACCTTGTTTAGCAAAAGAGTGAACAGAGTTCTTTATATGCCATTCCTTTAGGTTTCTATTAGGATCACTGCATTAAGTATATAGTTGGAAAATATTGTCTGGCATCATTTGTATCGCGTTTCTAATTCTCTCTGCGTTCCATAGGAGTATCCTGAAAGTTCCTTTCTGTTGTGCACTATTCTTTTCTGTATCAACGTGATTCTCTCTGGGGAGCTCTGTTCATGAGGAAGAGAACTTTATTTTTCGAGTGTAAAAAAATGCCGTCTTACTAGGACTCCCTCTGGCCAGAATTCAGGATGGTTTACTCTGGTCAGGTTGCTGAAATTAATTCTCACTCTGAAAGCCTTGTTTGTTTCTCTTGTGTTCAACTGGTTGCATGAAATGTCACTGGTGATCCTGTTGTCTTGCAGATATTTTATGAGGCCTTCCTTTTCTGTCATTGGATGTAGCCTGCCTACATAATATAACCAGGCTAACTTGTCTGTTGCTTTAAAATTGGTGTCTTGTACTTGTTTCGATCCTCTTATATATGGTCTCCGAGGGCGGCCACATCTGACTACCTCAGACCAGACTCCTTCCCTGTTTCCATTTGCATCCTCAGCATCTTCCCTACCATTGATTCTGGGTGGAGCGTTCCTGAGACTATTTTCATTATCTTGGATATTATCCTCCTGGCTTCTGGGCTCTGACAATGTTGTTCAGTGTTCATCTGGATGTGGTTCAGGGGCTGGTCCCTTATTGCATTTTATCTCTTGATCTTGATTAGCATTTTCAACGATGACTGTTGGCTTTGTATCTTTCCTCGTGAATCTCTGCTCAGGTCGTGGTAGAGCTTTTCTTATTTCTTTCGCTATTGTCAGTTTGATAGTGGCTTTCAGGTTTTTAATTTCCTCCCAGACTGCCTTTAGCTCTTCTCTCCCATTTTTCAGCATGACGAAATTGCCCTTGGCATAACCACTTTAGTGAGCACCTAGGCTTCTTGAGGTTAGCGTAGTCTCCTGCGCTGACTCCTGTACAGTCTTTATGATACATTCTTTTGCAGCATCCATCACACTCGATTACTGTATCATCTTTGGTCACGAGTTTCCTGAAGTCTCTGCATGGAGCAGTGTTGTCCATTCCATCTTATTTACTTGGCATGCTTATGGCGTCTTCTATTTTATGATTTCCTGGGTGTGGTGTGTTGGTTTGCAAATATTACATAATTATGTGCTTTCAAACAAAGCACACATCTTCAAGGTATGCCAGTGAAGATTAGGGAATGTGTCCTCAGAAATGTAGTCTTTGTAAAATGTAAACAAAGGCACATTGAATGATTGTTTCTTTTTTTTTTTAAAGAATAGTTGTTTTGGAGTTGAAGCAGCTCCATTTGTATTGCATTTTGGCAACATTGGCAGTGAATGCTGTTGGTTACAAAATTCACTAAATCTTTCTTCGACTCACTTTGCAATATGGCAAAATTTGTAGCATATTCATCAGAAGATGAACAGTTGGACTCGAGATGCATAAAATGAATTATGCCTCTTTTGTGAGTTCTCTCTCTTGAAGTTTATGTTTGTCCATAAAAGGTTCAATGTGACCATACAAAGTGTATATAAGTTGATCTTTGGATTGTACCAGCGTATTTAGGTCATTCATATGCAACGAGATGTTGGTCACATAAGTCTGTCATCCACTTCAGAATTTTTAATTCTGCAGTTATCTTCCCCTTAGTTCGCATGAACTACTATATTTTGCTCCAAAAGTCAAAGACTATTTTTGAAAGCCTTCTCTCTGCTCAACCAATGCACAACACTATAATAAATGGCATTGCTGTGATCCACTTCACACTTTTGGGTCGACAGTTGTTGGAAATTTAATCCAACAAGATTTTAAACTGTTCATGATGGCTTACCACAAAACACCTCCTTCGGAAACACACTGAACTCACCCCTTTTGGGCACAAGCTTTTTCATTGTCAGACAATGAAATGAAGGTAAGATGAAGATGAGGGGACCTTGGATTCAATCACTAATACATCCAATAAAGCAATAAACCATACTTAGCAACGATAAACATACATTACTCCATTCAAAACTATGTTTAAAGTTAAAATTATTACTTAAATTAAAGTGAATTTCTTTTTTTTCCCCGTCGTAATATTTAATATTGATTGACTTGTATTTCTAATTTCTAATGCAATTTGATAGGTCAAAATTCTGTCCTAAAAATTGACTAGATTAATAAATTTAATACTGAAGCTTATGTTAGCTGTGAACTTAAATAAGCTCCTTCATGCATCAGACATTTTATAACTGTAAATGTAGAATGTGAGTTTGCTGAAGCCGACATTAGAATACTGGTATCATTTTTAGAAGTGAAGTGTGTGGTGGAGGTTGTGAAGAATAGCGAAATCTACGAATTTAGTTTGAAAGTGAAATATACCATTTTCTTATATTTCTCTCTCTCTCTCTCTCTTAGGTTGGACAAAACCAAATGCATTCCATGTATGCATTACATCATACAAATTGGTCATTCAAGATCACCAAAGCTTTAGACGTAAAAAGTGGAAGTACCTTATTCTGGATGAAGCTCAGAATATTAAGAACTTCAAATCGCAGAGATGGCAATTGCTTCTCAATTTTCAAACACAGAGGTAAATTTTTAATATAAAAGTGGTTTTGAAGGGTTGGTTTTTCAAGACTTGGCATGCTGAATCACGAACATATGTGACAAGAAGAAATACTTTTCTTACATTTTTGTAGGGTACATGCATATGAGATTTTGGTGAATAGAACTTGTTATATTGAATGTACTTGTTCATGTACTCAACATAATTGTTCTGATTAAAATGTGTGTACATACAGCGATAAGTTGTGTTACACTCGATCTTCTTCCCTACCTATATAGTTTTTTAAATTGCCCTCTGCCATACAAAGCAGTTCCACATCGTCATCAGAGTGAGTAATGTATAATTAATATTTTTTTATATTAAGGTGCAATATTTTTTTCGAAACAAACATTTTAGTGCTATGTTGACTATAGTGAATTTTGAACCAGTAGAATATGTTGATTAAAAGTTAATATTTTCTTATTTGTCATCATTTCAATAACAATTTTCCCTCTTTTATTATAGAAGTGTTAAAGATGACATTTTATTTTGAGAGTTCGGTTGTTTGCTAAACAAAGCCAAAGGCCAAGTGAAGCAACCCTACAGACAAAATAAAATAATTTTCAATATATGTGGTACACTATTTTTCAGACAGTCGTTAATCGTGCCAGTATAGAGACAATTTCCCCGATTTCTCCATGGCTGAATTTCACATCATTGTAATAATGAAACCTCATCACATTTAAATTAAGTGGTAGTATAATGGTAGAGAATTCGACTGCAGAACAATAGGTCCCCATTTCATACTCAGTTTCGCCTAATTTTTTATAATTACATTTAATTCTTAATTATGTTCTAAAGTTAACAGTAAAATGGTCGTTGAAGCAATTAATTAATTCCTGTACATTTTATAACTGATGTTATTTTTTAAAGTAGCTCTTTCATTGTTTGAACTGCTTTATTGGTTGATTGTGATTGCTGCCATGTGACATCCAGTTGGAAATACTTTAAATCGACGAAAACATATGAAAATCTGCATTTAAAATACTTCTTGCTTGGTATCACATAATCAGTATATGTACGGGTAATGAAAGTGTGAAAAAAATAAAGAATTTAAGTAATTGACAAAGAGAGTACAGAAACCTGGTGAACTAGGTTGGTGAAGTGTTGAATATAGAATATGTGGTGCACTAGGATCACTGTAATCTAACATTGTTCGATATATCTATTATTTCAAACTTGCTAGAGCCAATTGTAATATATATTGATATGATTTCTAAATATCAATATACATACGTTATCAACTCAAGTCTAAGATTTTAAGATTCTATTGTATGTATGTAAAGTAACAGCTACCAGTTTAGTGTACTTAATGTTTGTGTGTTGGTTAAATTGCTGGTTGCAGAGAAATTCTTTACTGTCTTTGTGATATTGACTTGATCTCTAGACTAGCGGCTTTAGTCAAGGTGTACTTATAACATCATTGTGTACTGTTCATTGGTTGTAAAATAATAGTGTTAGTTGACGTCTTAGTAAAACTTTCTAAAATTGTAGGTGGTCTACATGATATTGGCTTGACTCTCAACCTCATTGTGTGAGCCGTGACAGATTAATTGTTGCAAATGATTGAAATCTCGCATATTTTAGTGATTATAACTTTCTAGACTTTATGTGCCAATTTTGAAGTCTTCAATTTGATTTACTGATTTATTTTGTGTATAGTGCATATACTTTTATGGTTCTCTGTACATCGTAACAGTTGAAATCACCATATTTTAATACCGTGTGGATCATCTGCACTGATGTTTATACATTGAGTCAGTCACTATGGTTGGTAATATTAATTATCAAAGGAGGAAAGTTGTTCATGTACTGGCCTCTTCTAATTCAATTGAATGTAAACTCAATACCTCAACTGTTTCCGATTATTTTAATAACCAGTTTGGATCTACAAATGATAATTTGATGGAAAGATATAACCTATATGTTGATCCTGATAACTTAGACCAAGAAAGTATACTAATAACTGATACTGACATCATCAAAGCTTGTAGGAGTATACGCATTGATACTGCCCCGGAAGAGAGTGGAGTAAGGATGAAAGTTATAGGAAAACTAAAAATATATAAAGCAATTTCTTACCTCGTTATGTACATGCTTTGTTGGGATTTTATCCCATTCCCCTTCAAGCGTGATCAAACAATTTTAATTTTTAAGAATGGTGACCCCAGCCGATGTAAAAAACTGGCGACCCATCACAGTTTTCTCCTTAATCCATCGAATTTTTGAAAGAATAATTGACACCAAATTTAGAATGTCTTTGTGCCTTAATGCCAACCAACGAGGATTTATGGCCATTCCAGGAGCTTACATTAATTCATTAATTTTGAATGGTTGCTTAACTGAAACCAAATTGCAACTTAAAGATTGTACAGCCGTTATGTTGGATATAACACGAGGTTTTGATAATATTTCTCATGCTCACATAGAACAGACTCTTCATACTTTCCCTGTTCCTTCTAAATTGAAAAATCTCATCATTGCTTTGCTTGCGGGTAATACAACTAGTGTTTCCATCAACAGAACAAACAACAGGACAAATCTTACTGTGAAAAAGAAGTTACATAAGGTGCTCCTCTTTCTCCTATTCTCTTCAATATAGCACTAGATTTTCTTTTAAAAGAATTGAGTGAAAAGCAAATCATAGAAGAATATGGTTACAATATCATTCCTACTCTTGAAAATATATCAGTTTTAGCTTTTGCTGATGATTTAGTTCTTTTAAGTCAAAATGATGATGCTGCAAAACATCTCATAATGTTAGTCAAGAACTCACTTCCAAAAATTGGTTTGTAGATTAATATTGATAAAAGTAAAGGTATTTCTCTTCATCGAGGACAACTCTCTTCTCAGTCATTTAAGTTAATAGATGGATCTACAATATCCTGTCTGAATTCTAATGAAAATATCAAATATTTGGGAATTACTTTTCATGACGAAATTAAATTTAATCCTAAAGAAATTATTAATAAATTGACAAACAGTCTTAACCACCTAGTGTCATCACCTTTGCTCATTCCTGATCAAAAACTAAACATTTTAAACCAATATGTTTGTCCTCAACTTACCTATCCATTTCAGTGTGCACCGTTAAAGGATCTTCAATTAAAATTTCTTAATGATATTGACAAGCTTATCAGTAATTCTGTCAAGGAAATCGTTGGGTTACCGGCATATGTGCCGGATGCAATGCTATATGCACCTCGAAATTTGAGAGGACTAGGAATTTCTAAAGCACTGTGGGAAGCTTTTCTTCAACATCTTAACGTCTGCAGATTATTAGTTAAAGAAGACAACCCTTATATTAATCAAACTAGGAACCTTCAAGCCACTTACCACTTAATGTCAACGATATTGGAACCATTAATCCATGCAACATCCGTAAACAACTTCGTGTCATCACTTATCAATGGAGCGCATTACCTGGGAAAGGTAAAGGACTTACATTATACTTCTCACTGGAAAGAAGGTAACACTTGGATTAGCAATAAGAAAGGCCTGTCTTGTGGGCAATGGACCGAGGCCATTAAAATGAGCACCAAAGTTATTGGCAGATGCAGATATTAATAAAACTGCTTGAGAGTGATTGAGATGTATCAGACAGCTCAGTGAGTGGTAAAGGGTCGAGTGAGTGATTAGTCTGAATTTAATATTAATAAATATTTTCCCCTCCTGGACATAACTCACTCGTGACTTTGAGTTGTTACTTTTGTTTCGATCATAGAGGAGGAAAGTGTGCAGTTTCAAACTTCATTTGTTAATATTTTTAAATAACACAGCATATTATTCACTAAATCAATTACTGGAAGTGAGAAGTAGGAAGTCTTGTTTTGTCGAAGGAATTTGCAACGTGATTTTCACAAAAACAAAACAAAAAAATCTTATGAATGTGTAACAATATAATATGATGATTAGAGGTGAGAATTTCGCGCACTGTAAAATCCCAAAATATGCATGCATTCATACACTATTAAACTATGGAATATGCATGACTGAGCAAAAAAATACTTGAAAATGTGCACTTTCATTTTTGTCCCAAATGTCTCATTTCACTTCACCTTTTTTTTATTTTTTTATTTTTTATTTTTTATTTATTTATTTTTTTTTCTAAATTGGTTTCTGTGAGATTCCTACGTTTGTCAGTCAGTATGTTTGTGTAGATAGAGAATGACTTCTTTACATCACAAGAAGTTAAAGAATCCATAGTCTGGATCTGCATTTATGACCCTGTCCAGTTTGTTTTTCGTCACTACACCCACTTTCCCACGGGCATAACTGAGAGATCTATGGAATTCTTTGCAGATTCTTTCCTATTTTGCATTCTTGGTGAAGCAGATGCAACATGCTGGTCGATTTGAAATTTTTTTAGTACATTTCATTTGAAATTATAATAGACCTTAAGGTTACCTAGATACGATTTTAAAATGGACATCATACTTACTTACTGGCTTTTAAGGAACCCGGAGGTTCATTGCCGCCCTCACATAACCCCGCTATTGGTCTCTATCCTGAGCAAGATTAATCCAGTCCCTACCATCATATCCCACCTCCCTCAAATCCATTTTAATATCTTCCCATCTACGTCTCGGCCTCCCGAAAGGTCTTTTCCCCTCTGGCCTCCCAACTAGCACTCTATATACATTTCTGAATTCGCCCATACGTGCTACATGCCCTGCCCATCTCAAACATCTGGATTTACTGTTCCTAATTATGTCGGGTGAAGGATAAAATGCGTGCAGCTCTGCGTTATGTAACTTTCTCCATTCTCCTGTAACTTCATCCCTCTTAGCCCCAAATATTTTCCTAAGAACCTTATTCTCAAAAACCCTCAATCTCTGTTCCTCTCTCAAAGTGAGAGTTCAAGTTTCACAGCCATACAGAACAACCGGTAATATAACTGTTTTAAAAATGGACATCATAATTTAATTCTTGAGACAAGGACTCGCTAATCCGTCTCATTGCTGACAATCTTCAGTGTGGCCATGGAAATTGTGACAATAAAATTCCTGTTGTAATCCTCCATAGGACTTGTCCTTTTTTAGGGTAAATAAAAAAAGTCAAAATAACAACAACAATAATAATAATAATAAAACAGAATCAACAAATCGTAATGTAATCAACATTCATTGTATTCCATCAGAATATAAGAAGTATAAGAAATAAGACTGATGAGCTCCTTGCATCCTTAGATTCCGAACATTTAAATCCGAATGTGCTATGTATTACCGAACACCATATGAACAACAGGAAATATTGTCTCTCTCACTGGAAGGATATAAATTAGGTGCTAGTTACTGCAGACAAACTCTTGAGGATGCGGGCGTGAGTGTATTTCTCAGATCTGACCTTAATTTCAAAAATATTGATCTTTCACATTTTTGCAAAGACAGGGATTTAGAAATTTGTGCTGTTGAATTAGAAAATGAAACATATAATTTCATTATAATATATTTATATAGAGCACCATCTGGAGACTACGAAAATTTTATTCATTTACACTAAAATACTTACAGAAACTGAAACGTGAATGCATTATTTTCGGAGACATCAGTGTCGATTATCTAACAGAAAGCAATAGGAAAGATCAACTAAATTCATTGCTAGCATCCTTCAATTTAATTTAGACGGTAAACTCTCCGACCAGAATACACAGGGATTCAGCTACTGCAATAGACAACATATTTATCAGAAAAGAAAAATAGATATATCTCAAACAACCCCAATAATTAATGGTCTTTCGGATCATAATGCTCAGCTCCTAAATATAAATATTAACACATCATAAAAAAAAATCAAGTAAAATGAGATTCAGAAATATAAACAGAGAATCATTAAATAATTTTGAAATAAATCTTAGAAATCAAACCTGGGAATCAGTATATAGTCAAAGTGATATGAACAGTAAATTCAACGAGTTTCATAAAACATTTATAAATATTTTTGAATCCAGTTTTCCTGTAAAGTATAAAAATAAAACATTATGCAACAATAGATGGATTACACAAGGTATTAAAATCTCATGCAAAATCAAGAGATCATTATACATACAGAGCAGAAATAGTAATGATACAAACTTAAAACAACACTATAAGGATTATTCAAAAATATTACACAAAGTAATGCAAAAAGCTAAAGAATTACACTATAATAAAACAATACAAAACTCTGATATTAAAATCAAAACAACTTGGAACATAATTAAAAACGAAAGTGGACAATCAAAAAGTAACTAACAAACTGTACTGTTATACCTAACAATACAAAAACGTCAGACCCAAATGAAATTGCAAATATATTTAACAAATATTTTCTTACCATAACTGATAACTTCAACATCCCCCAAGATAATGTTACTAACAGTTTAGATTCTTTAACACAACATTTTCCGACAAAATTCCCAAATATTTAAATTTTTTCAACAAACAAACAATAAAGAATGGCAATTATTAAAAATCTAAAGCCAAAAAACTCCTCAGGGTATGATGACATAACAAGCAAAATATTAAAAGCGAGTTCACATATTATAGCTGGGCCACTAAGTTATTTGTATAACTATTCAATGTTCAATGGTATATTCCCAGAGAGATTAAAATATTCAGTTGTTATTCCTATCTTCAAAAGGGGAGAAACTACGTCTCCAGAAAATTACAGACCCATATCATTTCTACCAGTCTTCTCCAAAATCTTTCAAAAAGTAATGTATAAAAGATTATATCACCATCTAGAAAGATACAATATTTTAGTCCCAGAACAATTTGGATTTAGGAAAAATAAATGCACGGAAAATCCAACATTTAGTTTAACTGACAAAATTCTGGAGGCAGTAAATAAAAAATTACAAGTTGGAGGGATTTTCTGTGTTTTATCCAAAGCATTTGACTGTATAAATCATAAAATGCTACTAGAGAAATTAGATTATAATGGAATTAAAGGTGTTGCACACCATTGGTTTCACTCATGTCTCATAGATAGGAAACAGAAAGTCGAAATCAATACAACTATGAAATCTACCTCGACATGGGGAACTTTTAATAATGGAATTCCTCAAGGATCAATATTAGGTCCCCTACTTTTTCTAGTGTTCATAAATGATCTTACCCCCCTAATAAAAGATGTAGGTCATCCCATATTATTTGCAGTTGACAGAAGTATAGTACTTACAGCCAATAACTCCAACACATTCCAATCTTCAACAGAGGAAATTCTCTTCGAAATATGTGACTTGTTCTCAGTCAATAAATTAGTATAAATTGTAACAAAACTAACATAATTCCATTTAAATCCTGTCCAAATTCAACCTCGCAAATTTCAAGCGCAGTAATTAACAATAGATCCCTATTAAAAACAACAACAACCAAATTTCTTGGCTTAAAAATCGATAATGTGTTAAATTGGAAAAATCATATTAAAAAAATTAGCCCCAAACTAAATTCGGCAGGTTTTGCTATTAGATCTATACAAAAGATAGTAAATATCAATACCTTAAAAACAATATACTTTGCATACTTCCACTCGGTAATGAGTTTTGTAATAATATTCTGGGGAAATTCCACAGATAGTAACAGTATATTCCTATTACAAAAAAGAGTAATTAGAATAATACTAGGTGCCAAATCTAGGGAATCGTGTAGGACTATTTAAAAAAAACTACAAATAATGCCCGTGGCTTGTCAGTATATTTTTTCATTAATAATCTTCCTCGTATGTAATCGTGAAAACTTTGTAACTAATTCAACAGTTCATAGCATAAATACACGTCAAAAAATGACTTTGATACTCCATCGGCAAGTCTATCGTGCTATTAAAAAGGAGTGCGTTATATGGCAGTAAAAATGTTTAATAGCCTACCTATTTATATAAAAAATGAAACTCAAAACATACGATTATTTAGGGCCAAATTAAAGAAGTACCTAATTTCTCACGCCTTCTATTCTGTAGGTGAATTCATGACATTCAATAACTCTTCATGAAATTGATACTAAAACTTTGTGTTGTACTAGTAGACTATATTGTAAACCTCGTCTGTATATATTTCATCTAGACTGTGACTATAAATTAAGACTTTATAATGAGTAGTATTAAGTTTTTTGACTTGTTCCATATTCTAGCGGTGAAGCAATGTATGAATACCTTGGAATGTTAATAAGTACAATACAATATAATACAAAAGGGACAAAAAAATTGAGAAACTGAGGTGTCCACTAAATACCGTTAAAACATGCATTTAAACTGAATATAATGTATATTATATTCTTTATTTAGCTGAAAATTGCTTAAATATGCATCATGCATGTTTTTATCTCCAAAAAGTCGAAAACCTGCAAATATGCACGGAATAAGTACACATATTTGGAACAGAAAAGTAATGAAATGAATAAGTACTAAGTTCGAGCTATGTCCTATGTTTCTATAAAAACATGCATTTGCATGGAATTCTCTTCTCTAATGATGATAAACTTACCTATATGTGTATGCTGTATATTATTAGTATTTCCTTTCTGATGACTCGTCTGAGTGATACATACAACCTGTTCGCTAATTCTGCTCTATCTTCCTCCACTTCATAATCTTCAAGTAGGTGTTTAGTTACATTGTGCGATATAAGCAGGATAATATGATCAAAGTAACTTTGCATTGCAACTCTTATTTGGTTCGGAGAATTGAAAATTGTTACTTTACTTGGGCAAAACATCTCTCTATAATCGCACGTTCTTTCGTTATCGGTATACATTTGTTGTAGGTTCTTTGTTGTGGAGTGATGGTAAAGTAATAAGCCAAGGAGCAATTCTGTGGCAAAATGTGGTAGGCCTATGTGTCATTTCTTTCACTTTTCAAGAGCGAGCATGTACAGATATATGATCTGTGGATAAGCTTCGGGGCTTCTTCTGCATTGTCTTGGTGTTGGTGGCTGACGTTTCGACCGCTGTGTTGTGGTCATCTTCAGAGCAGGTGGCTGATGTTTCGACCGCTGTGTTGTGGTCATCTTCAGAGCAGAGCAACTGCTCTGAAGATGACCACAACACAGCGGTGGAAACGTCAGCCACGAACACCAAGACAACATGGTAGAAGCCCCGAAGCTTATCCACAGACCATGTACACCAGTCTCTGAAGCCTACGTGAACATATACAGATATAGTTTGAACAACCGTATAAAGTCGTAGGAATCGTGTTTCATAACAATGGATTACACAAAAAAATAATAGAGATATACATGTCATCTTTTCCCACAATTAAGATACCAGCAGGATGCGCAATACAGCGAAACCTCTCCTTACGGACACCCCCAAGATATGGACAGTCCTCATATATGGACAGGTTTTTATGTCCCAACTGAAATAATATAGAAATAATGATAAATTAAACTCTCGTTTACGTACAATCTAAGACACGGACATGACAGCTGTTTCACAGTCCTAAAGTTTGTTTTACCTCCTGACTGCAGACAGAACTTGGATTTCAAGACCTAATGTGTTACAAAAATAGAAAATTTAGTTTTGAGAACTGTACAGAAATTCCTTAACATGAAACATAACGTAAGGGTCTCTTAGACTACCACTAGTCCAGCCGGCTACCCCTTGTTAGCTGGAGGCGGGTGGATAAACAAAGTCATAAAATTTAACCTATCTGATGGGTCCAAGGTTTCTGCAGTCGTGAAATTGTATTCGACACATGATGGGGTTAGGAAGATTATTCTCTTCACTTCAATCAGTTGTTCTGTTTCGAGAGACATGGCACCTGAACATAAAGGTTAAGTTGAAACCTGTAAATTACAGTACTGCAGAACTCCAGACCTAGAATAAAATTGCATGGCACAGTACTGTATTTACCTTTTTCGGTCTTATCTACTGTAGTTCAAAGTTGCAAAGAATTTACTGTATTTAGAATTAAACTATAGTAATACATTTCACTTAAAGCATGAAGGAAGGGATACATAATACATATTATAAATTTACTTTTAGATTGGGGAGCCTCCCTCCCAATAAAGGACACCTCTCAGATGCGGACAGATTGTTACATTCTTCGATGTCCGTAAATGAGAGGTTTCACCGTATATTGCATAATCTCATTTTCAACAAAAATTTAAATATCATCTTTTGCCTTGGAACCACAGAACTCCATAGCCCATATCACCTAGAAGAAGTGCATTGGCATTATTGCCAATCATTACTCTACAATCATCCGAATTTCTCCATACCAGAATAGGCCTAATATAAAAGTAATTATCCACGCTTGTGAATTCTTCTTTGGCATTGCAGGTAGCTCACATTAAGGCTGGCAACACTTTTTTCTTTTTTTTTTGCTAAAATACTCGTTGGCGGCATGTTCATTTTATATTTTAATAAAGATTTTGGTACAATCCACAGCTTCAATGGTGTCAGGAAGTGAGTACTTCCAGTTCCTTTTTGCATCCTGTAACTCTTGGACAGTTGTTGGAAATTTAATCCAATTAAATGCTTTTAATTTCAACGCATCTGCAACACTTCCCAGCAGTTAGAATTTGTTTTATAAAAGAAAGCTGTAAGGATAATGGTTGGGGTACATAGGACATAACGTAAAAAGATTTTCCAAAATTTAGAAATCTTTACTGTAAAATGTGAGTACACTCTTTCCCTGATAATGTTTTAAATTAAAACCCAAGTAATATTTAATACTATTCAAAGCATTTACAATTTTAATACAAGAGACAAATCAGATACCTATCCATCCTCTGTTAGTCTAAGCTGTTATAAAAAAGGAGTTCCCTATTGTACTATTATGGTCTTCAATGCACTGCCTAATTATCTTAAAGCTTTGAAGGGCCATAAGAAAACGTTGAGAAGAGAATTAACCAAATTTCTACGTACACATACTCACTACATAACTGACTAATTGTTTTGTATAGATCAACTGATGAAACTTCTTGCTATGTCTTGTACTATAATTTTGTAGAGCAACCAGCGTAACTTATGTTAGTTGGCAGACTGGCTAGCCTGCTGATTAGGAGCTGCACTTGGGCTTGGGTTTGATTTCTGCTTGAACTGATTACCTGGTTGGGTTTTTTCTGAGGTTTCCCCAACAGTAAGGCAAATGCCAAGTAATCTATAGCGAATCCTCGGCCTCACTTCATCTCACCAAAAACTTGTTTAACTCTTGTTTCATATCTTGAAGTTTTAATGCTAACATAAGATCTATGGAATACAATAAATGAAATGAAAAGTGACACAGTACCTTGGAAATACCCATATCCTCTGGAATGCTCATTTGAAAACCTGGATCGCCCACATATGGTAAGAAAATTCTCATTTTCATTTCATTATCGAGAGCTCCTCCTCTTCTCCCATTTGAATCTTGCAAGAAATGCTGCACTAACCACCATACATTCTCCTTAAATTTGTATAAATCTTTTCTGGCCGCGAAACCAGGTGGCCCGGGTTCGAATCCCAGTCGGGGCAAGTTACTTGGTTGAGGTTTTTTCCGGGGTTTTCCCTCAACCCAACACGAGCAAATGCTGGGTAACTTTCGGTGTTGGACCTCAGACTCATTTCACCTGCATTATCACTTTCATTTCATTCAGATGCTAAATAACCAGAGATGTTGATACAGCGTCGTAAAATAACCCAATAAAATAAAATAAAAAATACAAATCTTTGTAACTATGCGAGGTTTACACCTTTTCTTCTGCGTTACACAACAATAATATGCCTCGTCATTACGATTTTTTAACTTCACTCATCCACTTTGAATCATCTATTCAAGTAACTCAGAAAGTTGGTAGTATAAACTCAATTATATGAGCGAGTGGTAATGTTTATTAATATCGAATAGTGACTTGTCACTCGTCTGTTGCGTCATCTAGAGTTGTTACTAAAGGATCAAAGGTCAGTTCCAGCTGAGTCAGAGATAAGTATGTTTATTAATACACATGCGAGTTAAAACTCGGAATTGTCGAGTGATGAGTAACAACTCAACATTATTAATATCTCCCATTGCAGTTAGATCTTTCTGCAGTGGAAGCCTTAGCAACACCCATTGCAGGAGATACAATGAGCATGAAACATCACCTACGTGCTAGGTTTCTGCCCTCAGGGCGAATTACTGCAAATTGGCAGACATAACACAGTTCGCTCAATAATTGCTAACAGATTAAGGGGACATGACATAATTATTGACCAAAATAAAAAATTTGTCTCATTCTTGATTCAACAATTAGGTTTGAAATTAATGAAGATCAACCAAAGCATGTACATGAAAAGAAGCGCACTATTTACCTTCCATGCTGTGATGATCTCTGCCATAAATATAATATTCAAGTTTTGAAATATTATCGGACTTATGTTTGATGCGCGAGGAACAATTCCCAAATTTACATCAACCATTTTAAAATCTTCATTGAACATCATCAATCACCATCTTTATTCTTCTTTATAATATATCAGTGTAGGCCTATATGATTTATTTTTCAATAAATTCTTATCTTATTGATAGCTACCATATCTTGTAGCAGATCATTAATTTTAATTTTAATTTTATTATGCATATTTGTAACATTAATTTAGATTTTCTTTTGTTTTTGTTCAATTGAATTGATTAGGATGCCGATATTTTAAATCCAAGATTTGGATGGCTATCAATATGATGATACTATTAAATTGAAATAGCTCAGTTTGGATCCTTGTTTATAAACATTTTATAATCATTTGTATGCCAGCTGTATAAAATAGACGTGTCTTTCAGTACTTTTGTGAACTGATTACAGTTTCGTTTTGTTTTGTTTCCTATTTTTAAATGACATAAGCATACAGAAAAGTTGTTTTCATGATGTGTGGCTAGGCAATGAATTTAAGTTTTGGTTGAAGCCTGTTGAAGGATTCAAGCACGATACGTGCCGTCGTTTGTGTAAAAAATGTTTTGATATTGGGAATTTAGAAATTTATAATGTTCACTTACATGCTAATTAATAAAGAAAGCACGTATCTTTATCAAAGTCTCTTTCATCTGACACACAGTCATGTTACAGTTATAGAGGGTGATTCGGTAAAAGAGTGTAAAAATGAACAGGAAATAGGGGATGCTCTACAGAACATTTTGAGGTAGGAAATTTGGGGTCTATGAAGTCAGATTAAGAAGAGATGAACTTGAACATGTCTGTTGCTACCTCTTAGTGTTTTTCATTTTATCTACATTTATTATTCAAATGAAATAATAACTTCTAACTTCTCTGCATGACAAACCAGGTACTCCAGATGCGGATTATGATACAATATAAGAATTTAACTAATTAATATGAAAACAATACTAATTTTGAAACTAACATAACTAACTATAAAAACTGCAATAAAATTCTGATACAGTAATAATACTAATGAGTATTAAGTATAAGTATAGACTCCTTTAGAATTTGGAGACAAATACTTTTAATATCATGCAGCAGTATACCTTTTTAATATTGTGCTGCAGTATACCTAGAGATAAAATAACTATTGGTATATTTAAAACAACTTCCTCAAGCTCCGAAAAGATGGCTGTTAACCTCACTGGAGTGAGGGATGCACAGACAATAAATTGCATTCTTTTGTTCACTAGTGTCGTCTGTTGCATGTGTTGCTTCATTCTCGTGGTGGGATTCAGAATAAGCCTCTTTCTCTCTTCCTGTCAATTGCTACAATATCAGCTGCCATCGATAGAAATGTAATGGATTTCTTCGTACACCTCTCAGTTGGCTTTTCATAGGGCTGTGGAAATAATGAACACAAAGAATGATGACATGTGTTACGAAGGAGTTTTTCTTTGGACAGTATCAGGGTTTAAGCTAGAAAATAATTGCCGCAAAAATGTACAAATGAAAAATTATATTTGTGCAAATTGAGAAATGCTTGTGCAATATTACAAATAATTGTGCAGAAAGATAAATTAATAAAGTATGACATACTTACGTAAGTAAATAATTAGTAAACTATATTTGTACAAATTGCGAAATGTTTGTGCAATATTATAAATAATTGTGCAGAAAGATAAAATTAATAAAGTGTGACATACTTACGTAGTAAATCATATATATATATATATAGAATCAAATACTGCTGAATTTACATCACATAAAAAGACGTTATTTTATGGGCACTCTAAAAATTGAAGTACTTTACTAGTATGCCCTTCAAGATTTATTGTTAGCAGAGTGCTAACTCTTTTTACAGAAATGAGGTTTCTAATTCCAATTTTTGCAAGATTCATGCAACTGAATCAATGCTCACAATTTACAATATATAAATCAATTAGAAGAAATTGTTCACTTAACTTACATGAGTTGCACCAACTCTTTGAAATCAATTCCTGAACGTCTATTGCTCAGTACTATTTTGATTGTTAACTCAGATTTGTAAATGGTATGATATAACTTAAAAATGTAACAGGTGGAAATCAATCAAAGTCATAATTCTCTTAAGAGTGATATCATCTAATTCAGAATATTACTGCAAAAATCTATGTTTTTTTTTTCTTATCAAAACTGGCGAAGGAGAATTATCATGGATACAGTCATCCTTTCCTACTTTTTTCATTAGAAACAGCAATAAATTTTGCAATAATATACTAAATTAGATGATATCACCCTTAAGAGAATTGTGATTTTGATTGTTTTTCCCCTGTACTCTTGAAATAATAAATGTAGGTAATATGGAAGCTAGTAACCAATTGCTATTGATTGTTTAAGCTCATGATTCCATAATCTGATTTCTGAGATCCGAAGTACCTTACCTCAAGATGTTCTGTACAGCATCTCCTATTTGCTCTTTAATTTTTGCATGCTTTTCCTGAGTCATTCTGTATGTGATTACAATAAAATAGAAGATTCAACCAAATGCAATCCTGCATCAACTTCACAAATCTAAATGTATGCTGGCCATATACAGGTAGAATTTTATTCATCCTAGTCAGTTTTCCATTACTAATAGAAGTGACCAACAAGCTATTCAAACTCAAATTCTGTTACAAAAGAAGAGATTTTATGATCGACTCATAGTAGTGTCATGGCAAACATGTTATGTGCTGCAACTACTCCTGTTGACTTGCATCCATCAATGTTTCTAGACAGTCTTGGAGCAGAAAAAATTAAGCTTCTCTAAAACAAAGTGGGTTGTGGTGTTAATGATACATAATTATGGTCTTGGTTCATACTTCCATGATATTCTTGTAAGACACTGCTGCCTCCTTTTTAATTTTGTGGGCATTAGTATAGGTTTAGGTCTGATGAATATATTTGACATCGTTATTTTTGGAGGAGTCAGCAGCTTCGAATTTCACAAGTTTTTTTTTTTTTATCAAAAAGTAAACTTTCACTTGATAAACTCATTCAGATCTCCACAGGTGACGCCATGCCAATTTTGAACTATTATTTGATTTTGAAACATGCATGAAAAATAGTAGATTTCGTAAAAAGAACCCTGGACACTGGGACATAACCAACAAAAAGTAACTAGAAAGGAACTAATTTTTATTTAACACTTTCGATAGGCAGCCTAGTGATAGTTTTTAACATGTTTGGCATTAAAAGATTTACTTGTCAGAATGAGTACCAAACAAATATATTTTGGAGATTTTGGCTGAAGAGGTAAAAACATATTATTATTGTGACCTTGTAAAAATGTCATATTTTGTGTGCAAAACTTTATTTGCTAATGTGAGTTTTCTAATACAGTAGTAACTTCAATGTAAATTAAGAATTTGTAAATATAATGTAGTTATATGTCGTAATGGTGTTTTAATATCTACTCTCAGCCCTTCCTAGCTTATATTAAGTGAAAACCGTCTATAAAAAAAAAAAAAATAAATTTCAGGAAGAATAGTCCAATAGAATTTAATTAAAGGTTTTACTGTACATTGTAGTGTCTGGTTGTGCTTGCACTGATTACCCATTTGGGTCCTTCTTATGTTTTCTGAATTTTTAGGTGAATATAGGTAATTCCATGTTGAATTCTCGGTCTATGTTGCCAAAGTACAATCTTGCTCTCTCTAATTCCACCACTGGAGCTAGATAATTACACAATTGAAATTGTTGAGCTAAAATTTAATCTTCTTTTGAAGCACTTGAATGTAATCAGTGTTCATTGGTACATTGCAGTTTTCATCTCGAGATGAATATATTGAAGTCAATATTAGATTTATAGAATGTAATTACATTCTGATATTTTAATATTAACACTGATTGATTACTTTTGGGAGAGGGAATGAGTTACAAGATGCTATGAGGAATATATAGACATATTCTAAGAAAGTGCACTACTTATTGATAGTGTGTGTGCGTGTGCGTGTTTTTTTTTTCTTTTGTTACAGAGTGTCAAACTTAATCCTCCTATTTCAGAGTAGTTACTCAAAATGTTCTACTTGTGTACACATGTTTCAGCAATGTAGGAAGTTATACAATACTCACTAGAATGAGTGCATTAGCCATCTTGCTGAAAAGTGCATAATATCTCTCTTGCTCTGTGCAAAGTTTAGAAAATGGTCGCAGCATATTATCCATCCTAAAAAATGTTGTAGGAACTTGCATTATCACAACCCATACAACTTGTTTAATAGATACATTTCAACGAGAGAAATGCATTGTTGTACTGTTTATCTCACAATGATTAAAAACTACGTATTTCTCGATACACCTCTGGCAACTAACTACAGAGGTGCCAAGTGGTGTTACGAATTTATCAGCTTTATTACTGATCCCTCCCCCCCCCCCCCAATTACAGAACAGTAAAATTATCATGGCTATTTATGTTATTTATTTGGAAAAGAAAAGAAAAATGTGTAAAGGAATGTCAAATAGAGACTGAATTTCTTAAGTGTTCAGAAATTCACATCGAATATTTTATTTAGTGATTCCAGATTTTTATTAATGAAGGTAAACATAACAGAGTTGAAGAAGAATTTTCAGCTTACTCATACGAAATTTTTTCAGACTACATTGAAACTTTATCTAGAATAGATGCAAACTGGTTGAACATTGCAGATTTCATAAATGAAAATAAGTATAAAATATTAAGTAAAGTTGTGTTTGCATTAATAATAAAATTGTGCCTCACAATGAATCTCATAGCGAAAGAGTCTTCAGTGATGTGAGAAAAAAATCATATAGAATTCAGTCTTACATCAGCACTGGAATCCCTTCTGATGCAGAAGATAAGACGACATTGCAAGGAGAAATTTGGAGGAAAGCAGATGCTTAATGCAAAGCATGTCACACAACATTTTTATTTTCTTCTTCTTTCTTGGAAGATATAACAAATAATTATATGTGATACACTTTATAGCTGACTCCTAGAAGGGGAATGGGCAGACATATGCAGAATGGAATTACTGATAAGTGATAACCCACTTGAAATGTTGGCACATCTGTGACAGAGATTGACAAAATTATGTTGCTGGCATGTGTCGAAAAATTCATGCACTTTACGATAATTTCTCATAAGACTTAAAACCAAGCAGCAATCTTCAGTGTATCTACTGAAATCGGATATTATTTCGTTCCAATGTGAAAATTTGTTAGCTATCACATTTAAATTTTGCCCACTTCAGTGAGAAGATTCTGGTGGGAAAGCAATGAAAGCAGAAACTCCCGTAGTTGTTTTAAGTAATTCACAAAATCCTGGTTAACTGAAATTATTTCTTTGTCTCTGAAAGTAAATACTTAATACACTTGTTACTTCTAGAAAATTAGAGGAGGTGAGGTGGAAACTAATTAACTAATGGAAGCAACAATGTGCTGGAATTATTAGCACCTTATCTTAAAATACGAGGGTGATCCCAGAAATCATGTACACTGTATGGATGTGCTCCATATTAAAGTTACCAGACATAAGTGGGGAAGTTTCACTTTAAAGTAAACTATTTCAACATCTGTTGAATCACACAGGTGATGCTTGAATGTCCCACTTTTCAATTTTAGAGTTAAACAATGGATTAGTGCAGCCTTGAGTCACAATGGATCCAGGTGGCAGAGGTTTAACACTCTGCATACAACAATCTTGCTTGGAAATCACCAGAATTACCACTGAGCTCTATAAAGATATGTTGAGATCACTGGAACTTAGTGCAATTCAGAAGTTGAATATACTTGCAAATCTTGCGATGAAGCAGGAAGTGGATTGTGGACTGGCAGCTTTTGGCAATAGCCCATGCTCCTACATTAGAATGCTGAAAAGACGTTGTAAATTTAATAATAAGTTGCTGGAAGAGTATAATTTTATTAAGAGACCTTGCTCTGGTTTTGATTCTGATGTAAGTTGCAATATATATTAAATCGAGTTTCTGTTGCTCATAGTGGAAAAACAGACATTGCAAAACACATTAAGACATAAATGTGCAGTACATGCAGCAACTTCATCTGATATTATTACAGGGTTTTTGGACATTTAGATCTTGGAGAGACAGAAGGAACATTTTCATATAATATGGTCAACCATAATCAAAGTGTCTGCTCAATGGACTGTACATCTATGTGAAAGAAGTAAAACAGAAGATATAGTGGTCAAATTTTTTACTCCCTTTGCAATGGAGTAGCTACAAAATGTGAAATTTGTTAAATCCAAGATACAAAACTCTTTCCCATTCTTGTACATTATTTCTCAGTGGAGTCAGAAGTGAATGTAAAAATCCTGGAATTTAAAAATTGCCTGGTGAAACTACAGATCTGCAGTATGAGTATGTAATGAAAACTCTAGAAAAACATTCACTGACCAGTAAGTGAAGTTTGTTGCGTTAACTGCTGATGATGCAAACACAAACTTCAGCGGCATTGCTAGGAAAGGTAATAACAGTTCATATGCAAAACTCAGAAGATGATAAACATACTATCTTGGGGATTGGCTGTGCATCTCATATAGTGCACAACACTGCAAACTACAGCAAATCACATTTCAGTTGATGTTGAAGCATTAATTCCAAAGATATATTTATGCTTTTATGTGTATACAGCAAGAGTGGAAGCCTTAAAGGAATTTTGCGAATTTTCAGAAGTCGAATATCAGCAATTATTTGGTTATAGTAAAGTAGATTGCTTGGATTTATGTCTGCTGTAGAGAGGGTCCTCAAAATTTTTCTAGGACTAAAATTACACTTCCTCTCCATTGAAAAGTGTCCTGTTCTTATTAAGCAAATTTTTTTTAAATCTTTGTGCAGAGATGTGACTTTCTTTTAATCATAGCCAAGCCTCATTATTACATGTAACTTTTGAAAATTGAAGGACAAACTGTACCTGTTGTTAAAGTTGCAGAATCACTGAAAAATTTGCAATTAAAGTTTCAAGATTGACAGAATCAACATTTTGTTCCTCTGACTGACTCAAGTTAAGTTGGAAGAGGAAGTTGTGCTTGACGGAAATACTGTTGATAGTACCATCAATAGTGTGGTTCAGTTTTATGGTGCATGTGTTCAGTATCTGTATAGTAGGAGCCAGCATCTTTTTCAAATATTTCAATTTATCTTGCATAGATCACCACTAGAATGGGAAGTTATTCAAAATACTGTTCTGTTTGTTAATAGTACATCCCCTGAAAAACTCAGTGATATGGAGTTAGTTGATGGAAATTTACATGTTCAAGCATTTTTATCTGAAGAAAAATTGTTTGAATTGGACACTAAAAAAATTTTAAGAAATGTAGTGTCCTTTTTCAGAACTTAAGAGTCTTAGTTCAGTTTGTTTTTGTCTACTAGGAACTATTGCACCCACAGAAAGGATATTTTTCCTTAACACTTTTCAGACACCACAAAAGACTTAATTGAAAGTAGATGTTTGTTGTTTAGTCAACTGACCGAAGACAGGTCTGGACCCCACAAGTGATACTCATGAGGCAACTAGGCCAGGAGCTAATGGGATAGGGTGGCCATTTCCTTTCCATTGCATACATCGCTGACTAGATACATATTACACTAATCAGACTTCAAATATATACAAACAGTTGTTCTTCCTTTGATACATCGTCAAGCCTGGTAATAGATGTACATATCAGCCAGAACCTCAATCATAGGTATTGAAGTAGATATGCTTCGAAATGTGATTTTCAAGTAATGTGTGGCAAGTTTCATGAACTTCTGCCTCAGAGGCTTAATATGGTACAGCAGATTCATTCATGTGAGAAATATTTGTAATGGGTAGGTAAGGTGTAAGACTTTGAACTTCGTCTAAAGTTGTTATGAATGTATAAAGGCTTGTGCAACAAATGCTGCAGAGTAAATTCATTAGGGGTTTAAACAAAGATTTTTCAGATTTATTTTCCGGGCGGAATACTAGATGTTTTGAAAGTTATTTGCTTCCATAATAATGAAACGTAGTCCACAAAAGATTTAACATTGAAATCAACGTAATAACTCAATGAAGTGTAACCTTGCCAAAAATATCTCTTTAAAAAACATTCCTCTGAATGGATTTTATGCCAAATGCTTTTTTCTTGGACATATCCATCTTCATTTCTTTCAGTTTCAGTGCGAAAACGCAAGTAATAATGTCTAGACGATCAGCAGTTTTTTTCATGTGAGTCATTCCATGTCAAATCGCACAAAATTATACAAATTTTGACCTTCATATTTCTGATTGCGTTTATATTTTTTTTACCAACTCTATGGGTCTCATAAACCAACAAGTGTATTTTTATTTCCTCCTAAGTCCACATGTTTTTAAAATATTACATGTTAAAATTCGTTAAAAATGTCGCACAATGCAACATTTAAAGCGTCATATTTCTGACGATATTGAAGTTAAATTTTTTTTTGAAAAATGCATTTAAAAGCTTAAAGTACTGTCTTTTATTAAATATTTACTAACTAATTTTAATATAATTATTTCAAATATTTTTTTATAATTCAATTTTTAAAACATATACATCAATGTGAAATAGCCCTATTAAAAATCTAAAAAAATGCCTATTAGGTGCACTGAAGTATTCTTAATAATTCCAGAAAAATCAGAATGGGATCTCCAATAGTTTAACGGAAATTTAATTACTTATGACAGAATGTGTAGCAGTCGGCGCAGCAGCAGTGGACGGGAAGCGTTAAAGCGCGCTAAGAGGTTTATCGGCGCTGGATAATTGACTGAACTTTGCAACATTACACCCAGTACGGATCAGGTTACTCGAGGAAACACTGCTAATTTACTTATTATGATATCTTCAAATAATTGTACATTATGCTTTTCAAATGTTTCTTTTCATTCACATTTTAAATTTTCATTCGCCTACCTTCTCTCTTGAAAGAAAATTGTTTTACTAAATCTTCAGTTTTTGACAACGGAATGAAAGAATATAATTTTAATGTACCAGTTACTGGTTTTAGATTATGGTATCTGGCCTGCAAATTTTCAGTGTGGTTTTTGTGCTTATTGAATGGACAAAATATAAATGACACGTTAGAAATGTTTTTTGTGACTAATCAAACAATTTTTTTTTTTTTGTGTTGTTATAGGATCTTGTATAGGCTAACTCTCGTGGCAAGTCTTTTAACAGTATATCCAATGCCAACACATGGACCTTTACCATGCGACATTGCAAAGAAGTGTCATTCAGCACTAATTCCATAATCGTCTTCATGTAAGCAATTATTATTATTTTTTTTTTTTTTTGTATTGTGAACTTTATCCATTGGAAAAGTAGATGATTTTTTTCATATCGTTGAATTCTTGCTTTAAGAAATTGATTGCTTCGGATTGAAAAAAGTGAAAGGGATCGGTGTCATGTTTCATGGTTTCTGAGATGACATTACTTTTGTAACGAATTTCTGTATCTCCTTTGAAGTATACTAGGAAAGGATTTATTTATTTATTTATTTATTTATTTAAATATACAGAATAAAGAATATAATTACAAACAAGAGAAATAGAAATAAAATAATACAATCAATATAAAAAAAGGAGATGCAGTAGTATTAACAAAATTTGAGACCGAATGAGCAGCGCTCGTGTTCGGTCACAGTTCAGATATAATATTAATAGGCCTATAAGAGAATATAAAATAAAATAAAGTAGGAAGTAAAATTAAAATTGTACTCTATTGTGGCTTGACATATGTTCCAATGCACACCTTGTATTGAATCTTGTATTACAAATGAATAATTTTCAGAAAAGTCTGCAATAACTATGTAATTTTCAGGTTGTACTTTCTTTGCATTCCGTCAAAAATAAAATATGGCTGACTTTTGAATGGATGATGATGCATCTTCTACATGAAAAACTTAACATGCTAGGAAGCCTTTTACTTTTGAAACTTTTCGCGGGGGTATCATTTTGTTGTATCTTTCTTTTCTTGATAGGAGATTCTATTGACATTAAACTCTTGTTTAATTCCTCAATATTACTGATTTCTAGCACTGTATCCATAGAACTGCTAGAAGAAATACTGGGATAATCACTTTCTCTGTCCGCACTTTCATTTAATTCATGTTTATTAATATCACAGGAACTACCGGCTTCATATATTATTTCACCTGACCTATGCGGAAATTGATTGATTTTTACGGAACAAATCACATATTTGCACACTCAAAGACTCTTTTAAATTGAGCTTTATCAATAAGTCGCGACTTACGCGTCTTAGTGTACTTTTCTTTTTAAAAGCGTGATTAGGAAGGTAAATGGATTTAAACACTCTTGTTATATATTACGCGATCTTTACCATCACTCATGTTGTATAGAAGTCACGTCACTGCTCGAAATTCAAACCCAAACTGATTATTTTTCTCTCATGCCATCTGTTTACTGCCATAAAGTTTACTGCCTTACCCAGTCTTGCTATCATCAAACACTTGGCTATGTTACAGTATAAACTGTGAAGGGCTTCCCACTGAGCTGACAATAATAAAATAATTTTAGATAAGATATTTACTGTTCCTTAAGGTATTAATTATTTGATGATTAGTATGGTGACATCAGATGCAACGGGAAATTTCCACAGGCAGCCTTCTAGCCTATGGCTGCAAGCAGTTCATTAGCTGGGCATCGCGAGCGCGTGCATGCCTCCGAAAAATAAATTGTTACAAATGTATGGGTGCCGATCCCATATTTATAAATGCAGTAATTTACAGATAATACATCAGCGAACAAGTCTATATTTTTTTTTAAGATTTTTAACTTGGCTATTTAATATAGTAATTTTACTTTGAAAAAGAAATGATTAAAAAAATAGGCCAAATTTTAAATTTATTTGTGATAGGCCTAAAGTAATAAAAAGTGTTGTATTTCGTCTTTCAAATGCGCCAAACCGCAAATCTCAATTATATGTAGACACAAAGTTCCAAGCGAGTTTATGTAACAGTGCGCGCATAATTTGCGTAACTTCAAATATTCATAACTACACAAATAATTAATAATTGTGAAAATAAAAAAATATGGGTCTCCTTATTTGATGTCTGGAATTCATGAAAAAAAATTCGACCATTTCCGAGAAGGTCGTGTTTTATTGCTGTGCGATTTGACGTGGATGACTCATGTGGGATTAGAGTAGTAGCTATTTCAGGTCATTGCCATTTGTTAGCAAGAATATGATATTTTGGAGTGTATTAGATACCATTAAATGCTGAATAATCATTTTGTCCACATTAAAACATTAGCATAATATTATGTTCAATCACTGACATATTTATTGGCCATAAGCTCGTACTGCATTACGTATGGTAATTAGAGAATCACACTTAAATATTTAGACCACACTGCCATTAATATCTGAAAAAAGATTCACACCACTTGATTTATAACTATAAAAGTATTTAATTTTTTGTAACAATGATGTCTTACGTAACTTTTGTAGCTTTCAGTAATATATATGTATAGTCGTTACTCAGAAAATTATAGAAATGAAGATTCTAATGTAAGATACCCTCCACGTTTACTTATATAACTCCAAAAAGTTTCACTTTCATATCATCAATAATGGTATTAATGAGTATCATTAGTGACAAATATTCGCACTGTGGAATTACCTGAATACCTGAATTACCTCATTTTTAATGGTGATGTCATCACACCTTCTTGAGTTTTGTAGTTTTTAATAACCTATACACAGCTGTACTAATACAACAGAGAATCAGATCTATAAATTCACGATAGTATAACGGTCGTAATAAGTTTTGAAATTTCCCCCCCCCCCCCCCCCCCACAAAAAAAAATTATAGAAAAGAAGATCAGCCTATTGGCATTGTGATGTCAGAGAATCTGGTGACAATTCTGGAATCATGGCCTCCATGATAATGTTCATTTTATTTTTTGTCTTATTCTGAAAAGCTGTTAGTTCTCAAAACTGACAACAGATGGATTTTGGAAACTGGGAAAATTATGTAAAAAAAAATGTATGTTTCACTGAAAACTACTATTTTCGACAAATCTTTGGGTGCCAATCTTTAGAATGAGGGTTCATTCATTAAAATCTCTTCAGTCGTTTTCCCATAATTTCCATGACCAGTTCAAATTATATATATATATATATATAGCTAATGTGCATTGCAGAGTAAGAAATACTGTAAAGAAAGCATTATCTTTTTGGAAATGCTGGGTACATCGATTGCTGAAATGGTGTCTCACTTTGAGCTTAAAAAAATATTAGTGGCTTGTGCAGCAAATGCTGCAAACTAAATTCATTAGAAGTTCAAATTAATTTCCAACAAAGAATACCAGACATTTTGGAAGTTATTTGCTTCCATAATGAAACATACTTCTCTGAATGGTTTTCTTTATGCTAAATACTTTTTTATTGAACCTACAGATCTTCAGTTCTTGAGTTTCAATACGAAAATGCAAGTAACAACATCAGGACAATTAGTCGGCTTTTCATGTTGGAGTGAAACAGTAACTATTTCAGGTCATTGCGGGTTGTAGGTGAGAGTTAAGAAAATATTAGATTTGCCATGCTTTCCAACAATAGAGATAGCATCTTGGTATACTTAGCTGCAGCATGTTTCGTGAACTACTAGAAATGTAGAGGGTAGAATCATTTTATCCTCTAAGAGATCTTGCTAAAGAAATCAGGACACTATAACATTTTGTAGGCCTCTTATATTATCAGTCAGTAATACCTTTTGATCTTTTCTTAGACATTATAATTTTTGCGCTTCCTCCAGACAATACTGAAGAGAATCACACACATACAGTATAAATATCTATATTACTTACAAATGGCTTTTAAGAAACCCGGAGCTTCATTGCTGCCCTCACATAAGCCCACTATCATTCCTTATCTTGAGCAAGATTAATCCAGTCTCTACTATCATATCCCACCTCTCTCAAATCCATTTTAATATTATCCTCCCATCTACGTCTGCCTCCCTCAAGGTCTTTTTCCTTCAAGTCTTCCAACTAACACTCTATATCCATTTCAAGATTAACCCATACGTGCTACATGTGCTGCCATCTCAAACATCTGGATTTAATGTTCTTAATTATGTTAGGTGAAGAATACAATGCGTGTAGTTCTGCGTTGTGTAACTTTCTCCATGCTCCTGTAACTTCATCCATCTTAGCACCAAATATTTTCCTAAGCATCTTATTTTCGAACACCCTTAATCTCTCTTTCTCTCTCAAAGTGAGAGTCCAAGTTTCACAACTATAATGTACAACAGGTAGCATAACTGTTTTATAAATTCCAACTTTCAGCTTTAAATGTCTACATCACACCGGCATTAAATATATGGAAAAGACCCATACCACTTGATTAATAACTATAAAAATATTTCATTTTTTAATAACAATAATATTGTTATCTTATGTAAGTTTTGTATAGACTACTATATAGCCGTCACTCAGTAAATATTATAGAAATGAAGATTTGAAATTCAGATATTCTGTAGGCCTATTATATAACCCACAAAGGTTTCACTTTCATATCAATAAAGCATTAATCTGTATAATTAGTGACAATACTCACATTATGGCATTCACTGTAATAATATTTCATTTTTAATGGTAATAATGTCGTCAAACATTCTTAAGTTTTGTAGTTTTTAATATCCAATACACTGACAGTTGTACTCAGAAAATTACACACCAGAGAATCTGACCTGTAAATTCTTTAGTAACTCTTGAAGTTTTTAATAAACAATATTACAGAAACGTTCTAAAAAAGTTACACAAATGAAGAGAATCTGAGCCATCTGAACTCTAAATATCGCTGGCTCAATAAGGTTCTATGTCTATATCAGAAATATTACTACATACACCCTTGTAACATTATTTTAGCCAGCGATATGTCGGCAATCCTGCAGGTCATAGTCTTCGTGTGATATTGTTTATTGTAGTGTGTTTGTGTTTTGTTTTATTCTGGAAAGTCATATTTCTCAAAACTGACGACAGATGGATTTTGGAAAATAGGAAAATGATGTAGGAAAATTGCCATTTCAGAAAACTACTATTTTTCTGAAAAACTTTGGGATCCAAACTTCAAAATGAGGGGTCATTTATTAAAATCCGTTCAACCGTTTTCCTGTAATTTCCATTATGAATTCAAATTATATACAGGGTGATTCAGACCACCCGTAACAGTCATTTATTTCGGAAACTAGTGCATTAAAGTTTTCGAGAAAAAAATATGTATTACTAAACCACATGTGAACTTTCACTTGAGCTTAATTTTATCAATCAGCTCTAACAGGAAGTAGGGTCAGTGGCGTATCACTTTAAAATTTCAAATGGGAGTCTGGGTCAAATAGGGTCCATTTGATAGAGCTCTTCAAAACAAACAACTTTCATAGGAAACGTTTTTATTAATTCCTATTCTTTCAATGACAAAACGTACGAAAAAGCAATGGGTGATTTGGACCACACATAAGCCATTTATTTCGGAATCTAGTGAATTAAAATTTTCGAGAAAAAAATATTTTTGACTACACCACATGAACTTTCACTTCAGCTTGATTTCATTAATCAGCTCTAACAGGAAGTGGCGTATCACTTTAAAATTTCAAATGGGAGTCAGGGTCAAATAAGGTACCATTTGATAGAGCTCTTCAAAACAAACAACTTTCGTAGGAAACGTTCTTACCAATTCCTACTCTTTCAATGAGAAAACGTATAAAAACATAATGCCATCAATATTAAGAAAGCATCTAGAATCAAAACCCACCAAGTCCACCGAAGAAAAAAAAAATGAGATAAAGTTATTTTTCTATGTATCTTCGCATGGCCAATCCGATGCTGGCAATATCTGCTGGATTCCTCTGAAAATGCTCGACAAAAGTTAGGGTTAGTTTCAATATCCGCTAGATCCAACTGAATTTCGGCCATTGTTAGTTTCAAAAACCTCCAAGTCCCTTTCTGCCAATCAGGTTGTGCGATGTTTATTTATAATTTGTGTGGTTAAGCTCTTGTTAAACCTTATTAAGTTTAATTTGTACTCTAATAATATTCAGTGAAATGGTGGGTAGAAAGAGCAGTGAGTTACAAAAATGTTCACAAAGAAAAGCTCCTGTAAAAACACTAAATAGGAAGACACTGAAAAGAGAAATGAAAAGGAAAGAAAGGTATGTGTGGTTGAAATTATATTTTCATCACATAGAAAACATAATATGATGAATATAATTATTATGTACAGTATTAAATTACTATAACATACTGTATGTCTATTCTTACCAATTAATAATTAATTACATAATTTTCTCAGTACTCCTCTTGTGGCACTCCTGCTATACCAGCTTGTAATCATGCTGTTGGCAGTAAATGGAAATCCAACAGTTTAAGTTGTTGGACATAAAGAAGTTCTATTCCGTTTTCTATTCTCCATCAGATAAACAGCAATAAGACAATTTTTTTACTGCACAAAATAAAAGTACAACAATGATTGGACTGTGCTCTAAATGGCGACTCACTGAAGCACCTCTAACTATTAAAAAAGTGTAAATTACATTTCCTGTGGTTGGGTATTCATTTCTCCCTCCCGATCGCATATTTGGAGTGATCAAAAAAGAAATAAGGAAGTGATAGTAGATCCTCAAGAATATCAAGATATTATTGGCAAACATGTAACAGTCTTTAATCTTGGAAGTGAAGATGTAGGCCTTCTCTTGAAGACTGGAAGAAAGAGGCAGACATAATTTTAATATCTCCTGCTATTTTAAGTTCAGTCCCTGTAAAACATTTATTTTAAGACACTCTGCATTGAAAGAACAGATAACAGTGCAAGATGAGTTTAACTATAGAACTGACACCATTGTTGCGAAGGTAGTAACAAGAAAAAACAACGGAATTTCAAAATGATTGATCCTAATATTCTAAGCCTTGGAGTGCCTTTGAACTCACTTAAGGTAAAAAACGTAACCAAACTTTTGGAGAAGCGCTTTGGGCCTGATTGGCAAGAGCATTGAAATTTATGTGGAGATTATAAATTCAAGAAATACCATTGAACGTAAAGAAGAAGACGAAGAAGAAACTGTTAATCTGGAGGAAGAGGAATGTGACAATATTGTGTAAAATTTGTATGAACTTAAAAAGTGTAACATATATTCAAATTTATACTGCTGTTATGTTTAAAGCATGTATATAATCATACTTCATGTCTGGTTTTCATTGCCTACATAATTTGTAAGGTTTGAGTTAAAATGTTTTCCTTTTTGACTCATTTTTATGCATAGAACTAATTCTCTTACTTTCAAAACCCTCCAAATACACTTTTCAGTTTCAAAATCAGTTAGGTGCTAATTTAACCTCACGAATTTGTTAGTTTCAATGAAGGGGCAATCCTGTAATTTGTTTGAACGTACCTAATGATAATAAAATAGTTGATAAAGGCATTGTTTATATCCCAAGAATGTTTATTTATATGGAAACAGTTTTTTCATTTTCCCACAAATTTTGTTTTATGGACTTTGAGGGTTTTGATTCTAGACGCCTCATTAATGTTAAAAGACGAAAATGTAAACAAGACAATTAATGTTGACATTTTACTGAAAGACTGGACATTTCCATTAATTTTTATAAATGCTCAAACTGTCTGCCATACTGAGCAGCACACACCTGTAACTCTTCTTCTAACACTGTCAGTGACTCCTTACACTTCGGTGTGATCAAGTGACTGGCAGGTCTCCCGGATTCGCTGTTTTATGTCATCTCTTATTGTGGGACGATCTTGATAGACTATGTTTTTTAACCATCCCCAAGAACAGAAATCCAAAGGGTTCAAGTCAGGAGATAGTGCTGGCCATGTCACAGAACCGCATCTCCCAATCCATCGCCCAGCGAAGAGCTGATTGGCTGTATCACATGCCACCAAAGAGAAATGAGCTGGGCAACCATCCTGCAGAAGACACATTACTACTCGTGTTGCCAGTGGTACGTCCTCCAAAAGTTGGTTGAGGATGTTCTTCAGGAAGTCAAGCATACATGACACTATTCAGAGCACCTTTAAATAAATAAGGTTCAATCACAGTCTAGTATATACAGTCGCGAAGCTCAATACGTAGTAAAAATGCAAACATTAGGTAGTTGCTCACCACTAGGATCGCTAATATCGCCTCATTATAGGCAATGCAAAATAGTACCATCACAGTCTATTGTTTCTTGCACCCTCAAAACTCAAGCTTCGTGACTGTATATAGTAGACTGTGGTTCAATCATTCGGTGTCCGAAGATGCCACACCAGACATTGACACTCTACCTATGCTGGTTGTCCACTTCTCTCAGCCAGAGAGGACTGACTTGAGACCAGTACATTAGCGACCATTATGGATATTGACATCACCATTGCTCTTGAATGTCACTTCATCTGTGCAAAGAATACAGCGATGAAGCCGACGGATTTTACCTGACAATTAATTCTATTTTTGGGAACAGTTTAAAAACATTGTTTATCAAGACTGTCCCACAATAAAAGATGACATAAAACAGCGAATCCGAGAGACCTGCCAGTTACTTGACCACGCCGAAGTGTTATGAATCACTGACAGTGTTAGAAGAAGAGTCAGGTGTGTGCTGCTCAGAATGGCAGACAGTTTGAACATTTATAAAAATTAATGGAATTGTCCAGTCTTTCAGTAAAATGTAAACATTAATTGTCTTGTTTACATTTTCGTCTTTTAACATTCCTTAATAGTGATGACATTATCTTTTTGTACGTTTTCTCATTGAAAGATTAGGAATTGGTAAAAATGTTTCCTATGAAAGTTGTTTCTTTCGAAGAGTTCTATCAAATTTTACCCTATTTGACCCAGACTCCCATTTGAAATTTTAAAGTGATACGCCACTGCCCCTACTTCCTGTTAGAGCTGATTGATGAAATTAAGCTCAAGTGAAAGTTCACATGTGGTTTAGTTGTAAATATTTTTTTCTCGAAACTTTTAATGCACTAGTTTCCGAAATAAATTACTGTTATGGGTTGTCTGAATCACCCTGTATGTATAATATATATATATATATATATATATATATATATATATATATATATATATTATATGCTTGTCCCTTGTTTAGTGTGTTAATAATACGTGTTTCTACAAAGAAATCTGTGCGAGTTCAGTTCACTTTCGCAAAAAGTTCCTTGTTGAGAAGTGGTTGAAATGGACAATGAAAATTGCCAAGCTCTTTATTGTGTTGGATAAAAATCGTCAATTAATGTTGCTATTTTATGTGGATGTACACATCCGAAAATTTTATGAACTCCTTCGAGAAGTGTGATGACTACAGGAAACTGTAGCACCATTTTAAGATTATATTGTTGTAGCAGACAGTCAATTCCCTGGAAGACTAGCAGGGGTTCCAGAGCCTTGACCAGTGTTCTAATGGCTCCTGTAATGCCCAGACACTCAGGCTGCTGCCTGTGACCCAGCAAGGTCTGGGACCACCATATAGCCACTGAATGCATGATTGTGAATCATAAAACAGCACTATAAATCGAATTAAGTATTTTCGGTCCAATTCTGAAAGCTAATCCACAATCCCAAAAGGGAGCCTTTTTTGGTACAATATTACATAAGAGTTTTCCAAATCAGTTGGACATCTAGGATTACTTTTAAATATTTAAATGTATTGTTTAATATTACATTCTTACCAGGAGAGAAACTCGTGCTATATTTCATAGTTTTCTTTTCTTCCTAAACAAAACCATTTCTCTTTCTTTTGTTTTCATGCTTAAACTAGGGTTGCCATATTTTGATAAGAAAAAAATAGGACACTTTATCGACCTACTTCCGAACAGATCGCTATCATATATCATGTACAATACTGATATATGTAGACTATACAAGCTGAGAAATATTGTTAGTAGTAATTTTCTTAACCCGGTAATGCCCATGGCAGGTTTTCCTACCAATCAAGTTTTAAATTTTTAACAATGTATAAATAAATTATTTTTTTATGAATACTGCAACAATAGATTCTAAGATATACTCCGCATGGTATTCTCGAATTTTAACAACATTAGTTAATTGATTGCATCAGTACATTGGTTCGAATTCACGGTTCAACTTCTCTTCAAAAGATGGCTTGCAACGAGGGAGAAAGTGTGTAAGTAGTACACATTTTTAAAGTAACAAATGACATCTGATTATGAAAATACATAGTCAATAAACCATACTACTTGAATAATTTGTGGCTGACATCATTTCATAATTTATAACGTACTTTATTGTAGCCTAAACTTCGATGGCAGGTTTTCCTACCACTGGGATATAACTTAGTCATTTATATTATACCTATACTGATTTGAATATTTTTGCACTGTAGGTCGAAATGTGTTATATGATGCAAATATGGAGTAATGAGAATCGCAGACGACTGAATGTTGTCATTTTTCCTCCACGGGAGCAACCTGAGGCCAAAACAAATGAGGATTCTGTCATTTACCTTGGCGTATGCTGCAGAGTGACGCCCAATTTTATTCTGATTCTGATAACCAAAGTAATACACCACAACCATCACCGCTGCCACCACCACCACCACCACCACCACCACCACCACCACCACCGAGCTCATAGACTTGAACTTGGACCAAAGTAGGATCTACTTTATTCAGAAAAATCTATCTACTAATTCTACTGACTCTACAACAAAAGATGATATTTTAGTTTTTCTTGGCATTCTTTTGATTTCCGGCTATATAGTAAACTTCCACACAGGCGACTTTATTAGAGTACATTACCAGATTTACATAGCATTTTGATTTCTGATTCAATGAGGTGGAATACTTTTGACGATATTATGAGACAACTGCATTTTGCTGATAATATGGCAATTTATAATGATCGCTAAGTTGGACCAATTTTCGATATACTAAATAAGTCATTCAAAGTGTTGGACATTCCAGAGCACATGAATATTGATGAAACAATTGTCCCATATTATGGCAGACATGGAACCAGACAGTTCATTCGAGCGAAACCAATAAGGTTTGGTTTCAAGCTCTGGTCTCTTTGTACTGCAGATGACTATATGCTGCATGCGGAGCATGTGACAGTAGTACGAACCTACGAACTTCAGGGAAAGGACAGGGGTTTGATGTTGTATTTGGACTTCTAAAGAAGACTGATATCCAAAAGGGCAGTAATGTATTTTTTGATAACTATTTCACGTCCATTGATTTTATGCATGACCTAGCTTCTGAAGACATTAGAGCAACAGGAACAATTCGCAACAGGGCGCATAAGACTCCTCCTGCAAATAAATAAAAAATTCCAAAGAAAGAGAGAGGAGCTATGGAGACTGTTGTTGAAGATGATGTAATTTTAGTGCAATGGAATGACGTAGTGTAGTTACAGTCGCCAGCAATGTTGCTAAAATGACTTGGGTTTGAAAAGCTAAACGTTGGAGTTCCAAGACAAAGAGGACGATTCAAATAAGCCAATAACATTCAGTTGCACTGTATAATAGATATATGGGTGATGTGCATTCCAATGATCAATATGTAGCAACCTACAGAATCGGTGTGGACCCTGTTTGCATGGGGTCTAAATGTGTGGAGCCTTTATCGCACCCTGGGACATCACTACTAACTTTCTAACAGCAATGCAATCCGCAACTCCTAGTCCAGTACGGGAAACCTAGAAATTCTCCTCGCTCAGCACTTCAAATTCGAGAAGCAGCTCAACATAATGTTCGTTTTGTCAGGATTGATCACTGGATCATCCGTAGTGAACATCCTAAGTGGACGTCGTACAACATTCATATGTGAAAAATGTAGTGTACCACTGCATCCAGAATGCCAGAAAATCTATCACACTGAAAAATGAGCAGCACATTGTAAAATGTAATGTTTTTTAAATATATTTTTATTATGTAAACAATTATTTCAACATCTGTAGCCTTTGTGCGCTGTATAAATTATGTGAAAGAAGTGAAAAGTTCATAATATGTATGATTTGCAAACATATTTCGAGGTTTTGAATATGATAACTTAATAAGTATATTTTCGATGTCTTTATTTCCCAGTGGCAGAATTTCCTGCCACTTCAATAATAGGCCCATAATAGCCTAATAATGTTCGGATTTTCTGGAAAAATATTCAAATGGTCATTTCATATCACTGTGGTGGTAGAATATGAATATAAGTTCTAAAAACCACAAAAAATGTTCTGGGCATTAATGGGTTAACCTTAAATGACAAAATAATAATACAAACAAGTGAAATTGCTGCCAGGTTTTACAAAGAAGTCGGTTAATTTTGTAGAACTTTCTCCTCGAACTGCTGTTTTTTTTTTTTTTTTTTTTTGCAAACATCTTTACTAAATAAAAGAAAGCATGTAGACATTAAGTGTACAGTCCATGTCACAACCATAACACTTTTGATAAATATATAGTGAAACGTACATTGATATAATAATCTGCTAATATCATTTACGTATGACCGAAACCGATAGTAATAATTGAATATTTGGCGATTGGTGGTATTTCTCAGAGGATTATGATGTGTAGAAGTTGTAGTTTGAAGTCATATCTGTTGCACCAATTTCAAGCGTATTTGATTGGATTGCTCCTTCCTGTCTTTTTATCTCCTCAGTTTGAGACATTTTACTTCACTACTAATGTCGTATTTTAAACTTAACCTAAAAACCCGGACAATTGGCCAAAATCTAAAAATCCACCTGGACGAAAAATTTAATCCTAAAAAAGAGGACATATCTGTCAAAGCCCGGACATATGGCAACCCTACCTTAAACCTTCTTTTCCCAGGGTTCCCTACATTCGGGAAAGTCATGGAAATCAGGGAAAAAAGAAGTCAGTGGAAGTCAGGGAAAACCTTAAATAGTTAAGGAAATAACAACAAAATAATTAATGATAAATTTTATGTATTCAAGAGAAAAAAGTGTTGTTGATTCATTGAGAGCAGATTCACCAAAGACCAGAAACTGAGGGGAATTTGCTACGCTCGAGCTTGTCATAGCACAAGTTGTTGGATTTACAGTGCTATGTGACAGCAGCCTGTCACTATATAGACAAGACTGTGAAGATTGCATAATTTGTCAATTATTGATTTAGTAAACTAATATATAATTACAGCAGAATCTTGATCATTTTACTTGGATGAGATCAAGTGGACTTTGGATTATCAAAAACTCATTATAGTCCTGTGCCTGACCTTGATTCTGTAGGAACAATTGAGTACAGATTTTTTTTTCTTCCAGAATTGCTTAGTAGGTGACCTAGTAAGTATCCTGATTTGGTTGGACATCTGCCGGTTGATACATTTTCCGGCTATGACATCATCAAAGATGGTGGCTGCTCGACCATAAAACTGCTCATATCTCTGTTAAAACTTGGCAGATTTACAATAAACTTGCCCTTTTTATATTAGTTTGACCTTTAAGTAGGTTTGCCATATATCTGAGTTTTCCCGGACATGTCCTCTTTTTTAGGGTTAAATTTTTCGTCCAGGCAGGTTTTTAGACTTTTGCTAATGGTCCGGGTTTTTAGGTTAAGTTTAAAATACGACGTGAAGGAAAATGCCTGAAACATTTGTAATAGTTACTTTGTTGTAACTTGGAATACATCTGGGACCTGGGTTTTTTCAGACATGTCCTCTTTTTTTTAGGGTTAAATTTTTCGTCTGAGCAGGTTTTTAGATTTTGGCTGATTGTGCGGATTTTTAGGTTAAGTTTAAAATACGACGTTACTAGTGAAGGAAAATGTCTCAAACATTTGTAACAGTTACTTTGTTTAAATTGGAAACTTATAATCATTACAGTTAAGTAATGCTTTAGTCCACCCCACCTTAAATGCTCTCGTGAAGTTCTCTTTCTGTACTCTTTGACCACAATATTATCAATGTTTTATTTTTGTAATGTTTGGACTCTTGCATTATTTGTTTCCACTACGTGGCAATGCTATGTGTCATCTTCCGGTTACTATTGCTTGCTGGCTGCCGACTTTCATAAAGGTCTTTTGTTGTGCTGTGCAAGCCTGTAGTTTTTACAGGAAAATTTACACTTTCTTTTTGGCATTTTTTCTGCCGAGTTACAGAAGAAGTATCCTTGTTTTCGAAGAGGTAGAGATGATTTCGAGGGTGAATACATGGTATGTAAAGCCAGTACATTTGTTTCAGTGTCGAATAAATGAGAACTTGATTTGCAAGTGCATCTGGATTGCGAAAGAGATAAAAGAGCAGTTTGAGGAGAAAGTTCTACAAAATTAACTGACTTTTTTTGTAAAACCTGGCAACAAATTGGAAGATGAAGTAACCACAGCAGAAGGAACTTTTGCTTTTCACACTGGTAAACACCACAATAGTTACAATGTGTTGATGTGCATTTCTGACCTACTGAAGACAACGTTCCCAGATTCAGATATTCCGAAGAAGTTTATTGTGAAAAAAATGAAGACAGAGGCAATTATAAACTGTGTTTTGGCACCCGATTCTTTGGGAAATGTTTTAAAAACCACTGAAGAAAATGAAATACTTTATTGTGGAGTTTCCACTGATGGAAGTAACCTTGGTTTGATACAGTTCTTTCCAACGAGTTATATACTATAGAGAGGCTACTAGTTGAAGACAGTTGAACATTAATCCGCCTTGTTTTGTTTAGTCAAAACAAAGGGGCGTGGCTCGCACTTTGTATGAAATGACAGTGATGAAGTTACTATTATTGTAAATTGAGTCACATATTAAGCCTATGTTAATAAGTAAAAACTAAAATACACACGAAACTTTGTTTTATAACAGCTGTAGGCCTATGTTTTATTAGTTTCACTAAATATAGCCCAGATATTAAATGGCAAGCTATACTCATTGCAACCAAACAGCCTGATTAATGTATTTGGCAAAAGAAAAATACATAATTTTTGGCTTCGTCACAAATTTAATTATTACCTTACAGCTAATCTAACCAAATATAAAATCATATAATTCAGTGCTCACCAAGTGATTTTAAGAGAGACGACATATGTAACTAATTAGGAGTAAAATGTAGGAAAGGTGGTGGCGGGGGGGGGGGGGGAATCCAATAATTATTTAGAAAAATTAAAATGGAATTAACGCAGGGACTTTTTGAAAACTGCAATTATTAAAACTATAAATAACCTCTTAGCATGCAACATAAAAATTAAAGAATGGCACTAATAAAAAGTTATTCATAATCATAACTCACCACATTTATTGAAATGATAAGATACTTACAGTTAACATTGTTACCAGGAACAACAGGAGCCATAGCTTGCTACACTTCTTTTCGCGTGATGGACACATCGTGTAGTCTAATATAATTTGAAACAAATATTGTCTCACACATGTCTCGCAACTAGACAGAGGCTTTTGCAGAATAATACTGTTTTACATTTGACGCAATAATGACAAATTTTGTATGATGCAAGTGCTGACTTTCCTCTTTGTTAACAAAAAGAGCACTATGCATTAATAAAAAGAAAATTGGAGTAGGCCCTACAAACAATAAACACTAAACTCTTGATGGTACAAACTTATTAAATATATATTTCGCTTATGTTCAGTCTGTCTTATCTTATAATTCTCTGGGGATAATGCAACCTGTATTGAGAGGGTTTAATTGTCCAGAAACGAATATTACGATTTACGGTACATTTAATTTAAATTCAAGTGAATGAGACATTTTTAGAACTTCATTACTTCTCTATTTATTTATAAATCAGCTTTTTACAAAAACAATACCCGATAATGAAATGTTTAAATTAAATATTGATATATCCGAAAATAATAATAATAATAATAATAATAATAATAATAATAATAATAATAATAATAATAATAGATATGTTGTGAAATACTATTATTGAAAATGTATCATACAATAATATGAAATAAAGTATTCATTGAAAACTACGGGACACCTGATTGTTTAAAGTCTCCCGTAGTATTATAACTCATTGCCTGTGGTATACCTTTTTATAAGCACTCCTTGTGGAGGCTGGCGGTTCTATGGACCACCATGTTTTGTTTGTTACGATCCATAGTACCATCAGCCTCCGCAGGGAGCAGTTATCAAAGGTATACTGCCTCTCTAGTATGTAACTCGTTGGTTCTTTCCAGTAGTTGTCCAGTATTTCGACTGGAAGAATGGTGGTTTGCAGTCCAAAATATTGAATTGAAAAGTCAACTCAATGAGAGTGCAGGTACAATATCGTCATATATAAAAATATAGAATACCAAAGTATTGAAATTGTGTGTGTTTTTCTTTTTTGTGATTTATAATTAGACTCATGGTTTTAAAGATTAAATAATAACCAATTCACTTGTTTGTATTATTATTTTGTTATTTAAGGTTAAGAAAATTACTACTAGCACTATTTCTCAGCTTGAATAATCTACATACTATACATATATCAGTATTGTACATGATCTATGATAGCGATCTGTTCGGAATTAGGTGTCGATAAAGTGTCCTCTTTTTTGCTTATCAAAATATGGCAACCCTACCTTAAGGAGCTAATAGGAGAGGTTCTATGTGGGAATAATTGGTAAAATCTCTTAAAGTGTTAATCAGATATTAACATTTTAATTTTGTTCCCAGGTTTCTGAAATGAAATGAAAATATGTCTGTCATAAAATTGTGTAGTATCAAAAGACAGTGTAACAGACTTTAAAACAGGTGGAAAAAACATGTATCATATGTAATAAAAGTCATGAAAGTACGTCGTTAAGTATTGAAAATGTAGAGACAAAATTAGAGAAGCTGCAAAAGTGCGAAATGACACTGTTTCTATCTATTTCAGTTCATTAAGTGATGAAGTAATATTTTACTATCATGTGAATAATACATGCTGCGAATATTAGTGTCATAAGAAGTTACTTTCAAAACTTCAAAGTAAGAGGGAACTATTATAAAATGAAGATGAGAAAATTTCTCAACTGACTGAAGACCAAAGTCTTTGGAAAAGAGGGAGGTAATGAGCATGTCACCACTATCCCCAAGCAGAAATTACTTACTGAGACCATTATATGTATTATCTGTGATCAGAAATCACATAACCGCATTTACGAGAAGTATAGAATATGTGAGTGCCCAAGAGCTGAAAATTTTTTTGAAAGCCACGAGATGAAGTTTTCATGTGTACGTGTGATATACAGGATTTGTCCAGTGTTTTCGGTGCTGATCTACTTTAACATGTTATTTGTATTTCTGCATATTTACTGAGATACAAATGGAAACTTCAGATGGTAAAAGTACACCTTAAGTGGCAGTTTTTCTTCCATATCTCATGATATTAAATTAGGATTATACGAAGGTTATGGATACCTTCGAGATAAGTTTAATATAAAAATGAACAGATCAAAGTCACTAACAGGAAACTAAAACTTATGTTGTGTGATTACTTTGGAAATGATATGTTTTCAAAGTTCAGAAAGGCTAACAAAAAAACACTTCCTTTTTTTTCTTTAGTCCTTCAAACAGAAGAAGTGGGAACTCTATTACAGGATGAGTCATTCTATTAAGAGAAACATTGCAGAAGCTTAGCCTGAACTGAATGGTAAATTTGGTGATTAAATGAAATGAAAGTAAAATACTTGATTCTTCTGTAGTACTTTCTTCAATGTACACCCAAATCCCATTGAAGATGTATTCAGTGTACATCCAAATCTCATTGAAGATGATATATACAATTGAAGAAAATGAAGACTTGAAAAGAAGGAAATATTCACAAAAGTGGAATCGTAAGACACAAGCTTTAGTACAAATAATGTACTACAATATGTATGGTCGAGCTAAAAAGACACCATTGCGGATGATGAAAGGGGAATCAATACATGAGAAGTAAATACAAAACACTGATAAAAAGCTTTCATCATGTAGGTTTGAGTGTCAGTTATAATGAAGTTATTCACCAACATTGTAACCCTGCACAATATGCCATTCAACAGTCCTCAAGTCCACCTCTGCGGAGTAATGTTTAGCATGTCCGACTGTGAAATGAGCATTGCTTGGTTCAAAACCTGGTTGGGACAAGCTATCTGGTTGTGATCCCCCCCCCCCGTCCCCCTGGGGTTTCCCTTCAAGCAAATGCTGGGTAACTTTCAGCCCTGAATCCTTACCACCTTCATTTCACTCAGACCGTCGCAGTTGATAAAGTGTCGTAAAACAAACCAATTAAAACAGTCTTCAAAAGTGAAGTTCCTATTACCATTCATTTCAATATTGTTTCATACATGATAGGTACCTTCGACAACTTTGACCACGAAGAATCTGTCTTCCCTGGTATGGGAGGTTCACATGATATTGTATGTGTACTCTTTCAAGATCAGCCAGTAGACATTTTAGCTACACCGTGCTTATCAGAGACTGGTATCACGCGAGGAATGAAAGCAATTCAAGGTATCTTTCCATGCCAAAAGTTACATATTTCAAACCAGCAAAATGTCCTGATCTTCCAAGTGATTATGAAGTTCCTTGAGGATTATTTACGATGATTGAGGACGAGAAGAAGCAGTAGGTCTAAAAATTTAGATATGTTATGGCAATTTTCAAGGATTGCATGTACTATTTTCAACATATCGGAATTTCCATTCCAGAAGAAAACCTTGAACAGCCTGTACCATCATGGAGCATTTTCAGTGCACTATGTTCAATGAAAGATCTACAACAGAAACAAGTTAGGTTCAGGCAGAGAATGAGAAACTTTCATCTGCAGGGAAAACAGGACAGTGAGAGATATTAATGACAGAAAGTGAAGAAAAGAAAGTATTAATTTATGTGCTGTTAATGTAACTCAAGAAAAGGACGAATTCACTTGCCTATAATCCATGCAAATCTCTTGCATATGGTGAGAATCAATCCCACACTGCTTTCATTGTCTGTGTCACTTTCTTTTTAATTTATTACGATTGGTTCAAAATTATCATGTTCTATCTCTTTTACAAAAAAATTTTCTGCCTGTTTATGCAGATCTTGTCTAAATAAAATATTGTCAGAAACTCGAATTTCGTGTATTGTTTGAAGGAATTGTAACCTTAACGCAACAAATTCACTTCTCTCTATAAGCAATTTGCGTCAGTCATTAGTTTTCTTGTATTTAAAGTCTAAACTTTTTAATATTCTCAATGTGAAAGTAGTGGAGCCTGTGTAAGAAATTTTGTCCTGTAAAGAATGTTATTTTTTCGCAGTTGGACATTCACCATGATCATAAAATTCGAAAATATTTCTACATATTATGTCTTTCTCGAAGTTATCTGAGTTTGTCGTCATCATTGGTATACTTATATGTTGTCTATTGCAGTAGCTGAATCCTCTTGTATTCTGATCACAAGCAAAGATATTCAGTCAAGGGACTCCAATTTTTCCATCATACCATAAGTTTGTCTGAACATTAATGGAAGAAAATGAAGTATAATAGAATCCTTTTTTAACGAATCTCTAAGGAATTACTCTTCCCCCCCCCCTTAAATAGGAGTTTTCCTTAAAAAGGGGGTTACATAAAATGGGAAATAAAGGCTTAAATAACTAGTACTGACGTGTATTATATACCGAACATTATAATAATTTAATTAGGCCTACAATTATTTTTAAAATAAATTTATATTTAAGTAAATTACATTATGAACATTCATCTGGCTGCTCCTATAGAATTTCGTCTGAAACAACAGGAAAAAGGAAATTACTGGATATCAGGTAGGCCTAATTCTGAATATAATCTTCTCAAAGAAAAAGTGAAAATGGATTAGGCATAGTCTGTAAATTATATTTTCTGAGTTACCTACTACTTTTTGAAAATAGTCCCTTATCATTTCCACTTTCTGTCTGATAGTTAATTTTTTCCATTTAGTCGCCATTATAACAATGCATAAACATAAACTTAAAAAGTCGGCCTGGTTGGCGCAGTTGGTATAACATTGGCCTTCTATGCCCGAGGTTGCGGGTTCGATTCCGGGCCAGGTCGATGGCTTAAGTGTGCTTAAATGCGACAGAATCATGTCAGTTGATTTACTGGCATGTAAAAGAACTGTGGGACAAAATTGCGGCACACCAGTGACGCTGATATAACCTCAGCAGTTGCGAGCGTCATTAAATAAAACATAACATTTTTCTTTTTAACTTAAAAAAAAAAAAAACTTGGAAGCACGATCCACACAACTCGCGAGATCCAAGTAAGCAAAGCAACCATTCTGTGAAAGCAACAAAAAGCAAAATCATAAAGAATATAAGGAGTGACACTGCCTCATTGCTATCATTGAGATGCACTATTAAATCTGTTGAATCTGCACCGATAGTGTCAATATTTCAGGCTTCTTTATCACACAAAATCTACTTGAAAAGTATTCCTTAAAAGCAGGACTTTCCTTAAACTGGGTTTCCTTAAAAGTGGGAATTAATTACATTATTCTTATAGTATTTGGCTGAGGCTTATCAGATTATTTCTTAGAAACAGAAATGTTAAAATGGGGTTTTACCGTACAATCGGTCCTGGGAATTTGGTAAATGATCTCTCTATAAAGAGGTGTGTCACTGCTTTGAGTAGTTGCAATAACCAAGACTATTTCATTTATAATGCAGAATAATTGAAAGAGACAGGCAAACTAAAATTAATTAAATATGTTTAAAATGTTTGTCATGTAATTTAATAGCAGTAGATAATTCACCATTAAACCTCGTTTTTGCCCCTGTAGCATTTGTTCAGAGTAGAACTCTGACTGCTTCCCTATCTTTTATTTTAAGCCATAGGTTTTTACTCGTAACAATCTGAAAATAACCGAGTTTATTAGGATAGAGCTGTGTTTGATCAAACATTCATTTTATTTGTACGTTAAGATTCAGTTACTCCATTGAGATTAGAATTTTCTTCCAATGCTGCACTTTGAAGATAAGATCAGGTCTGTCCTTGAAATGCTTTACCCACCCATTGAACCCAAAAGTAAAATGGCACATGAAGCTTATCAGCAGATTGTAGACCTCTTTTAGTAGTTTCACAAGAACATGTGATCCAATGAACAATTCAACAGAAAAATAGATATTGTTGTAACACTATTAAGATTTTTTCATGTCTATAATGAGAGGCATTAACAGAAAAACAATAGAAAATATGCTGGACAGTGAGAAATTAGTGCATTATCCAGGTTTATCATTATATTGGTCTTTGTTATATAGAGGTTTAACTATATGTGGCAGTTACAAAAAGAAATCAGATCACAAAAAGTCTCAAAATGAAGAATAATACCTTTGAAAAAGTTGATCAATTCAAGTATTTTGATACTTTTATAGGTAAATGCAATGGCAAGAAATATGAATCCGTAAATAGGTTACACAGTCAATGCGACAAAGCTTTCTATGGCATTCAGAAACTACTATCTAAATTTATAACAAGAAACTTGAATCAACAAAAATCTAACCAGCACTCTTATATGGTGCTGAAACATGGAGCTTGAAAAAAAAAAAAAAAAATGATTGAAAACAAAGTGTTAGGGGAGATTTTGAGTCCAATTTTCGACTCAACTGAAAATAGGCGAATAATTCTAAATAACAATGACATCTATGAATTATACAGCAGCTGCAATCACAAAACTAGTAAATGCCAAAACACAATTGGCAGTGCATTTGGTGCGCCTAGATAGTAACAGAGCAGTTCCACTAGAAAAAGACCTCTAGGAAGACAAAGGAATAGATGGAAATGCGACTTTACAAAAGAATGCCTCGAGGTGGGGGTTAACAACTGGAAAGATCTGGATGTGGACAGAACAGAGTGAAGACACTGAAATCAGCATGGAATTGATATGCTTATTAATGCGTAATTAATTGATTATCATAATAATAATGTCATTGCATTACAGAAAAATTAATTTCGAGTCAGTTCTTCAAATGTTTTCTAACCTATTTTACATAGTAGTTCATCTGCATTCTCACATTTTGCTGCCAGAGTTGTGACTTTTAATACTGAAGTAAGACTGTGCTGTCATGGTAATTGTTTTCTTGACCATATGCTCCAGCCCTTATTTTCTCCCATGAAATATATCTTACTCTCCTCTCTCCATTCCTTCAACAATAATTAATAGGTTTTTTATGTTAAAGAAGATGTAAGGAAAGAAATTGTTTTGCTTTAACTCTTAATTGTAAAACAAGCTTTATTTGGAGAAGTTCCCATGACACTATTACAGTTAGAGTCACACTTGCCTTTATGAATCCTGGAGCAGATATCTAGAGCACTTCGGTGTCTTTTCAACCATTTTTTAATGTATGGTTGTGGATCCCAGTGCTGTACAGATGGACAATTTATGTTCATGAATATCAAAGTTGATATATTAGGAACAGTAAGAAATGATCTAAGATAAGCACAGATAATCGTGTACAAAATATCGTTTTCCATGTACAAAACTTAGGCACTCATATGCCATAGTGCCCAATATAAACAAAATGTTCCCTTTCCCATACCATTCATTAAACATTGTAGGTTTCTATATGCCATATGGCCCCCATGACAGCACTGACTGTAGTGATAATCTGGATTGTATACCACTACAAGATTTTGTGTAACATTTCTTTTGGTAATATTTCATTTGAATTGATATAAATGTTCGGTGATGATTCACAATAATAGTTAAATTATGGTGACATCTCTGTTTTTCTTCACATTTCACTGCTAGTTACTGTTTTTTTTTTAATTACATATATGAAATACTAGCTTCAGTGCCTGTGTTTTCTTTTTTCCTTCTATTTCTAAGTAAACTGATACTTAAACTTTTCAGAGACCTCAGCATTGCAACTATTGAAAAACGAAGACAATATTATTAATATTACTGATTTGGGGGCACTGAACTTAGTATAAATGCATGCAGGTTGATGATAGCGTTACGGCTCTGGAGGTCAATATCAATGTTGTCGAGTACATCTCTCTCACAAAAACGTTTGGTGAACTTGTTCCATTGACGAAAAAAGTATACATCCAATGAACAAGGAAAGTTGCACTAGGTGGAGTGTTGTGACCTGTATATGTTTATCCCTCATATTCACTAACATTATTAACCATGCCTGGAAGAAAGCAATTTTTCCAGTTGAATGTAATGCATTTGAAGCTCCTGCCTATGTTATCTGGGACACTGAAGATTCAAGTTGCTCAACTCCCAACTGCAGATATGCATCTTTCATGCATTGTGCTTATTGTCGTTTACATTTGTGCTTAACGGATTTCTACATCAACACCCACAAACATGTTTAAGTATATGTAAGGACAGCTAAAATTAGTAGAATAATTATTATTTATAGATGAGTTTCCCTTCCGTATTTATTATTATGCCAATGTCTATCTAGGCTCATAAACGTTGTATAATTACCACTATGGGCAGCTACAATTGGTACCATAAACATTGATTACAGGTGAACTTTCGAATTTGATTTTATACCATTATCAGTCAGGCACTTCGCGAGTATACCTTGTAAGTGGTAAGAAGACGAAACAAGAATGGGGGTGGTTTGTTTTTATTTTAATGTAGCCTGTGTGTTTTTCCTGGTTGTGAAGACCAAGTGTATCACATGTGGTAAATATCTTCCAGATCTTGTAGATATAGAATATAACATTTCATTTATACTGGAGGACTTCGGATTTTCCACATCTTGATCTGTATATGCCGGTTTAGAGGTTGAAATCGGAGAGAAAACAGACAAATCAGTCTCATTGTAATAAGTGCTCTAAAAGACATCAGCATCCCAAATTGTACTTCGATTAGAGGATTTCGAAGCTTCCTTCACACTTGGTTGTCATGTTGAGCTAAATGGTTTTTTTTTTTTTTTTAAGTATAAAAAATCCTCTTGATTGTATCCCAGAACCAAGTATTACTGCTTTTAAGTGAGAAGGATGAAACCAGGAGATGGGATAGTTATATCGGTAGTCTATCTTTTCCTAATTGTGAAGGCTGTGTGTGCTCACTTTGGTAAGTAACAGTCAAAGCTTGTGGATATAGGATATAAAGTTAAATTTATATTTGAGGACTTTGGATTTTCCACACTTTAATCCCTATATGTCTGCTTAGGGTTGAAGTCGGGGGGGGGGGGGGGTGGAGGGGGGTCATATCAACAAATCAATCCCATAATTTATTATGCACCTCAAAAGACCTCAGGATATCAAATTGAACTGCGATTAGATGACTTTGTATTTTCCTCCTATCCTTAAGAGCCACTCCATGGTGTGTCATGGTGAGCTAATTTTTTTTCTTGTCAAAGAAAAAAAAAAACTATTTTTCTATCGTATCCCAGAAGCAAATATTACTGATTTTAAATGTTAAATGATAGGAGGATAAAACCAGGGAAAGCTGTGGTTTGTTCATATTTTAATGTTGATTGATGAGTTTCCAATGGCTGTTTGAAATCATTTAATCCTTTATGTACCATCAGTTAATATATTGACCACAGACTGTACGGGTTAGCCAGGACACACGATCAATTTAAAGGCCGCGCAGTGTGAGAGGTATCCAGGACATGCGGTTATTGTATTAACTGCATCAGAGAGCTCTGGAAAGGTTAGTATTTTATGTCTGAAAACTGGATCCTCTTAATGTTTCACACCAGAGCATCTTCGACAGACTTATACAGTGTAATGTCCGTAACCTGAAGTGAGAGAAATATTCATTTGTAAAATTAATGCATTTTTATATTAGTAGTACAAAGTGTGGAAGAAACTGACCCATTTTAAACCTCGCGTCATTCTCGATTACTGTCCCCTAGAGTGCTAATGTTTGTTCCATTGGGTAGTGCAGCTGAAAGCATTGCATCCAGCATGGAGTGATTGTCAAATAAATATCATGAGTTTGCTGTTGAAACTGTTTTCTGTATTCAGCATCTGGAGATGATAAAACCAACGGCTAAATTTTCTCAACCATCTAATGATGACTGATGTTCATACTTTCATTTAAGTGGCTATGTTAACAAACAGAATTTCAGGTACTTGACTCCTGAATATCCTCGTCACTTTCACGAAAGACCATTTCATTGCCAAAAAATTTAGTGTGGACTGTGCGCTCAGGATATTGTTCGTCCCTATTTTTTTAAATGCCTCCGGTTGGACTGTCACAGTCACAGCAAATTTATATGAGGCTAGATTACTGCAATTTGTATGAATAGAACTGTGCCAAAAGAGTATCAATATGGAGTCAGTATGGTTTCAACAGAATGGCACAACAGCTCACATAGCAAGCATCCATGACGACTTTAAGAAGAATATTTCACACAGCATTGTTTTCTGGTTCCCAATTTATCAGCTTGTGATTTTTTTCTGTGGGGCTTTCTTTGAGTCGAAAGTCTAATTGAAGAATAATATTCAAACTGAAATTGAGACAATAACATAAATACTGCAGAAGGTTGCGGAGAATGTGAGAGTTCTTACAGAAGATTGCATTGCCATTGGTGGTCATCTGAAGGACACAATTTACAAATAGTGACTATTGTAAGAAATAGTTTCAAATGTTTTTCTCAACAGTGTCTAGAAATAAAATGTAGTTATAATATCTAATGCTGAAATTTAATTTTTAAAATGGGTCAATGTTTCTCCTGCACCATGTATTTCTGTCGCTGTCATGGAAACAGAATTTCATATAGAGCTGCTGCATACAGTATCTCTCGATATGGGAGGTATAACAACTGAATTATACAAGGACACTAATGCGCAAGAAGATTGCATACTTGAAGATCTCAATCATGAATCCGTTCACAATGAATCAGAAGATGAAGAAATTGCAGTAGAAGCAGAGGATTGGGACCCGAACACAAGACATGGGTGATCATACAGGTGTGGATGCTAATTTTACCTCCCCACATCAATGGAAATCCCACTCCACTGAATCATTTTTAATTGTTATTTACTAATGAAATTTTAAAAATTATTTTGACTGAAACAAGTTATTATTGCCACCAATTCAGTGAAGGACAAAGCCATTCCAATGGATCATGATAATCTGGACGACATAAAAGAGTATTGGAGAAGTAAGAACTTGTACTGTAGTCCGTTTTATTAAAAAATCTCGAAACATGACAGGTTTCTTCACATTTTGAGGTTTCTTCATTTCAAAAACAGAATCAGTCTGATAAGGATAATCCACATTATGACAGACTTTGGATGATGTGAAAGATTTTTTTAGGGATTGAATGATAGATAGATGTTCGACAGTTTACAATACTTCAGAAAATTTAGCTGTAAACGAGGTAATCTAAGGGGAGTGTAAATTCCAAAGAAGAGAAGAGATTCGGAATATATACAAGCTATGTGATGAAAGGAGCGTCTCATATATGACTGGACTGTGTAAGTGAGTATAAAGCGTGAAAATGCTAATATTAGAGATTAACAGATAACATCACATCTATACATGGGATTGTACTGCAACTAATAATAATGTGCAGATGTTGGATATAAATTGTATATGGACAATTATTTCTGTCCACCACAGTTGTTTTCCAATTTGCTTACTAGGAAGATAAATTGTTGTGATACTGTATGCCACCAAATGTTGGGCCAAAGCAATTAAAAATGATTTTATATGTAAGATGAAAGAAGGAATGAGTGCAATCTGTTGGTAGGACAAAAGAGTGATATACCTCTTCACAAATATACTTAACACCCCAGAATGCGGGCATCTGTTTATGAAGAAAGAAATATAGCAAAACCTCTTGCTATTTGAAGCTACAATAAGATAAAAGTGATCAGATGGAAATGTTACAGCTTTTTACGCAAAACATGAAAATGAACAAGCAAATTTTTTTTTTCGTCTTGTTGATCTCCTCAATACTGAATGTGTACAGTAGTGCCAAAAAAAACCAGACCTATGGAATAATCAAAGTCCTTGGAATGAGCCACTGCTCATGCCACGCCCGCATTCACAAGATAGGAAGTAATCTATTGAAATTATTGTAGTTTCACTGCTGACATAGCCCATTTCGAAAGCCATTAGAAAATAAACTGGTAAAATTCATGTTCTGGGTATAATAAGTTAATTAAGTAGTAAAATATCGCTGCAACCAAAAAGTATTGGGAATAAAATTTAATAAGGAACAAAAAAAAGTTTCCTTCCCAGGCAGGATTCGAATCATGACAGTCTTAGTTACCAGTCTGTCGTGCTGTCACTGTGAACAAGACTCTGAAATCAGCTACAAGGGTCGGTCCTTTTTTTTTTTTTTTTTGCCCACTATTGTACATTTTACGCAATAGCTATCAATAAAAGAAACTCTGGCACGAATTTTTCAAAGAGCAACTCCACCATCAAAAAGTCATGAAAAACCATCATTAGATGCAAATCGCATTTCTCACCTTGAACTCTAGCACACAAATCACTGGCCCAACGAGGGTTGATCACGAAATTGTCTTGTTTATTCTGAGAAGAGGGAAGTTACAAGATCACTGTACTGTTGTGAAAGTTGTGATGTAGGCCTGTGTATGTTTCCGTTTCAAACTCTTATCACATAAATCTTTGCTACTCAAATCTGAAGGGGAAAATCGCAATATCACTGTACTGTTTGGAATTTGTGATGTAGGCCTATGTGTGCTTCCTTGTTTCAAACTCTTATCACACAAAACTTTGCTACTCAAATCTGAAGAGGAAAGTGGCAATATCACTGTACTATTGTGAAAGTTGTGATGTAGGTCTGTGTGTGATTATAACACAGAAATGCACTGCTGAAATCTTGAAGTACTATTATGAAATTTGTAATGTAGATCTATGTGTGTTTTGTGGGTGGATGTCGTTATTGAGGTCCCACGTTGGACGCCATTTGAGGGTGAGTGGTTATTGTGACCACACGTTGGGCGCCGTTTGAGGGTGGGTGCGTCTCGGTGTTGCGTGAGATTCACTCAGGGTAGCCGAGGTACTGTTGTGGTATAGGATGATGTCGGGAATAATACCAAGCCGGCTACTTATATAAAAGGCAGTGTAAACTCCAAAACTATAGGTTTATTGTCGTATTCACTTGGTAAACCCTAGAGTATGTATTTCCGGCTGACTGATAATTCAATCGTTGGTCGCAATTCTGTATCGACTCTGTTGCAGCTCTGAATAAGCTCTATCCAATACTATAAATTCAATACTCTGTCCCGTACACTACGATCGAAGCTCCTAAACGTTGGCGAGTAGTCTCGCCGATGACAAAGTTCAATCTATCGAGTCTTTGCCTGAAGAAAGACTATTAAGTTGGGCCGCCGACACCAAAAAAACTCAGTGTGTCGTGCCGTCGACACGAAAAGAAGTCGTCGTCCTGTCGACACAAAATGAAGTAGTTATTGTGCCCTGTATGTAGGGCCGCCGACACGATGAGAAGTTGTGATCGTGCCCTGTATGTAGGGCCGCCGACACGATGAGATCTTGTGATTGTTCTCCGCTCCCCGTCACCCTTATTTATAAAAACCTATCCTACGCTAAAACTAACTATTCTATTGGTTAAAAACTACGTCACTTAACCGGCCTAAAATCTATTCCCTATTGGTCCAAAGTGACCTCATAAGCTGGACCAAGATCTCTTCTTATTGGGCGCGAAATATGTCATCTCTAAATTTAGACTTTGGATTTCCCATAACCTCAAATTAGTTTGTATATCTCACAAGAATACCCGTTCTTTGGAAAACCCAAGCTTGGCAGTTGCTTTCCCACGGGTCCAGTCTAACTCCGGCTTTTACGCATCGCCGAGTGTCTATACACAATCACGCACAAGGTGGCCCTAAATCTGTCCGATGCTGACAAGTGACGAAACACCTGTGTGGGAAGCTAATTCTAACGAAGTCGCCAGAACATCCCCGCGAATACATGTAATAGAAATATGGAGATATCACTTCGCTAATAAATCGGTCTCTCCCTCTCCTAATTACTGCTTCAGTTTCAATATTTAAATTTTATTGGGGGGAAAGGAGTCTTTCAAACTGTGATATGGGCAATAGTTCCCCTTTTGGGGGGTGCCAAGGTGCATCATCGGTTATTTTCAGTGTTTCCTTTGTTGGAATATTAGTATATACAAATTTTCAATATTGAGGGAAATCATTTTGATGTGACTATTGATATTTATATTATTTAGATATTTAACTATTTGTTTTATATTTGAAATTGTGTGTTTGTTGTTAAGTTTTAATGTCTGTTTTAGGAACTTACATAGAAAATTGTTAACTTTAATCTGTTAATTATTGGTCTCATGGATATTACTTTTTTGTTTGTTTTTGGAATAGTTTTTAGTATTGCTTTTGATTTATGTATGCATCTGTGTGTGCGTGCGTGCACACGCACACATAAAGTGTTACAAGTTAATATCGCTTAAATGAATAGATAAAACTGAATGCTTTGTCTTCTAAGTTTAGTCGAATGTCAGTGACATTTGTAATATTTGAATTCCTTTCCACAATAATATTATATGCTTTCACACCAGGACATAAATATGGCAACATTGCCACCGGCTGGTTCAACTATGCTCAGAGACTTAGTAAGGTCACTTCCCATTTAAAATATTGTATAGGAGAAATATATTGTACACAGAGACAGAAGGCATGCTCAAAATCAATTTTACAGTACCAGTATGAAAAATGCTGAAAATGACTTCGACAACATTTGGAAACGGTGGCAAATGGAAGACATCCAAAGCCAAGAACATTAGCAAACAACAACATTTGGAAACAAAGAATTTTCATACAAATATTCTTATTCGTGCACTTGTAAAATATTGTGAGATATACACTGCTGGTGAATTTTTTTGCACAAGCATTATCTGTTTTAATTAACCACAGTAACCTATGGAAAATAACCCATATAGAAGCATAAACACATCGTTTGACACATTTACACACATGTTTTAACTTAAGAGAACAAAACATTCCACATTTATAATAATTAATCCTCCCTTAAAGGATAAACCTTTCTTTTCATCAAAGTTACCACCACTCTTTGCAGCTACATTGAGCATGTGCTCGATGAGCTTTTCTAATACATGTGGTATTCTCAAGTCTGATTAGTGAACTATGTTACAAGTCAGTGATATATGCAATCGAGGGGAAAGGGACTGGCCAGTCTAACCCAGTCTCCTGGCTCATGAGGTTCCAACCAGTCTTTGGAGTGCTGACTAAACATACATGGTGGTATTTCACTCCACACTGCTTATTGCATGTTCCATAGTCTTTCCTCTAATGTACAATTTTGCATGCTATGATCTAGCTCCTCCTACTATAACTCTTACCAGATTTGAGTGCAGTGATTGTGTTTCAGAGTTACACATTTCAGATGCATTCTTTTTCTTCAGAAAATGACCGGAAAATGTATATGTCCAAAGACTTCAATCTTCGACTCTTGACCACAGGTCTTGCTTCCAGTCATCAGTAGTCAAATTTGTTGAGATCATTCGCTCATTTTGGCCCTTTGTGTATATTTCTTTTTTCTGGGGTGTTTCCTCTTGACTGCCATTCTCCTCTGTACAGTGCTAACAGATACTTTATTCTTGTGATTTCCATTGCTGTCATTTATCTAGTTCTTTTACTTATAAATCGTAGGCTTACAAGGAAAAGGTATTAAGTCCAAAAATGCGAAAAATGAGTTATTAATGGTATGAGTACAATGAATTGCACTTTGTCTACTGGGAAAACGAATTAAGTCTTAATTCTTATAGTTCATTAGAAATGAGACCTTCACAAATTATTATTAAGTCCATTACAAACAAAATGTTGACAGGAAAAGAGTTTTAAGTGCACTTAATACATTTTGCCTGTATACTTCAATATCACTTTCAGAATATCTGTACAGGCAGAATGATTTCAGCTCATAACCTGATCAGGTACACAGTGATCTATGCTAGTGATTAACATAGATTGCATGTATTTTTTGCATAAACATGAACAATTATATGACAAGAGGAAGGAAATTATTGCAGCTAGCTGTGCAGAAAAATGCTGATGTGATTGCTAGTAAGTGACTCTTCTTAAAGTATACATGATACCCAAAACAAATACTGTAATTACTTTAACATTTTGAGATGAAGTTGCTATTTTTATGCTGTACCTAATCATTCTTTCAATCTTGTTATGGGATCCAGTATAGTCATTATTAAAACTATTTAAATAACATATTATGACATTAAAAACAATACCAAAACAATAAATTCTAAACATAGACCACCTAATGACAAGGTAGTAAATATTTAAAATTTTACTGTCGATATTCCATTTCTTATTAAAAATGTTTGATCAATAAATTAAATTCGATATGATCTGACAATAGAACTGTGAGAAGGGTGTAACCGAAAGTATAGAACAACTCTTCTTGAATGATTGGAATTGCAGATAGGCGAAATAAATTAAATAATACATAACATCTAGAATAAACATGATTTAATTTATTATAACAAAAATTATTATTCAGGATTCAGTAAATAAAATGATCATTTACCAACAGGAACCTCATCAGTCATAAGTGAACAAGATGTGTTACAGAAAATTGATAACGCTTTCGGAAATGATTCTGCAGATTTAGATTCTCATTACCATCCTAACTCTGAGAATTCTGAAGGCAATGAAAATTGTGCGGCACCTGGGGAACCAACTCAAAACAATGGAAGTAGATGGAGAAAAGCGAATCCAAGCAATGGAAATGCAATGTGAAAAAAAAATGCGGGGATGGCTTGACATAAAATAAAAATCACAAGATGCTAAAATTCCTAAAACCTCTAAATTATAACTTGTGTGGATTTACGTGTACTGAAAACATTTCTGACTAGCGGGGAAAGGAGGTTTGTTCAACCTATTGGAAGGCAGAAGGACTTCATTTTCCATTGAGCCATCAGCAGCATTCCAGGAAGGAGGAGGAATCATAAGAATCTTGATGAGGGCCACTGTTTTTACAGTTCCTCCTCATTTGTGTTTGGAAGCCGTCAGAATTGCCTTGCTCCTGGTACACAGTGTTTTCAGAAAAAATATTCGTAAACTCTGAACCTTCTCTCTGAAAGAAATACTTCAACATACAGCAGGTGGTAAAAATGTTGGTGAAAAAGAAATCCAAAGATGAGAATGGTGATGTTGTTAATTGGCTCAAAGTAAAATCTTTCAATTACACGAAAGAAACTTCTTTGGTTCTCTAAGATAAGTGTTGCTATTCTGATGAATATAGAGCAATCAAAATTTGTGGAGAGGCACGAATATTTGTTTGTCCAAAACAACCGCTAGCAGAATACTCACATTCGTTGCCAGTAAGCTCAGCAAAGAGGAATAATCTTCTAAAAATCTGTCCAGCAAGTACCATTCATGAAAAGTTGTATGGTTGGTACAACACTCTGCCAACATGTGACACTGCAGTTGACAAGGTTCCAGTACCTGCTGTGGATGACATTGAAAATAAATTATGATTCTGAAGATGACTCTTAGTAAGCTTATGATTTAACCTCTAAAAAAGATCGATGATGTAACACACTCTTTATATAACGAAGTTCAAAATCTGTGAATATATTTCATTCAATTCAGCTCTAGCTGTGTTAAAACCATAATTCAATCTGCAAAATATGCTAATATGTAGCCTAATGCATATATTACTTAACAAGAAGGAGTAAATGAGTTTAAATACAAAACCAGATTCTTCATATACATTCAAACTTTCAAGTTGATTTATCTCAGTACTATCTTTTTGGACTTAATACCTTTTCCTTGTAAGCCCACGAAATACAGTAGACTTGTCCTTAGCTTTCGTAGTCGTAGGTCTGCCACTTCTTATTTCATCCTTATGTGGGTGATTATGTTGTATTTTTGGATCACATAATTCACAGTTTATGTTGGAAAATTTAGTTTATTCGAAATTTTTACAATTTATGTATCCTTCACCACAAAATGCGTTGACTGATGCTCATTCATTTGCATTCATTATATTCAGGAACCATTCCCTAAATTAATTTTCAAAAATGAAAAATATTTTAATAAATTACTGAATCTTTAATAACTATTAGTCCTTTTCGTGGAAAGAGTCATTCATAAAATCACAAATGGTATATATTGTAAACTACAAACGTAGCATGTCTTGAGATTATAGTAGTTCCCTGGTAGCAACATCTACTGTTGTTGCGTTTTGATGGATCTGCACAGAATTGAACTCAAGCACAGTACTAATGTTGCCACTTCACAAGTGAATTTACATTTTTCCCTTTATATTCTGCGATCAAGCATGAGTCAGAGCATTGGGATATCCCTGTAAATGTGTATCTTAAGTTGAGAATGAAGACATTCGAGTCCACACCTGTGGAGTAACAGTCAGCGTGTCTGGCCGCGAAAGCAGGTGGCCCGGGTTCGAAACCTGGTTGAGGTTTTTTCCGGGGTTTTCCCTCAACCCAATATGAGCAAATGCTGGGTAACTTTCGGTGCTGGACACTGGACTCATTTCACCAGCATTATCACCTTCATTTCATTCAGACGCTAAGTAACCTAGATGTTGATACAGCATCGTAAAATAACCCAATTAAAAAAAAAAAAGACATTCGAACTGTGAAGACGAGCTTCCTAGGCTTCGTCCAGTTCTTTCATGGGGACAGTGAAGGTTCACCAGGTTACATACACAAAGAAAGTACTTGGTATTTTCTTTAACACTCTGAGCTGCTTTGAGTGCCCCTTTGACAAGGAGCCATAAAGCCATTTTTATTTGGGGAGAGGATATAAACGGCAGTTAGATAAAGGAAAGTGTGCATATGCAAAAGCTGACAAATGAAATTCTTTTTTTTAATTGTCTTTGTTCTAGTAAAAAAAATTTACTGTAAAATATATTTTCTTCGTTGTAGTAAAGAGATTTTCAATGTTAAATACAGTATGTATAATGTAACTCTTAAACTAACATTTTGTGAGCCACCTACATACATCAGTCAGCTAAGGTGCTTGCCTGCCGATCCAGAGTTGTGCTCAAGTGTGAGTTCGATCCTCGCTTGGGCCGATTACCGGATTGGTTTTTCCAAGGTTTTCCCCAGCTGTAAGGCGAATGTCGGGTAGTCTGTGGCGAATCCTCGGCCTCATCTCGCCAAATACCATCTCGCTATCATCAATCCAATTGATGCTAAATAACCTAGTAGTTGATACAGTGTCGTTAAATAACCAAGAGAAAAAAAAATATTTTGTGGAAAAATCACTCTCTCACCTCTATAGTCACTTCCACATTCACAAAAAGAAAAGGGCAAAACAGAAAAGTGATTAATCATTACCGATACTTTTTGTTAATACCTGAGCCAAGGATAAGTCGGAAAATATAATATTGTAATTCAAATTAATTTCGGAATACATATATTTTTGTCCTCAAAGTGGCCTATTTCGAGAGAATAACTCATATATTCTTTATTTAATGATGCTATACGAATCACGAGTTTATCTAATGTTGGTAAAATTGGTAATAGTAAGATCAGTCTGAGTCTGAGGATTCGTCATGACATTCACGTTATATTTAGATAAAACTTTGAAAAAATCCGAATGAGGTAAGCATCCCATTCTCGAGCACAATCTTTGATCATGAGCCTAGATCTGGGGTGAACTGCTGGAAGTGAAATGGGCAGATGCCATGAGCATAGGTTGCTGCTGTTTCAGCTCTGGTGGCTGAATTCAGGTATAAATAGGTGAATGAAGAATGCATATTCTTAATGGAGAGGAGGAAGATTTTAGCAACAAGATTTAAATTCCTGTACACAATGTATCGAATATCTGGTAATACGAAACTGATATTTTACTTAGACAAAACTTAAGTAAATCAAAACCACATATTAAAATTAGCTGTCATGTTGCTTCTAAGGCAACATTATAGTTCTAGACTAAATCAAACAGTCCAAAGATGTATAAGAAAACGAAAGAAAGAGCTGTTCTTTTAAGAACTAAACTAGTCAGAATCCTTCAGTGGAATACAGGAGCTCTCTCTATACACCATGTTCTGGTTAGAGGGATCGAGAAATAAAAGCTCCTGATTTTAAATTAGATGAAGATATTATGATTTACATCTGACAAGATGCAGAAACTGTTCAAGTTTATGCAATAATGGTTTAAAAGCAAGCTGCATGTTCATGCGCATGCATACCAATGTTTAACTTGGAAACAAGCCTGATGCCATTCAGTAGAGCATACTGTCATTGGATAATTTGTTCTTCATCACGGCGAAAGTCATTAGGAATGTGTATCTGGACATGTTGCAGAACTTTATTGTTGACCAACACCCCCCATGATTGGTTTTTCGTCAACATGTAGCTCCACCCCATTGCTATGGAGCAGTGCGTGACTTTTGGATGCAAAATTTCCCGATAGGTGATCAGAAGGGGACCCCGTGCCTGGCTACCTAGGTTACCCGACCTGATCCCCCATCCAGTACTTGACTTTTTTCCTGGGGCTTTGTGAAGGATGTTGTGTTTCAACTTGATAGAGTTGACACTTTGAAAGAACTAAGACGTTACAAAATGCAGCTGCGCTAGTCACTCCACAAATGTTACAGAACACTTGGCAGGAGGTTGAATACCATTTAGATGTCTGCAGAGTAACTTGAGATGCACACATTGAGTTGCATTGACCATTCTTTGAAACTCGGAGAGTTTTTACATCAGATTATGTGTAAACTATTATTTACACTTGTAATTATCACTTATTTCTCGATCCCTCTAAGCAGAACATTGTGTATATATTATACCAATAACAGAATTATTACTATTATTACTTTTTTATACTAATGCCACGAGCTTGTCTTTCGACATTTCTGGTCTTCTTTCATGGCAGTCGCTATTGTGTAACTGACTTCTGAGTTTGGGGCACCTGGAAGCCGGGAGTTAAGTTACCCCAGTGATATTATAGGATAACTATGTATGATTATGGGCACCAGAGAAGGTCTTAAATCTGAACAATCTAAATTCTAGGCCACAAACGAATACAGGAACAATTCCCTCTACAAATATAGAAAACTTCAAGTACCTGGAGATCACATTGCAGAGAACAGAACGTTCTTTCAGATTACATACTACAGAAATAGTAGCTGCCATTACAATATAAGAAATTTCTACAATATCGCAGCCCCCACAAGACTCGCTGATGACAGCTATGAAGTTCTTCAGAGCAAAAGTACACCCAGTAATCATATATGGCCCAGATTTAATCTGGGAACAGTCAAGATATCAGACCTAAAGTAATAAAAAGTACAGAGGCCAGTTACTTCATGAGAATGTCGGGGATCTTAAAGTGCATGCCTTCCTGCCTGCCTTATGCATTATTTTGAAAATAATTAGATAAAAAGGAATTTGATCATTTTTGGAGTGGAAGAAGTGGGACGAGAATATGGAATGAAAACATATGAGATGGGTTGCAACATGTGCTAGGGGATTTTTAATTTAGAGTGAGAGAAGGACACACTGGATGCACTAGTCTATACTAGAGAAAGGAACAAATTACCAATTCTAGTAAGATCTATAAGTGTGAAAAATACTTCCACAGTTCAAGTGAAACTTTGTGTGTATGTGCGTGTGCATGCTTGTGGGGCAAAGTATGTGAAAGATACCACTATGATAAGTGTGTAAAATACAATAAGACCTTAAGTTGTTAAAACATGAAGGAAAAATGTTAGACTGTTACATATCTTCATCCTCAGCAGCAGAGTGTGGATGGGAATGACTGGAGCTCAGGCAGGCAGTACCATTGTATTAAGTGATACAGTGTTGGAAGTGAAAAATGGAAATAAGCTCAGAAGACGAAAAAAAATCACTGGCAGAAAAATTGAGAGGAGAAATTACAGGTGGCTTTTGGAACTTTAGGAAATAATAAATCCGAAGAAACAAAACTTTCAATCTCAAAATATACAGCATGGGACAGGATAACATTCTAATAAAACAAATTCTGCCTTCTACTTGAAATACTTCGGTTAGACAAACATGATTAACACTAGTAACCTGCTTCTTACATTACTGGTATATGGAATGTATCTCTAACAAGAAGCAGTTTCCCATATGTAGTTATGACAGCAATTTTACATTGTTCTCATGACACAATGATGCAATAGTCAGCATGAAACAAACTTGTGTTGTGTTCGAGTCTCAGTATCTCCTTCCCCCCTCCCTGCTTCATTTTTTCAAAAGCGGGAAATGTGACCCTGTTTTAATTACTTTTAGTATATCATGAAAATGCTAAAATGCTTTCTGGGTTTCACTATTTTATCTTATTAAAAAACGGGAAATATTACTCTGTTTTAATTAGTTTTTAATAATATCGAGAAGGTACTTTGTGTCAAACACAGAAGGGAAATTAATTATAACCAAAATGTAACATCCAAAGTAAAAACAATGTTTCAGCTATTTTGTGTTTTTTATGTCCTTTATGATAAGTTCGGCTACCTTATAGCTAAGCTAGCTTCCTGTACTTTTTGCAAAACAGGTACCGATGTCATGAGCATCACTTTTTTTGTTTTCCAACAAGGGACAGAAATAATTCACATATTTGCTTGACAGAAATGAATGTTTTGTTAAGAAGTGTTGTTTAAGTTTACTGGGAAACATAACAGCATTACTGAGTTTTCACCACTCACCACACACAACAAACTCGGGGATTGGGCATGTTTTGTCACCAAATCATTTTAATTTTAATTAATTTTTGCGTCATACCTTTCACCTTGTGGAGATACACCGGTTGTGGAACAATATAACCTGCTGAGTCCTGAGACATTATTTTGTTGTTTTATTTTCAAAGTTCAGTATAATTCTACACTTCAAAACAATATCACTCACATGAGGAAAAATGCTGAAAAAATTCTGCAGGTTATATTTAGGGCACAAATGCAGGTATATTACCCTATACTATACTTAGAGTCTGCTGACATGACGTTCACTCCGAAGATTTGCACATTTTATTTTTAACTGTTTATATGACTATTTTTCATGCACATCTCTTTCTTATTCTAGATACTTTTTCATTTTCATACGAAATCGTGTGTTCAGTGATTTCTTTGTGTTTCTTCATTTAAAAAATATTGTCTATTCAACACCACTAACAATTCTGCAAGATTTACAAAATCGACTCACAGCAGCAGTAGCTACAATAATCCCTCAGAAATTACATAACATTATACAGGAGGTAACTGAAAGAGTTAGGTTATGTCAAGATGCTGATGGTGGACATTTTGAACAAGATTACGTGAAGTTTTGGGTTATTGTTTAGGATTAATATGTTCAAAATTTATTTGTTCTGTGTAAAGAACTCAAGTTTCGATAAATTTTTGGACATTTCTTGAAATCACAATTGGAGCAAGATGTATGGAGCATACTTAATATGAATGATTACATCGGAGTTCTTGGAAGAGCTTTTAACGCAAATTCTGTAAGGACATGTGTAGTGTGGAGTGCTATTGGTTCTGCAAAACCCAGGATAATCAACATTTGTCGTTGTCTGACGTGTACTGAAGGAAATTCCTCTGTTAAACTATACTCCAGTGATTTCGTGTGTTGTGGAAAAGATATTTTCTGTCTTCAAGCAAAAATCAGTGACCCCAGGGAATATTTAAATGTGCAGCAAAGTGCAAGTAATCCTTCAATGCCTATGCCGTCACATAAACGTGATAAATGTTAACTTATGAGATACCTACTTTTCACAAGCCACAGATTCGCAAAATATGGTTTTTGAGCTGATGAAAGCAAAAATTTTGTTTCAAGCCATTCCAGTTTAAAATATCGTTAAGTTTAAACTCGCGAATAACTACGAAACTTTGTGTATACGCGAAATTTGATTTACATTGATATTTATGTACACTTAATAGCAAAAAGAATGAGCTGACTCTTGGTTGATAGAAATGCTAAGTTCTATCATGCTGTTCACTCATGTAAATGCACTGCACTGCACTTCAAGACATTCCTGTGGTGTCCCTTCATTGAAAGTTGTCCATCTACAATGTAGTCAACCTTATGAACTGTGTGTGTGGCCCAGTGGTAAGATGTCTGACATTCATACCAGAGGTTGTGAGTTCGCCTCCCAATAAAGTAAAATTATTTTTTTTTTTTAATTTTAGTTTTTAATTAATTTATTAGTTTAAATGTGAAATAGCATTTGTTAATAAACTTCGTTATGCCTGCCTTTAAAAGTATTATTGTCCATCGTCTGTGGACTATTAATAGGCGAGACCTGGCCTGTATAAACAAAAATACTTGTTTCACATCCCAAAAAACAAAGAATTTGTTAAGAAATTAACAAAAAAAAAGGCCTATGGTGGGGACTAGTATCTCGTCCACAAACTGCCTGCATCAACAACTGCCCTTATTCTGCGCGGCATGGAGTCTACAAGATTATGAAACAGGTCTAAATTCATATCCACGTCCTCCCACCCATCTGGAACTTCTTCTTCTTCGTCTATGGTACAACAGCCTTCTTAAGCCAAGACCGCCTCAATGATTCTCCTCCATCTGGTTCTGTCCTGTGCTTCATTTTTCCAGCGGCTTACTCCGATTGACTTCAAATCTTTTTCATCGTCAAGCCATCTTGTTGCTGGTCTTCCCACTTTTCTTACTGTGTAGAATGGGTCGGTAAGAGTAACTTTTTTACATGGGCTATCATCATCCATCCTATATAGATGGCCTAGCCATCTCAGTCTGTTGGCCTTGATCACTTTAATTATATTCGCATCATTATACAAATTATATAATTCAGTGTTATATCTGATACGCCAGGTACCCTCTTCATTTACTGGGCCATAAACTTTTCTTAACACTTTCTTTTCGAATACCATTAACCTTCCTATATTTTCTTTACTCAAGGTCCAACTCTCTGATCAATATAATAGGACTGGTCTAATCAATGTTTTATATAGCCTACATTTTGTTTTTATGCTAAGAAAGCGGGACTGGAGTTGCTTCTTTAATCCATAATAACATTTGTTTGCCATCTTAACGCATCTGGAACTATGTTCCACAATTCGTCAGCTGTCCAAACAGGTGGTTCTTGGGCAGAATGGATCATTACATTTGCCAAAATATGTTCATAGATTTCTGCCATAAACTGACCGTGGATGCATTCCAAGTGTCCTACCCTATCATATGACATCCAGCCCCAACACACGACCCAACCTGTTAAGTCATCTCACGAAGCGTTCGTCATATCGGTGGCCATTCTTACGATAAACTAGGGCAGGACCATCATTGGAAACTAATTACCTTATCAAAGAAAATGACATTTCTCCAATCGAAGTCCTGTCAGAGAGTAGTATTAGATGGTCCACGGCATGCTCCATCGTCAAATGTTCTCTCTTCACAGCTTCATGACACCGTATGCCATGCTCTCTAAAAGTCTCCTCATGGTGTGTGGGGAACCTGGAAAGTTGGACGCCATCTTGAGTTGAGAGACAGTTCTAAACGGGTAATTATCAACTTACCTCAATAACATGGCGTCCTCTTCCCTTGTAGAGATGTGCTGCCGACTAGGAATGGGATGATTCACAACTTCACCATTCTCGATAAAAGTTTAGCCCACTGCTTAGCAGTTGACAATGAGGTTCAAATCTCTCTGGCCACCATCGATGCAGAATAACCTATGCGAACCAGGGCAATGACTTGTTGACGGAGATGTTGTCTCTCTGCCATCTTCAAGTGTAATGACGAGACAGAACGTTTTATTAACAGACAGGAGTGTTGCTTTGAAGAGAGAGGGAGGTTTATTATTTATTGGAGTTTGGGAATATTCTAAGAGATGTTGCCACATAAATATGTCTTTGCAAGACCTATATGATGGCAAATTTGTAATTAAAAAAAGAAGATTGTGGGAGATTCGAACCTTGAGCTACTATTATTTACTCGTTCAATAGACCAATGCCGTAACAACTTGTGCTACTGAGACTGTTAATATAATTTTGTTATAATACATAGTTTTCCTGGTCATATAGCTTTGGTTGATTTTGTATTTATCAATTTTATATTTCACTCTTCAGAGGCCCTGATGTAGCTAGAATCAACCCTCCATTACATTTTGTAACATATTTTAGATTCTTAAACAAAATACAGCAAATTTAAATGGTTTAATTTTGTGTTACCTAGTGAACTGTGGCTTTGAGGAGACGAGCATGCGCAATGTTATGTATCTGGAACTTAGAAATTGTTGGCGGCCCATTCTTTCTGCCATTAAGTGTACATAATTTAAGTGTAGTATTCAGACCTATTTCAGTACAAAATTTTGATTTGTCTTTGCTGTTCACTTTAACACTTATTATGAAAATATTAAATCTTTCTTAAATAATTGGTTTATTTTACAATCTTTATGAACTGCGTGTTATTAATTGGTTTATTTTACAATGCTCTATCAACTATGAAATATTAACATATCATCACAAAATCCAACTAAAGTGAGATTCAGAAATATAAACAGGTAGTCATGAAATAATTTTGGAATAAATCTTTAAAATGAAACATGGGAATCAGTATATAGTCAAAGTGATATGAACAGTAAATTCAACAAGTTTCATAAAACATTTCTAAATATTTTTGAATCCAGTTTTCCTGTAAAGTATGAAAATGAATCAAAATAAAACATTAGATGATTACACAAGGTATTAAAATATCATGCAAAACCAAGGGATTATTATACATACAGAGCAGAAATAATGATATAAACTTAAAATAACACTATAAAAATTATTAAAAAATATTACACAAAGTAATCCAAAAAGCTATAGAATTATACTATAATACAACAATACAAAACTCTGATAATAACGTCAAAACAAATTGGAACATAATTAAAAAGGAAAGTGGACGATCAAAAAGTAAAGTAACAAACTGTACCCTTATATCTAACAATACAAAAATGTCAGACCCAAACGAAATTGCAAATATATTTAACAAATATTTTCTTACAATAACTGATAACCTCATCATCCCCCAAGATGATGTTACTAACAGTTTATACTCTTTAACACAATATTTTCCGACAAAATTCCAAAATATTCAAATATTTCCAACAAACAAACAAGAAATAATTGCAATTATTAAAAATCTGAAGTCAAAAAACTCTTCAGGGTATAATGAAATAACAAGAAAAATATTAAAAGCGAGTTCACTTATAGCTAAGTTATTTGTACAACTATTCGTTGTTCAGTGGTATATTCCCCGAGAGATTAAAATATTCAGTTGTTATTTCTATCTTCAAAAAGGGAGAAACAAAGTCTCCAGAAAATTACAGACCCATATCACTTCCACCAGTCTTCTCCAAAATCTTTGAGAAAATAATGTGTAAGAGATTATATCATCTAGAAAAATACAACATTTAGTCCCAGTAGAGTTTGGATTTAGGAAAAATAAATGCACGGAAAATCCAACATTTAGTTTAACTGACAAAATTCTGGAGGCAGTAAGTAGAAAATTACAAGTTGGAGGAATTTTCTGTGATTTATCCAGCATTTGACTGTATAAATCATAAAATGCTGCTAGACAAATTAGATTATTATGGAATAAATGCGTTGCATACCAATGGTTTCACTCATATCTCAAAGATAGAAAACAGAAAGTCTAAATCAATACAACTATGAAATCTGCCTCGACATGGGGAACTATTAATAATGGAATTCCTCAAGGATCAGTATTAGGTCCCCTACTTTTTCTAGTGTTCATAAATGATCTTACCCCCATAATACAAGATGTAGGTCATCCCATATTATTTGCAGATGACACAAGTATAGTAATTACAGCCAATAACTCAAACACATTCCAATCTTCAACGAGGAGATTCTCTTCAAAATATGTGACTGGCTCTCAGTCAATAAATTAGTATTAAATTGTAACAAAACTAACATAATTCCATTTAAATCCTGTCCAAATTCAATTTCGCAAATTTCAAGTGCAATAATTAAAAATAAGTTCCTATTAGAAACAACAACAACCAAATTTCTTGGCTTAAAAATCGATATTGTGTTAAATTGGAGAAATCATATTAAAGAAATTAACCCCAAACTAAATTCAGCATGTTTTGCCATTAGATCTATGTAAAAAAAGTATGTAAAATTTATTTAATCTGACGGGATTCCAGCTTATCAAGATCCTATACTATCCTATGCAAAGATAGTAAATATCAATACCTTAAAAACAATATACTTTGCATACTTCCACTCGGTAATGAGTTTTGGAATAATATTCTTGGGAAATTCCAGTAACAGTAACAGTAACATTCCTACTACAAAAAAGAGTATTTAGAATATTAATAGGTGCCAAATCTAGGGAATCGTATAGGACTATTTTCAAAAAACTACAAATAATGCCCATGGCTTGTCGGTAATTTTTTTTCATTAATAATCTTCCTCATATGTCATCATGAAAACTTTGTAACTAATTCAACAGTTCATAGCATAAATACGCTTCACAAAATGACTTTCATACTCCATCAGGAAGTCTATCGTGCTGTCAAAAAGGAGCGTGTTATATGGCAGTAAAAATTTTTAATAACCTCCCTATCAATATAAAAAATGAAACTCAAAATGTAACGTTATTTAGGGCCAAATTAAAGAAGTAACTGATTTCTCATGTCTTCTATTCTGTAGGTGAATTCATGACATTCAACAATGCTTCATGAAATTGATACTAAAACTTTGTGTTGTACTAGTAGACTATATTGTAAATCTCTTCTGTATATATTTCAACTGGACTGTGACTATAAATTAAGACTTGATAGTAGTATTAAGTTTTTTGACTTGTTCTATATTCTAGCTGTGAAGCAATGTATGAATACCATAGAATGTTAATAAATACAATACAATACTGCTATGGTTATCTAGTGTCTAAATGAGATGAAGGTGATAATGCCAGCAAAATGAGTCCAGGGTCCATTGCCAAATGTTATAGAGCATTTTCTTTTAATGAGTGGGAGAGAAAAAAAAACTCAATTAAGTATGTAACTTGTCCCAACCAGGATTTTAATCCAGGCTCACTCATTTCACGGTCAAACATGATGATTATACTCTACAGCATATCACTTTGAAACTGTGTTTAGAGTGGTTATTTTAAAATATGAAGTAGAAAATAGTCTTAAATGTATTGTTGTGCTCTTTAATATATTCACACAAAGTATATGAGGCTGTTACATTTCTCTACACAACCCATAATTGCCCTAAGTATTATTAAACTGTAGAAGGATCCATAAGATTCCCTTGTTTGAGACAGACCTCTAGTCTTTGTAGGAATATTCAGTAATCAACTCTTAAAATGAACATTAAAAATCACGGAGCAAGAAAAAAAAATTGAAGCATTAGCCATCAAGTATAATAAATTATCTTGTATTTTGCATGACGAGAGTACAAAAGTAGTGGGTTTTTAAATACAAAATAACACCGAATTTAAGTTTTTTTGGTAAGGGGGGAAGTAATACCGAAATTAACCAAGTTTCATATCGAAATTTAAGATATTTATTCCGTGTGAATTAGAATCCCTAGTTACTCGAAATATTTGATAAGACATTTTTTATCAAGTTGCATATTCAAATACACACTTCACTGTATTTTACTACATATTTATTTATTTATTATTTATATTATTGAGATTTACATATTTGACCCAAACGCAATTTCAATACAAAATACGATAAAAAAAAGACAGAATGCAACAATAGAATAAAATGTATTTTATTACATATTTACAAATATATTTTCCTATTTGAAACTGCATAAAAACCTAGCTATACATATTACATTATTTTTGGCAGTGCATCTCTGGCACAGAGTATGAGATGCTCACTCAAACTGATGGAATATTACTCCCTCAGTGATGTTATACGAACAAACAACTCTCATTACCATATGTTACTTAGCATCTTATTTCCATATCATCAATGTGCTTGAGGAAAACCTTCTAATGCAGCCCTTTACTGTGCTGGGTGCTCATTTGTCTTAGTTATTTTTATAATATTTACGTTGCACAAAAAATGTACATGTTTTTAAGATAATTCAAATTATTTTTATTGAATGTAATGTATGTATTAATTCGTTTTCCTTCATAACATTAGGAGAGAAAATAAATAAAAGTGAAAAATAATAATAATAAAAACTGGGCATATATGGGGCACTGCATTTAGGTTTTTCTCTCCTCACTTCCACCCTTCTTCCCACACAAAGTGTACAGCTGTTAGTAGATACGTGAGTCAGGAATTAAGAAAAAAAAAAAGTGGACAGGGTATGTTAGAAAATTTGACTTCATATTATGGAAAGCCTGTAATTGTAGTGAAATTATTGTGATCCTGTAACCAGCTGTTTCCAATATATTTATAGAATTCATGTTTCCAGGTATTCAACATGGAAAAGTGTTTCTGGCATGCTACTTGTATATATTGGTATGTGTGCTGGTGTGTTTGTAGTCTTTCATTTAACTAGAAATGAATTTTGTGTGCATGTGTGGGGTGTTTGTCTATTTTTATCCAGGGAATATGTCGCCTAGATTCCTGAATAGTTTATTGAATATGCCTGCTTACCTATCTTTATACTAAGAAACATGTTTCAAAGAATATGATTGTTACATTTTAAAACTAACTGTAAGTTTGAATTTCATTGGTTACAGATGCAGCATAAATGACCTCAGTACATTAGCTACAGTACAGTTTAATTGTACATGTACCCAAATTATGGAAAAGTATAGTGTGTAAATATTTGAGTTACTCCACATTCTAGAACATTGGTCAATTTCGTTATATATCACCAATATTAATATAAAAATTATTTCTATATTTGCAAATGTTCTTCCATATGTCGTAATAGACAAATTTCTTAATTATAGCATTGAATCAGCACCAGCTCAAATTGCTCCTTTTGAAAGTCAAAGTCTCTTTCCACATTTGTATAAATTATGATTCTCAAAGTGTACACGAGAGTTACCTGAAAGTTATATAAAACCTGTTGTTAAAAATCAACAAGTCATGTTTTATTATATTGGCTTTTGATAATTCTTTTTTTATTCATCAAGTTGTCGTTTCTGTAATGAGAAAAATGTCTATAAGATTTAATGTGTCCAAGTTGTAAGAAATGTGTCATTCCTTTTCTGTAATAGATCAAATTCATTTAGTGTCTTTATGATTTTCTGCTGGAGACTCTGGTGTCTTGATACGTTAATGATAGGTGAGATGGAATGTTGAAGATGTAGGACAAGCTGTTCTACATTTTGTCGTCGTCTTTCAATCAGAGGATTTAGACCAAGTGACCTGTTCCATTTTTATGCCATATTTACTTCGGTCATGCTAATTTTCTTTTGCTTGTTCCTCGGTAGTTGATGATTTGTTTAGGTAATCTTGAATTTCTCATTCTGCGAATATGTTCGATCCATATTGTTCTGTAATTATTGATATGTTCTAACATGGAGGTGCAAATCAAGCTTTCAGGTATAACTCCCTGTAAAGTTGATTTGAATAATTTCGAGGCCCCAGAACAATTTTTCCCTCGAAATTAACATGGAGGTGATTTTCAATTATTGTTTTATTATTTCGGAGCTTTCTTGCTTATCCCATAAATTTTGTCATTATTATTATTTTATCATGTACTGTACAATATGAAATGTATCATTTTGTTCTCCACAGACGACTTCTTTTAACTGGAACACCCCTCCAGAACAATTTAATGGAATTGTGGTCCTTGATGCATTTTCTTATGCCAAATGTATTCCAGTCGCACAGAGAATTTAAGGAGTGGTTTTCAAATCCTGTGACTGGTATGATTGAAGGCAACTCTGAATATAATGAGAGCCTTATCAAGCGTTTGCATAAGGTGAGTATCATTTAGTTACTATAATTGTACAGAGTCTAGACGGAATGATAATATACAAACATGTTGAATAGGTGTCTCTGTACTCTTTACTTCTGTCCACAAAAATGTATGATATGTTGTTGTTGTTTTCTAATGCTAGGCATTCGACAATAAAGTCATTTGACCTCTTGCACTCCAATAATTTTCAAAGATATTGTCATGGTTAGCCACTGACGCACAGATTTTGAGATGTTCTGAATCCATTTCTTGATTTGAGTTGCACAATGGACAGTTAGGAGACTGATATATTCCAATTCTATGCAGATGCTTGGCCAAACAATCATGGCCTGTTGCCAATCTAAATGCAGCTACAGACGATTTGCGTGGTAAATCGGGAATCAGCTGTGGATTATCATGCAGAGAGTTCCATTTTTTCCCTTAAGATTGTGTTATCAAATTTTGTTTGTTGAAGTCTAAGTATGTAAATTTAATAAATCTTTTCACAGAGTAATACGTAGATTTAGTAACAGGTCTGTAAGTAGCAGTGCTGCCCTTCTTTGCTAAAGCATCCGCATTATCGTTTCCCAGGATTCCACAATGGGATAGTATCCATTGGAATACAATTCTTTTATTGAGTGTTATTAGTTGAGAGAGCATTTTAGCTATTTCTGCTATTTGAGATGAAGGTGTGTGTCTAGAAACTATTGATAGAATAGCTACTTTGGAGTCTGACAATATAACTGCATTTTTAAATTTATTGATGTGGCAGAGAAGATTCCTGAGACTTTACTTATTACAATGATTTCTCCATCAAAACTTGTTGTTCCATATCCAAGAGATCTATAAAGTGAGAAGAGACAGCACGTAACACCTCCACCTGCACCTTGTTCTCTGGAGATCAAGGATCCATCGGTGTATAAATGAAGTCAATTTTGTGGAGGGTACCTAATATTAATTGTCTCTAAAGACAATTGTTTCATTATTTCAGTGTTTACTTCTGATTTCAGTATTTCTTGTGTTAAATTTAGATTATACTCTATATTTAATAGAGTTAAAGGGTTTGATTTAATTTGTAAGTTTTCTTTTAAATTTGCGATATTGATTTTCTGTTTTAATTCTTGAACAATGGATATGAAACTTTTTTGAGTTTTCAATCTACAAAGACTGTATGAATGTCAATTGTTTCCTGGTAATCTGATAAGTTTTTCATATTGAATCAGTGCTTTTTCTTCTATTATCATTTTGATGCTGTTAATATAAGTGAGGAATCTCATAGAATCTATTGGAGTTGTTTTGATTCCACCAGTAATGAGCCTGAGAGCTTGGTTTTGAACACATTCTATTTCTCCACAGTACGTCAGCACTGGCTGTATAAACATTTTGTCTGTAGTGTTCAAAGTATTTCTAGAGCAACCCCATTTCTTTCCTGCTAGTCTTTTCAGAAGGGAGAATCTTTTACGAGCTTTTTCAGAAATATATTTCAAATAGTTGTTCCATGTTAACTTACTGTCGAAAATAACTCCCAAGATATTTGGATTCATAAGTCCTAGGGAGGTGTTGGCCATTGTATTGGATATTGAATTCTCTTTCTTTTTTACCGAGTGAAAATATTTGGTAGTTACTTTTGCTTAAATTGAGTGTCATCAAATTTGATGTATTCCTTTCATGTAGTTGATTTAGAGCTTTAAGAGCAGAATTTTGAATTTTGTCTCTATGTCTGTAAGATCCTGAAGTCCACAAAACTATATCATCAGCAAATAGTGCTGTTTTCATGTTTGATTTCTCTAATAGGGAGGGTAAGTCATTTATATAAATATTGAATAAAGTTTTGCTGAGGACAGTGCCCTGGGGTAGACCTCGTAATGTTTGTCTGTAACTAGAAAGTGAGTTAATGAATTTAGTAGAAATGAATCTTTGACTGAAGAATTCTGATATCCATCTGAACATATTGCTGGAGATACCTAATTTCTGGAGTTTTAGTAATAATTTATTTCTTCAAACAGAGTCATATGCTAATTGAAAGTCAATAAATATTGCCAAGGTATTTTCTTTCTTGTTAAAACTGTCTTTTATTTCTTGGCCAAGGCGTATGACTTGTTCATTAGTAGAGTGTAGTTGTCGAAAGCCGGCTTGTCTTGGTGATAAAAGATTTTGAGATTCTAAATACCAAGTTAATCTGTTGGAGATCATTGACTCCATAGTTTTTACTATAATGCTTAATAGTGCTATTGGTCGATAACTATTAACATCATGAGCAGGTTTCCCTTTTTTGTGAATTGGTACAATGATTGCTTTTTTCCAAGCTGCAGGAATTGAGGTGTTCCATGATAAATTGAAAATGGATAAAAGTAGAGACTTGGCTTTTTGCCCTAGATGTTTCAAAAATTCGGAATGAATGTTGTCGGAACCAGGATATTTCTTGGTTTTTAAATTTTGTATAGCTATGCTTAATTCGTTGGAAGTAAAATTTTGATGAAATATTTCAGGTTTTGTACTAGTAATATTGTTTTTATTATATTTATGTAATTCTCTTTTCATAAATTTGTCAGTTTTTTTTTTTTTATATTGGGATGTAATCTGTGAGAGTTTGAGTAGTGTTTATTAAATGCATTTGCTATATCTCTACTATCTGTTAGTGTTTTGTTATTGTGAATTATAGGTTAGCTAATATTTTCCTGTGTATTGGAAATATTCTTCAGAAATTTATATGTTTTAGCGCTATTTGTTCTATAATTAATATTTTCATTAAATTTATTAGAACTGTTCTTTTTTGCTGTTATGATTACTTTTTTAAGAATGGCAGTCTCCCTCCTCCAATCTTGAGTATCTTCTGGTGTTTTGCTATGTTCTGCTTTGATTCTTGCTTTATCTATATCTTGTTTCAATAAATTCAGGTTTTCTGTCCAGAATGGGGTGTATTTTTTTGGTTTGCCTCGTGGGATGTGCTTTTTTGCAATTTTAAGAATAGAGTCAAAGAAATATTTGTTCAATCTATCTGAGTTTATATTTTCCATTAGTGGTGTGTTGAGCTTGAGTTGTTCGTCTAGTTCTGTAGTAAATAGTTTCCAATCCGCTTTCTTAAAATTCCATGTTGTCTTGTTATTGTAGGGTTCTTTTCTTCGGTTTTGGTGGAGATGAATAGAAGCAATGATGACTCTATGGCCAGATCCGGGGTCTTCAATTATTTTTTTCTTGGTTTCGTAATAGATATATGTATAATATTATGAAGTCTAATTTTAAAGAGAATTTATTTTACACTATATATTCTTTTCTATGTTTTTTTATCGAATTGTACATGAAAAGTACAATGAAACTTGTTTTATCTATAAAACTTGATATTCAGGAAACATAAACTGAGTAAATATCTTGACAATCACTTCACGTGCTGAAATGCTGTGTTTGGAATATCTATGCTGATAGTTATGTTTTGCGAAACAGGTGCAACAGATATTTTAATTTACTGCTGATAGAATAGTTATTCCAAAGCACACAGTAGCATAGTGATTTTAACAGAAATGAGTACAAGCTACTTTTTTTAAAGGCAAAGGCGGCGTATACAAAGGACTGACATCCCTACTGCTACTACATATATTGTAAAGAAAAGTTTTCATCTCAAAAAATGTAATTGATTCTGGATGAGTATGTGTGGAATGCTATAATTTTGTATTGATGAATAAGACTCTGAGAGAACAGAAGTTTTCAGGTAAGAATTGTCAAAAGAGGTATAATTAAGAAAAGGGTACATTATTGGAATTAAATGGAAAATTACTGAAATTCTCCTGTCCTTCCTTCAGCGCTTCCTTTGAATATCAATAACTCCACAGCAAATTTATAGCTTGGCAGTGTAAAGAATTACATTTCTGAGATATGGACATGTAAAGACATACAGACTATTCCAATAAAATGTATACACATTTTTAATGTAAAGTCACACATAAAAATGAAGACATAATATCTAAAAATAATGGTAGAATGATGGTAAGCAGTACAATATCAGTGATTTTCTTGTGTGATATTGGTACACTTCACCAAAAAGCATCAATAACAATGTGAATAAATACAGCCACAATAATTATAGTTCGAGCATTCTAACTGAATACTTAGGTATTTCTGGAAAACGAAGATTGTGGAGAACAGAATTTTGTACAACACAGGCAACATTTGCAAGACTGCATGGTAATTAAGAGTGTGATTTTATGGTGATTATTTTACCCTCATTTGGGTGATTAAAATGGTTTAATTTCGGTGAATATTTCTTAAAAAACCAGGCCATTTCATCCATATTTCTCACCACAAAGAAATGGAAAAAAAAAATCAACTTCTTAAAAAATTATTATTGAAGCAATACCTTTGAATATAACAGATAACTGTTTGCATCATTAATATTAAATTTATAATTATTCAGTTTCATTCGACTGTGCAGGGATGAGAGAACTGCCTTCTTGATTTGACAAAAGCAGTTGGTGCAGGAAAGAAAAAAAAACTGTTGTCTGCTTGCATATTATATCATTGTCATGCCATACACAAGCAGTGCTGAATGATCATATATGTAGGAATGTTCTTGCATATTTTTTAATGAAAATTTTCACTTTTTATTAGTAAGAAAGAGTCGTTTTTCGTGAAAATTGTTTATTATGAAGTACCTAATGTCGTGGATTTCAATCAATTTCGCGAAAATTCGCGGACATATTTCACTTAATTTTGAACTTTCATTAAGGGGTTTACATTTTCCATGCATAAAATTAAAATTTTAACACATTTAACATATATAGTAATACAAAAAAGTTACAACCCTAATGATAATACTTGGAAATTGATATAAAGGTATGGGCGCAAGTCACTACTTTTACTGCGCAATTTTTGCTACTGCAGTTGTAAAAGTTGTGTGTCTTGTAAACACATAAGCCAAAAGTGGCGATCTGCTACTCAGCTGTAACTTTGTATTTCCATGTTGATTCTTCAGTAATTTTTCTTATTATATTCGCATTAGAGTTTCAGATTATGAAACTCATATGATAGGTTACTTATCAGTTCTTTTAATTATAAAACTGAGAACAAAACATTAAACTACAAAAATAAAAAAAATTCTAGGACAAAGAAAGAATAGAAATACAGAGCAATTTGATGGTACCATCACCAAGAACTACTGTTACAGTGTACGAACTTTTTACTAGTAGTAGGAAGATTATTAATATTAATGACACCCGGGAAGAAATCAAATGCAGAATAAGTATGGGAATTGCCTGTTATTTGGTTGAGAAGCTTTTGTCATGCAGTATGCTCCTCAAAAAAGCTGAATGTTAGAATTTATAAAACACTTATATTACTGGTTGTTCTGTATGGTTGTGAAACTTGAATTCTCACTTCAAGAGAGGAACAGAGGTTAAGGGTGCTGTAAGTCTTTTACTTTTTGTTGTTGGAATCGGCACTTGCAAATTCCACAGGCAGTATATTGGTTCAAATATGTCTAGTATTTATTTTTGTGTCCTAATGTTCAGAAATTGACATCATTTTTATTACAAAGCTATTATAAAAACGCCTATATACATCAGTAATATCTAGAGACCAGAATCTTAGCCATTGGTCTTTGAAGTTCAGTGAGTATGGGCTGTTCCATCTCAAATCGACTGAAATATAGAGAAAATTGACCTTGCAATTTTTAAATACAACTGACAACTGTGATACAATGCTTTGTGCAAAGTTTGAGGCATCAGAACTTCATACTTACTTACTTACTGACTGGCTTTTAAGGAACCCGAAGGTTCATTGCCGCCCTCACACAAGCCCGCCATCGGTTCCTATCCTGAGCAAAATCAATCCACTCTCTATCATCACATCCCACCTCCATCAAATCCATTTTAATATTATCTTCCCATCTACGTCTCGGCCTCCCTAAAGGTCTTTTTCCCTCCGGCCTCCCAACTAACACTCTATATGCATTTCTGAATTCGCCCATACATGCTACATGCCCTGCCCATCTCAAACGTCTGGATTTAATGTTCCTAATTATGTCAGGTGAAGAATACAATGCGTGCAGTTCTGTGTTGTGTAACTTTCTCCATTCTCCTCTAACTTCATCCCTCTTAGCCCCAAATATTTTCCTAAGAATCTTATTCTCAAACATCCGTAGTCTCTGTTCCACTCTCAAAGTGAGACTCCAGGTTTCACAACCATACAGAACAACCGGTAATTTAATTGTTTTATAAATTCTAACTTTCAGATTTTTCGACAGCAGACTGGATGATAAAAGTTTCTCAACCGAATAATAACACACATTTCCCATATTTATTCTGTGTTTAATTTCCTCGCGAGTATCATTTATATTTGTTACTGTTGCTCCCAGATATTTGAACTTCTCCACCTCTTCAAAAGATAAATTTCCAATTTTTATATTTCCATTTCGTACAATATTCTGGTCACGAGACATAATCATATACTCTGTCTTTTCGGGACTTACTTCCAAACCTATCTCTTTACTTGCTTCCAGTAAAATTCCCGTGTTTTCCCTAATCGTTTGTGGATTTTCTCCTAACACATCCATGTCATCCGCATAGACAAGCAGCTGATGTAACCCTTTCAATTCCAAACCCTCTCTGTTATCCTGGACTTTCCTAATGGCATACTTTAGAGCAAAGTTAAAAAGTAAAGGTGATAGTGCATCTCCTTGCTTTAGCCCACAGTGAATTGGAAACACATCTGACCGAAACTGACCTATACGAACTCTGAACTTCATAGTGTTTAAATTAAAAATATTTAAATTTATCGTATTTTCATAAAATTAGCAACTTTAAACTGTTGTGGCTCCGAAACCCTTTCACCCAATGATCAAAATCATGGTTTATTTTGATGGTGAGAAATTAAAGTTTATATTGGCATGTAAACAGCTTTTCTTACTTTTTATGGAAATGGAGAAATTTACATTTTTCTTCATTAAGACACCTTTGACCAAGAAAAAAATATTTTTAAAATGTATGGTTAGATCCTGCATTGAAAGTACAAATAAACACATTTTTTACTGGTGCACCATTGATAAGAAAGTATTGAAAATATCAAATAAATAAAATAGTACGTGCGTGAAGTAACCAGCTGACTGTGAGGCAAGAGCTAGCCGAGACGAGCAAGGCCAGGAGACAAACACATGATGTTTCATCTAGTAGCGCATAGCTGGGCTAGCTTTATCACAAGTTTTCATAAACACAGGAGTAAAATGATGCCCAACGCTCGCTTATCTTCATCTCTCAGCCAGTGCATGTGGTACTGCACCATTCAAGTCTAGGCGTGTGAAAATAATTTATTTAATACCCTCGAAACTTATTGCCAAGCCACTAAGCAAACAATGCCGAATCCCGCTTAATAATGCAAGGTTTTTTCTCAATATTTTTTACATTTTTACAAATTGGCAAAAAGCCTAAAAGTAAGTAAAATCAGATTATCTGTCTCTCTGTATACAACAGAAATAAGGATTATTTCTTAACATAACCTGCCAAATGTTAGCTTGAAAATAAGCTCTCGTTCAGTGTTCTGCAGTAAATGGTTCCAGAGTTCTGAGCATTGAAAGAGGCTTGTTTTTATAAAATACACTAAATTTGTTGCTCAATAATACGAAAACCGTTTGACTTTCGATAGTATATTTTTGAAAATTCACTGTCCTCAGCACCTTGTATAAATAGGGAAAAAGTTAGAGTATTAAAAAAATGCAAGGTTTTTTACTGATCGATTTCATATGGAATAGCCCGTATGGAATTTGTGCAATGAGCCAAAATGACTTAACGAAGAATAGTGGCATGTGGCACTGTACAATGTAAACAAGACTATTTCTGCATCAAAGACAGCCATAGCACACACATAAAAGAATGCTTTCAAGAGTATGGCTGTGTTGTATATTACAAAAGACTAAACACAGTCTTTGCTTCAACTTTTAAATTAAAATGTTACTGTTTCACATGCACTACTCTTAAAGAAATGTTGTGTAAGCCTATATTACAAAAATCTTTTATGTAAAATTTTAACTTAAGATATTGTATCAGAGAGACTAGTCTTAACAACATGGTTAAGCCAAATTTACAATAATCTTTGATGAGATATTTGTATCAACAAAAGCCGCCCTAAATAAGGGTTCGATAGATCGGCCTACTAATCAATTCACAATGAACAATGATTAAAAACAGTGACAATCTTAACTTACAATGTTACTGTTTCATAGGTACAGCTCTTACTGCAGTGTCCATATTGCAATGATCTTTGTTGTAAAATTTTAACTTAAAACACAGGTATAACTGTAACACAGATACTACCCTGAATTAAATGTTTAAGTCTATATTACAATAATCTTTGCTGTAAAATTTAACTTAAAATTCCGATATTGCTATAACACTTGTGTACAAGTATTGTACTTTCTAATAAAATTTTTAAGTGCTCTGACATTTAATTGCTAGTTGAAGGTAGATTGTCAAACTCGCTTCTTTCTATCAATTTCAAACTGTTTATATATATTTTTTCAATTACAGTGCTATTGTAAATACAATATTTTAGAACATATTACATCAGTCTTACATAAATTACACACAACTGTGTTGCCATTTACACAGACTTACTGTCTTCTGAATTCTTCTACTCACTCCTGTACTTTCGCACTTGTTTTAGGCACCTTTACTTCAACTAGTAGTGCGTAATATCATAAACGTTACTAAACTGAAGCATACTGTACTTGTCTAGGAGTAAGGAATCTATTTTAGAGTGACCCTGTAGTGCACATTGTGCTGTGAGGAAGGTGTCTACTAAAGGACACATGACATAATGTATACCTTGTGCACTTGTATACTCATTTCAGTGTTGTTGGACTAAGAAAACAGTCTTGAATGATAACCAATAGCATATTCTTGTAAGCAATATTGGCAACTTTCCTGTTTGAAACTAAAATACGGCTACACCTCGTTTCACAAATCTTACACGTGTACCAAAAAGAGAACCTTTACGAATGTGTATTATTCAAGAAATAAATATTTCTAGCTGGAAAGGTTATCAGATCACAGTGACTGTCTAAATCAGTTATATAATCAATAAAGCAGTTAGGGAAAGTTGATGGTATATCTTGTTGCAGTGAGTACTGCAGATGTAACTTCAGAATAATGCTGACTAAAATGTAAATGTGAATGTTAAATTTATTACTTATTTGTGTTATGTTTAATATTGATGTCATGAAATATCGAGGTAATTCATTAATTTCTTATTGAATGAAGTTTGAACATTAATATTGTATTTTCTTTGGCAGTGCATAAAATGGATAGCAGTGCGTAAAGTGATTACTTACTCTTTTTACAGACTAGTGTTTTAAAGGCTCACTTTATGCACTGATAACAGTGGGTAAAATGCAACTTTACGCAGTGACAGCAGTGGGTAAAATGAACTTTATGCATTATCATGGAAAAAATTAATTATATCATCAGCAAATATACTCTGACTGCACTGTATATTTAGTAACTGTTCTAAATCATTTGTTTTCATCAGGTCAAACCTTAAAATATATCCGAACAATATAAAGTATCATTGGCACATTTGGGTGACAACACTGTTCGCATTTGCTGCAAAACTAATATAAAAAATGCAGCATGAAAAAGTAGCGAGCAACTGGTTTGGCAGCCACTACTTTTCAGGTTGTACTGTTGTTCACATGTCGCAGTATGAGAGCTGCACAGTATTTTGTACTGCAATGCTGCAAAAGTAGTGATGTGTGACTGTACCTTAATGGTGCCTCATATAAAGGAGGGATGGAGCAGAAGATTGAAATCGTCCACCGCTGTGGAGTAAGAGTTAGCTCATCTGACCATGAAACAAGCAGGCCCAGGTTCAAATTCTGGTTGGGACAAGTTACCTCGAGGTTTTTTCTGGGGGGTTTCCTCAACCCATAAAGAGCAGATACTGGGTAACTTTCGGTGCTGGACCCTGGACTCATTTCGCTGGCATTATCACCTTCATCTTACTCAGACACTAGATAACCGTAACTGTGGATAAAGTGTTATAAAATAACCCAAATAAAAAAAAAGATTGAAATCGAACAGTGAAAATGTTGCGACAGTGTTAGAGAAATTTACATAATTCTTAAAGAAGGTTGCAAGACAATGTTCTCACAACACTAGTATCTGTAGATAAGTGTATATTGCATTTTGTGGAGGGAGAAGAGGAAGCCATACATTCTCAGAATCCTTCACTCAGCAAGTGAGAATGATTCATATAGGTGATTTTAATTTTGTGAATGATTGCTACACGGGAGTGAAGGAAAGGACCACTTTTAAACTTGACAGTACTGTTAATTGACATGACTCTGTGTACTAGATCAAGGAAAATACACGTGTAATGAAATAACTAGTAGTTACTCCACCAGGGATATCAATGTGATGATCTTGTCTTCAAGGCTTATTACTTATTAGTCTTCGAAGCAACTGTCACAAGTTCTGCCTATGTCTCAGTGTTTGCAAGACGTCACACCTCGTATTAGTGTCCTGTTTTTTGTACGAAAAATATTATCTTCAGCTGAATGATTGTGCCACCTCATTACCACACCAATGTCACTTTTCCTGAGAGATGGATAGGACAAAGAGGAAGTGTGAATTACCCACCTTCATCTCCTCTTGACATCACCAGAACACTGCAGAACCTGAGATACGAATTTGAAATTGTCTCTAGTGCTATTCTGCTACACAATACAGTATGTGTGTCATTTCAACAATGCATTAATGGTGGTTACTGATTATTTTTAATTTTATGGCAAGTAACACAAAAATGAGTTAAATCTTGCACCTTTATGATAATAAAATAAAATATAGCTTATGTTCATTTTATTCAGGCACTCTGTAAATGATTATGCCCACATTACAGTGTTAGGCAAAGGTAAGAGATGGAAAGGAGAGTTACTAAGGAAGCTTGAAGTTGAACAACGCATAAAATTAAGTGAAGCTAAAAAATAAGATTTGTTTAAAAGAGTGGGTTTGAAATATAACACATTAGAAATTTTTATAGAATGAAAGTTTATAGACTTCAAATTAAACGTGATGAATTCTTAAACTGTAATTTCCAACACAAGCAGCCACTATTTTTTCCTTCCTGTTTTGAAGTTGTGTCCCTACCCTACTAAACTAACTGATTTTAAATAAAGGAACACTGTTGTTAATTTCATTATTCAACAACTTTTATATGTATTTAATGTCTTCATTAATTTAAATTAAAAGATGTTAAGAAGTGTTACAGTTGTATAGCTTTGATTTTGTCATGTGATTTATAGGTTTTGAGGCCATTTCTACTGCGTAGATTGAAAACAGAAGTAGAAAAACAGTTACCAAAGAAATATGAACATATTGTGATGTGCCGATTATCTAAACGACAGAGATATTTGTATGATGATTTCATGTCCAGAGCAAAGTGAGTATACTCCTGAAGAGTTTTCTTTTACTTTCTCAGTAATGAGAAATAAATAATATATAAATAGGTATGTTTCATTGTCTGTGTGCAGCAGTTTCTTCTAAATTATTAGATATATTTCAAAATGATGTACATGATACATAGTCAATTTTACTGTAACTTTAATGGATTCTTATGTATATATAAAGGCTCTTCCAAGAAGAGTGTCATACTTTTAAAATGAAACAAATTATATACTGTACACAAATGAGATTTATTTATTTAATTATTATTTTGAAGCACACTTAATGTCATTACATATGAAAGAGAATGTCAGTTAAATGGCCATCATGGCTTCATTGGGTTGTGCGTGTACATGTCTTCCAATTTTCAAAGATAGTTTCTTAGGTCATTAACTGTTTCTGGCTTTTTGGTATAAACCCGTGGTTTAACATCACCACCACGTGAAATGATGAAGTCTCTCAACTTCTCCCTTAAAAGGTCGACTGTTTCATGAGCAGTATGACACGTGGCACCATCTTACTGAAACGTGATGTTTTTGAGATCCATACCTTTCAATTGAGGCCAAAAATAATCCCTTATCATAGCCTGGTATTTTTCTCCATTGACAGAGCCTCCCATTCTCAATCTTGGAAAAAATATGAACCAATGATTCCACCGTACCAAAATCCACATCAAACAGTAACCTTTTGGGGATGAAGTTGTCGTTTTTGAATCTCCAGTGGATTATCATTGCTCCAAAAGCAGCAATTTTGTTTGTTAACGAAACCGTTCATCCAAAAAAATGGGCCTCGTTACTAAAAGCAGGGTCAACTTTCAATTGCTCCATAGCCCAGTCAGAGAATACACAGCGCATTCTATGGTCATTTGGCTTCAGTTCTTGAATTAAAATAATTTTGTAAGGATGTAACTTCAAGAACAGATTCAAAATCTGCCAAGTTGTGATCGATGAAAGACTCAATTCTTGTTTGCTGAGAAATTGATGTACAGGCGTTGTTTGGTTTGCGACAGAACCAGTTGTCTCATATTTTTCGGCCAAACATAGAATTGTTCTCTCTCTCGGAGACGATTAAACACATGGTACACTTCACATAATGCATTAAATGTTTGGTGAAAGGATGACCCATTTTGATAATCAATTTTAATTATTTCTGTGCATTGTGAAATGGTATATCATTCTATGATTATTTGTCAAGAACTATTGTAACCTTGGGAAAAATATTACTGCTGTAGCATTATAAACATGACAGCTGTTATATTTTAAAAGTAGGACACTCTTATTGGAATTGTGCTTGCATAGGCGTGTGTGAGAGGGGGGGGGGAGAGAAAGGAATAGAGAAGGGGGGGAGAGTTTTTTTTTTTTTTCAGAAAAATTTACAAATTTACAGATTTAAATTTTTTGGAAAATTTTTATCACTTTTTTTAATGCATTGTTGTTCATATGTATATATTGTATTTTTGGGTTTGCTTACAGAACAAGAGAGACCCTTGCCACAGGGAACTTGTTGAGTGTTATAAATGTTCTCATGCAACTTCGCAAAGTATGCAATCATCCTAATCTCTTTGAGGTTCGGCCAACAATTTCACCATTCCAAATGGAAGGCATTATGTATCACACAGCATCAATAGTGATGAAAGCCCTTGACTACGATCCTTTTAAGGTAAGTGTCATTTACTGTATGTCTTATTTACTGTATTACAGTTTTTTTGTATGCAATCTACAGAACGAAAACTCTTACTTATTTGAGTATACAGGTGTATCTGATTGGAGGGAATGTGTCTACCTTCCTAATATTCTCTGACTAGTATTTTTCGAATAATTACATCTGCATATTTCTGCAGTTCCAGACTTGACAAAAACATCAATACACTCTGTTGGACTGCTAGGCAACAAATGAACTTATCCTCCAATGTTTGTCGTTAGAAGAACAATAAGAACATATTTCTGCAGTATTTGATATCACTATTTGTGTAATCACAACCTCACTTTCTGTAGCCTTCACTCTCACTAATTCTTTTTTCTGTGGACATCACAAAACATATAATTCTGTTTGCTTGCTATAAAATATTCGAGCTGTAATAAATTTCAGTTTTACAGTTTCTGTCTCTCTTCTGTGGAAAATTGGAAACATAAGTCTATTTCCCTTCTTTGTAATCAACAAAGACTGCCTAAATTAAAACCAAGAATAAGTAGAGTATGTAATATAATTTAGTACATTGGTGTACATTTTCGCATACAAAATATAGAATGACTAGTGGTACTAGTATCTGGTAAGCCAGGCTTTGAAGATTTTTGGTTTTCTGGTAATTACAAACACAACAGGTACAGAACAAGCAAGAGCTACTTTTAGTCTTGCAAAACGTGAGATCCCTCGTTTTTGACAGTACAGCTTCAAAACTCAGAATGGAAAATCGGAGCATGTGTACAGCTCGAAAAATTACTGGACAAAAAATGGTTTAATTCTGCTTGTCGACATCACGTTTTTGAGAGAATCTGGTGTTCAGTTCACAAGGCATTGTTTGGTGAAACATCAGGTCCTGAAAATGACAATTTCATTCAATTCAGGGACTCTATTTGTAAACTATCAATACAGAAGAAAATTTTAAGACCATACAAATCAAGGACAGGTCACAAACTCATAATGGAAAATACAATTCAATCACTAAAGAGAATACATTCCACCCCGAATAGAAATAACATTACCTCATGCTGATTATCGGGAGTGTGCTGAGCTGATATCAATTCTGGGAGAAATACCTGAACGAGGAATACACTGGCTAAAACCTGAAGCAGCTCACAATGCTCGATGGATGCCGTCCATTTTGTATCCAGCAAAGATATTTGCTTTCAGTGCTCAAGCAGGATACGACAAGACATGATCGACAAATTAGAAGCATTATGCAAATTCAATACACTATTCTGTGTTGAAAAATGGTTCTCTTCATCCAATGGTTCCGATGCAGTCTGCAATGATCTGAAGCTGTGGCATGACTTCATCAAATACCGCAAGCACGATCCTCAAGTTGCTAATGCAGCCATACAAGCCATGGAAAGATACTTGTGGTATTTAACCAAAGAGTGTGCAGTGTTCTCCCTATTTTCCAGCAGAGTTACTGATTCGGAATGGCAGAAAATTACTCATACATTATTTCGATTTCTGAGACCAAAAGAATTTGAGAGGGGCATTCCAAAATTTCCAATCCTGAACCACAGTACGAAAGTCTCATCTCTTATTGGCTCTAAATCGTGGTTCTTGTTTCACAGTATCGACGTCAAGGTCCAATCGCTTGGAAAATCCGTTAGCCAATGGCATCTTGATCCCAATTATCAAGATGCTGAGGCATACGTACAGTATTGCAAAGTGATTAAGGATCTCTCTGAACGGGCCATAAAGGTGATCCAAGACTTCTCAATTAGTGTTACAGATGACGAAACTCAAAAACAGTACTTATTGCAAGTGGTTTAATATCATCGCAAACAAATTCCCAACTATAAAAAAGAGGCATTAAAGATGTTAACTGCAGCCTCTAACAAACCTTAAATTCAGTAAATATAGTGATTTGGTGTGGATATTATAAAGCTGAGGGCAAGACTTAATTACAGTACTTGTTAATTACTATATACGTGGATTTACAGTATTGTATAATGACCTGCATTAAAAGAGAAACATTTAATATTACATTTTCTAATTATTTTACTATAAGAAAAGAATGTCTTATTAGTCAGTCATGTTGGGCTGGGGTCAAGACATGACCAAATTACCTAAAACTTGGTATACACTCATATTTTATCAAGTGAAACAACATAGAAGGGGTGCATCTTATAAATTTAAAAAAATAATTTTCTCCATATCCCCATGCAATGGCCTAATATCTACCCACTTTATTGAAGCATTCACATTCACAAGGATCCCCTACTCATCTTGCTTTCACAACACTCTTTGTCTTCATATTATCATACTCTTCACACTTATTTCTCTTCTTCTTAGCCACATTAATTTTCCAAATATACTTTTTGTGCACTGTGCTTCCCAGAATGATTTAATATGTTCACAACTTGATTCACTGTCTATATCACTCATTGTGCTTCGTGATATTTAAGAAAAGTGTGAATTGGACACTGGCAATTTAATTTTTAATATAATCCTGCATTATTTGCGCACTCAGAATTACGTATTTAGTCACGCACAGAATTTTGTTCCGCACAATAATAATCAGGCAAAACTATCATAATAATCAAAGTAACATGATTTATATTTTTTATTATTGGTTGAAATTTGTCTCTCCTATTCATGTTGTTTTGACTGATGGCCTGGAAATTATATAACTGTTCACACCAATGATATTAATCATAGCAAAAAAAAAAAAAAAAAGAGAGAGAGAGGGAGAGAGCTAATGGCCATCTATTAGCTTTTCTACCTACAGAATATGTCGCTTTCATTTCGTCCATCGTATCTATGCCTCCTTTAGTGATGTAGAATAATATTTCAGGTTTTCTTGCTTCTCCAGTAGATTAATCAACTTCATCACAAACATGCATGCAAAATATCAGATTCACTAGCCGGTTTTTCTTTGGTACTTGAAAGAAGAGTCATATTTTCACTGAAACCGAACAGCCAACAGCACTCGCATTCCTTCGCTAAATATAGCAAGTATTTCTCTCTTATTCTTCCTCAAAGTGGCCATTCGAGATAGGCTGTGATGTCTCTGTAGTTCGTCAGCCAGTAGTATGGAATTGAACCCATTGTCATTAGTGACATTTTGTTATGTGAGTAGGTTCTACTAATCTCAATATAATCTGTTGGGGTCGATTATCTTTTTGAAATGGTTCATCTGGTTGCTGCCCTGCGTATATTTCGTTGACGACATAAAAAAAATCCTGGCATCACACAAGGCAAAATATCTCTATGTCATACTTCGCTGGTTTCGACTTCATATAGACCTGGAAACTGCAGCATTCTCGAAAGGGTCCGAACATCTAATAAATGGTAGTATACCCGCCAACAGGATAGCAATTTTTACAACATGAGTTTAATTCTTCAAAAAAATTTTCCTAAGAGGTGCCAACTTGTCGACTTTTTCCCTCTTTGTTTGTCCTATCAAAACGAGGCCGCAAGATATAAAAGTCCCAGTAAGACCTTTACTTCTGTAATATTTGTTCTTTGGACATCCCTTTCTCTACTAAAAGCATCCCTGTGTGTATCAATCCATTGGTTAGTAAATTCAACAATCCTCAGAAAGAACAAACCTCGACAATCAGTCGGTGTCTTGGCTCTTTTTGCATATCCCTTTACTCCTGGTAGATTATTAAAAATATTTTGCCTTCTCATATTTTGACATGTGTATACCTTTTTGTGAGGTTGTCCTTTCCTAGCAGATATGGTACCTGTGCTGTTGTATTGGATTGTGGTTGTGGTAAAGTGTCATATTCATCAGCTGATTCCTCACTGCCAGAGTTATGGTCACTAACTTCGACATTATCTTCTTCAACTTTATCTTCTATAATGCCTGATTGGCCCTCTTCATTAGAATCCATAACCTCCAACAAGAAATTGTTAATTATTTGCTCTTCTCTTTTATAAACATCTATCTTCGAGATGTTAGAAATCTATATAAATAAATGTTATAAACTCTTATAAAAATCTTATTGCCTATAGGTTTATTTTCACACCAAAAATGTACAGATAAACCACTGGGAACATGTTTACGAGCTTACAGGCACAGAAGGCCAGTACTATACCAACTGTGCCACCCAGGGCGACACCTGTTGCTATTACCCGGACCATAGCTGATTCCATATTGAAAAACTCAGTAAGAATTGTTACTTAAATTTTATTTAAAAGGCAGAAAGTGTCCACTTATTGCCAATATATAACATTTGAAATTAATAAAATTATCTTATTGATCTTTGGTATTGTTCACGTGAATTGATTAGGAGGCTGATCATATTGATTCCATAATTGGGGCTGTTATCTAAGTGGATTTTATCATTAACATATCATACATACGAGGGTGATCTCAGACGTTATATAGAAACTTACTTAATTGGCACATATTTTATTTTTTCAAATTCACTTTCATGAAAATATTCTCGTTGGAATCTTATGACTGCTTCCCAAAATTACTTTAGATGTTGGATGCCAGTTATGAACTCTCGAATCTGGCAGGTCACAGCTGTATTCAGATCATTTAATGTTGATCTCGAAGTCTATTTTACATTTTGGGAAAAAGGTCATGTGGATTAATGTCCAGAATATAGGTTGGGTGAGGGAATGTTTCCCACTTGTAATTAGTCATTATGGCCCTCACTGGGTCAGCAATATGTGGTCTCGCATTATTGTGCTGGAGCAGCACACAAGACTCCAATAGTTATGATCGGGTCTAGCAAATTTTTGGATGTAATTTCTTAAACAGAAACTTTGAGTAGTAATCTGCAGTGTCTGATGTGCCAACTTTGGCAATAATGACCTTTGCAACGAAGTCTTTAGATGATTCCAGTCTTTCAAAGCATTTGTTGTTTTTTAATGTGTTTCTTCACAGAAATGATGCGTCGGTCTACTATAGATCACCGCACAGTTCTTAAAGCAATTCAGTAATTTCCATCAGTATATATCCAAGTAAAATTTTCATTTTAATAAAGGATTTTTGATCTAAAACAGTGACATGACCTGCCTGATCTTCGTGATCTATTTCAGTCACTTCTATAAACAGACTTTTTTACACCATTGTAACTTGAACAGATTTGTTCGGATGAACTCCCTCTACCAGCGCAATAAGGAAGAACCACACAGATCCATGGAGTGGGAAGCAAATGTAAAGTGTGCATGACTTCTGGGATTGTCCTCGTATATTGACACATTGTCTTTCAGTAATATCCAGTTTATGAGATCATAAAACATGGAATGAATATTGCATCACCACTGTGCCATATGTTTTCTGAATCAGCTTAGAAGTGACCTATTAGTGTGGGCGTGCGTGAAGGAGACTGGCCAGCTCGGAAATATTGCCTGTAATAATAATTAATAAATATATAAAGTAATAAATACGGAAAAAATATAATCTTACCTTGTGTTCTGCACGAAACAGGGTTTGTGTCTCCTTCCATTAGCTTTGGAAGTTTTTTTTTCCCAGTCCTTTAATTATATAGACTTATTTTCAGTTATATTTAGATGTCTTTTTTTTTCAGTCACGTTTTCATATTTTCCACCTTTTTGTTTAATAAAATTGGGAGGCAGTGACTGGAGTCCCAAATATTTTGTCATAGTTCTCCTTGATATCTTTAAATGTTAAACTCACTTTTGATTTAGATTCTAGAGCAATGCTTTTCAAACTTTTTATATGGCAACACCCTAGCCAACTCTAAAATTTTAGTGCGTCATCTTATCCCTCAAATGAAAGTATTTGACACATTAATAGGCTACTTTTACACCCTTCATAAAATGAATAAAATTAACACACATATTTCCAGTATTGTTAACATATTATAAGAGGCGAAAGAAACATTTCATAGATTTCTAAGATGAGGAAAAGAATCATACTTATTTTCACCGTAGGTTTTAATTTTTCAGTGACTCACATGTGCTTGGCAAATCTTTTATGTTTGGACGAATATGGGATAAATTCAATCACATTTCTTCATGAAGCATTTTTAAACTGCCATGTTTCACTGTTTTGGTATTGAACATCACAGAAAATCCTGCTTCGTAATATTATGTGGTTGAAAACTGCAACAAAACTACAAGAGCCCAATTAGCAAGATGCGGAAAATCTTCAAGTGAAATCCAGAATCTGTTCAGATCATCTCTTTGGTGTTCCAACTTCAAGCTCCTATCATTTTTAATCTCTGCCAATTCTTCTTCTTCTTCTGCTAAGGAATGTCCACTAACTAGACAGATGACAAAAATGGATTTCTTATCCAGTCATAAGCTTTTGTGAGATTTATTTGGGAACATTTCGTAGCTGCTCTTTTTCACTTTCCAAAACCAAATTGCTAACTTGTCTCGTAAAGCAGATATTTTGTCTGTTGCAGTTAAGATATTCTCATCCTTATCTTGCAGACTAGAATTTGTACACTACAACTATACGCACAGCTATGCATCTGTCAGAGATACATATCTGCAAGGCAGCTAGGTAAGCAAGGGGTGACCAGCGATTTTCTTACTGGAGTTCAGTTATCATGAGTTAATAGCTCAAAATAATTAAATATACCAAACAGTTCGCGACATCCCATAAAACTTCAGCGACACTGACAACCAGTTTGCAAAGCTCTGTTCTAGAGGAACGATTTTTTAAATATGATAGAATAGTCCTTTATCATATCAACAAATGCACAAACATTATTATTATTATTATTATTATTATTATTATTATTATTATTATTATTATTATTATTATTATTTGCTGTTGTTACTCTGAATCTCGCTAGTGTCATGACCTGAATCACTGATGTTGAGAACAGTTATGAATTCCATAGTGCAGCTGTTAAAAGTTGGCAGGTGTTCAGCAGTGTGAGAATTCTCCAAAATTACGAAGCATTTTCTAGTGATTTTTATTAATAAGTAATGTAGATTTCTTTCAGACAAAGGACTCGACTCATTGCTTGAGAGGCAATTTTTACCAGAGAAATTTTATTATTTTATTAATACCACCCATCTATCCCTTAATTTCCAAAATAACTGAAAATGTAGTTTAATACTACTTTTGATCATTTGTTTATCCACATGTCTGTGTAGATTTTCAGTCTCAATTTGTCTCTGTTTATCTTATATACATTCATACATTTAACGACATATTTCCTATGATCTGTTCAAAACACACATGAATATGAATACTGCTGTCCATTTCTGCATTTTGGACATATGACTACATCCTTTACTGTCTGATCCCTCTAGCCAATCTTCTTAACACTAACCACAGGTAACATCAATACTGGAAATGGTACAATTGCACTTTCAAATCCTACACACTGAACTATTACACTTCTACATCCTACTATATTACACGTGATTTAACTTTTACTGCTGCATACAATTGGTCTGTCTCTTGTTTTAGCAGCAGATTGAACACTACGTTAATGTTCTGACAATAATAAGAATCAAATTGAAGTCCTCCCTTCCTTCTTCTCTCTCTTGAGTAATAAACATAACTGTTCTTCTATCGGCAAACATCCCTCTTGAGGCATGTCATGTAGGTCTGAGTTGGTTTATTGTTTTGCTTTTAGATGTTTATGCATCTGAACTACTGTTTTACACACTGATTGTGCAAGCAAATATCGACACTCATCTGTACCCTAAAAGAATGGGACATTTTTTGGTTAATTATATGTATTTACTGTACTTACGTCTATCTGCATTATCAGATGTTTTCGGTTTTCTTTTTTTAGCTATAATCCATAATACTGAATCTGCCATATTGAATTCGCACAAATTATCATAGTTGTATTTTGTGCCACAAAACTCTCCCCCCTCTCCTCCCCAGATATTGGATTTAATTTCTCATCCATTTCTTCCTTAAAAGATAAATTCAAAGAAAATAATCTCATATTCATATTCTGTCATCCAAAAGTCCCACATACAAGGTGATTCACGAGTATTTACCGTAATTTACAGAGCTTATTTCTGAAGACAACGTGAACAAAATCTATACTAATAATAAATCTATAGCCAAAATTTTTCTGGTAATTTTCGATTTTCCAAAAATAATTGGTGTTAACATGTATTATTAACCATCCTGAAACCGAAAATCGCTTTTTTGAAATTTTTGTTTGTATGTACATATGTATGTCTATCTGTCTGTCTGGATGTTTGTTACATTTTCACACAATAATGGCTGAACAGATTTCGATGAAAATTGGAATATAAATTAAGTTCGTTGCAACTTAGATTTTAGGCTATATGGCATTCAAAATACGTTATTTAAAAGGGAGGGTTATAAGGGGCCTGAATTAAGTAAATCGAAATCGAAATATCTCTCTTATTATTGATTTTTGTGAAAAATATTACATAACAAAGGTTTCTTTAAAAATGATTTCCGATATGTTTTATTCATTGAAAAATTTTGATAGGACTGATATTTAATGAGATAAATGAGTTTTAAAATTAAAATAACTGCCATCTAAGGTGGTGTAATGAAATAAACAAATGACTTCGTCTATAAGGGGCCTTGGACAACAACAATCGAAAGCTATGAAAGATAGCCTACAGAGAATGTTTCTGTGTTTGTATGAAGTAATATCAGAAGCTAAATTAACCGTTTTGTATAATTAATATTTCACCATTGGAAAGTGTAGTTTTTCTAGATGAACATAATACTATAATGTTATTACAGTAACTTCTGAGTGAATTGAGGATAGGTAAGATTAAAATAGCTTCTTATGCACAGAAAACTTGAAAGGCTATTCTGTATATTCGTTTTCTGCGTTTCTTAAAATAATGTTTATGTACAGATTCATTTTCATCTCAGAGAATTAATGAACGAGAGTGTATTGATTTAGTGTGCAGTAATAGTATGTTAGCTTAGCATTCCATTATTTTATAATCCAAATTTTAACTATGTTCAATTGAATCGTGTTAAAATATATAAAATATATACTGTATGCAATAAATGGCAATGCAAAAAAATTGGATAATGAGCCAAGCAGATTATGTTGCGCTATTGTAAAAGTTGTTCCTCATGAGATTCAAGAGCCCCCATAACAAATAAAAAATTTACTTATCGGAGTACATCCATTATCAACACACTTTTCATATAATACTAGCTGTACCAGTGCGCTTCGCTGCACTTATTAGAAATAAATATAAAATAATTACATAATTAAAATAGAACATTGGGTTCAGGGAACATTCGTGTTTGATAGAAGAATAAATCGTTTAATATTCTACTTAATTTAAATTGTATTTTAATAATTAAAATGCTATCATTTTGGTCCAGAGACCACTCATTTGGTGCAAATATAATTCGTTTAACATTTTTCTAAATTAGTCTTGAATACATCCTTTAATAAATCACTCCAAATTAATAGAGTTGATTTTGTACGAAGATAATTTTTATGTTAACCTGTGCATCTTTTTTCTTATTATTCACGCCTTAACATCTGTGGTCATGTTGCGTGTTTAGAATGTGTGTGTATATCAGCAGGCCGTTTTTACTCTTGTTGAATTCCTGTTTCTATTGTGTATTGTAGATGGCTTGTGTTCATGTAACTGATTATAGACTTTCATTAATGTTTTTGGTATTGGTAATTGAGGTGGTGATGAATAATGGCATGTATCTTTCCAATCTGGTATTTGCCTTTATGACCAAGGGAAATCATGAAAAACCTCAGTCAAATTGGTCAGTCACGGGGTTTGAACTCGGGACACCCGAATGCGTGTCTCAAATGCTACCGCCTGAGCCAACTCGCTTGGTTGTATCATTGTTTATGCAAATAAAAAAATGAGGTACCCTACATAAATATTATTTTAAGAAACACAGGAAACGAATATGGGTAAATTATGAGCGCAGGAATGCCATTTCATGACACCTTTTAAAATAACTCAGCTCCAGTGATCTCTATGGTAAAATGAGTGTATAAAATTAGAGTATTTTATGTGGACCAAATAAAGTTGCAATAATCAAGTTATACAATATTTCGACAGAATATCAAGTTTTCTGTGCGTACAGATTTCTTTTCATCTTACCTCAGTCCTCATTTGTAGCATTACATCCATCTAGAGAAACTACAAATTTCAAATAGCTTCTGAGATTACTTCATACAAACACACAAAATATTCTCTGTATATTAATACTGATAAACGTCAAGGCCGCCTTAAATAGACGGAGTAATTGTTTTGATTTCATTGTAGTCTGGATGTTTAACTTTTCATACGATAATGGTTGAACGGATTTTGATGAAAACTGAAATATAAATTAAGTTCGTTGTAACTTAGATTTTAGGCTATGTGGGATTCAAAATACTTTATTTAAAGGGGACTGAATTAAATAAATCGAAATATCTCGCTTATTATTGTTTTTTGTGAAAAATGTTACGTAACAAAAGTTTCTTTAAAAATGATTTCCAATAAGCTTTATTCTATGCAAAATTTTGATAGGACTGATATTTAAGGATATACAAGACTTTTAAAATAACAATATAATACATTTTCACCACCGCCTCAGATTATAGCGTAGCTGTTCCTGCAATAACTTCCATGTGCAAAATATACAATTTTTCTGTAGGAAGAAAAAACACATTTATTCATTCCATGACAATGGTACATAGGAGATCGTGAATTCTTACATTTTCGAAAGAAAGAAATATAATTACAAATCACTATATATGCTGTATCACTATTTAAGTTATTTGAAGGGTTCAGAACCATAGTGGGCCAAGCGCCATTTACTGAAAGACGTAGAAAACAAGGGTTAAAATTAAGTTTTTACCATTATTCAATGGAAACATATAGCAAGTAATATAAAGTATACAATTCAATCTAAATGATGTCAATCTTCATTAAAACTATGGTTGCATGTAATAACAATTAAGAAACATGTTAAAGGAATTGTCATTGCACCAAATGAGTGGTCTCTGGACCAAAATGATTGCATTTTAATTATTTAAATACAATTTAAATTAAGTAACATATTAAACGATTTATCATTCTATCAAACACTAATGTTCCCTGGATCAAACGTCCTATTTTAATTATGTAATTAGTTTATATTTATTTTTAACGGGTGCAGTGGAGTGCACGGGTACAGCTAGTATGTCATATAAACATGTGTCCTAATCTCAATATTTTCAGAGTTACATTAATTTGAAGTTGTTAGTAAAATATCATTATTCTTTAGTTTTAAGGGTAAAAAAAAATTATAGGAAAAGAATGAACTGTTCGGGAATATCATTTGTTTAATTAGCTATTTATTACTGTGAAGCTAAAAATGTGTTGTGAATTCCATAGTTAGGCCTATTTCGTACAGAATTTTTTTTTCTTCAATTTTTAACTACAAAATTAATTTTTCTTTCGCATTTATCACACAATTGTTACAAATCACGTCACTTGTAAATTCTTCAAGACTATACATTAGGTTACATAATTAAACTGTAAAGAATCAAGTCCTAAAGTCGTATGATTTGTAACAATTTTTGTGATAAGTTCAAAAGAATGATGTAAGTTTTAGTTAAAAATTGGAAAATATAATCTGTACATAGCAACTGACAACACATTATTAGCTTCAGAACATTAGCCAAATAAAGAAATGATACTTCTGAATAGTTCATTCTCTATTTGTAATATTCTTTACCCTTAAAATTGAATAACAAAGGTATTTTACTAACAACTTCAAATTAGTGTAACTCTGAAATATTGAGATTAGGACACATGTTTATATGAAATTTTTTGCTCATAATGTCTTGAAAACTGTGTACCATGAACTGGTCCCTTCTCATGTGTACATTCATATTATATTTTGGAGAGCTTCCTATTCATTTTCTATACAATAATGAACTGGAATTTCTTTATAATAGTATCCAGTCTTTTTTGATTTATCCAAATTATGTTAGGATCTTTAAATAAGCTTACTTAGTAATATAATTCCTGATTCTTATTTTTATTGTTTTTTTTTTTTCTGTACAATCTTGGTTTTATGCATATAGAGCTGACTAGACTATTTTTCCCCCTCCTTCAACTAGAGCATATACTCCTCTGTTATTTTAAGGACCTCAATAATTGATGATTGCTAGTTGTCCTTTGTTTTAAGGAGTTGATTTATTGGTATTGAATATTTTCAGTTTTGCATTGAACTGTATTGATGAAAATCACAAACAACCTTCCTATTTCAGCATGTAGACTTATTCAGTTTGAACTTACTGCTGGTGGAACTTGAGACATGTCTCACAGCATTTGTTGCACATCGAATCAAAAAATATCGAGTTCCAAAGAAACTTATAGAAGAAATTGATTCAGCACCGGAACCACCTCCACGTTGTCCATCTGGGAAGATAAGGATTCATGTTCGACTTTCATCTAGTCAACAGCAACAGAATGTAGGAACTACAACTGTTAATAAGAGTTTTGCTGTCAACGTTCCCTCAGCCCGGATTGGAACTTCACCTGTTATCAAAGCTTCTTCTGGCCAAGGTGAGTGATGTTTTAAATTGCAGCACTGTTTATTTTGGAAAACCAACTGTTTACTTGTGTGTCATATTTATATGTAACAGGGAATGTGACCTTAAATTTTGAACACAGTAGTGATATAATTAAAAATACAAGTCCAAAACTGTAGTACCATTTCACATTGTTTCGATTTGGTAAAGTTCCTTACTGCCCATTAGATCATTTTTCAATGTGTAATTTGACCCTATCAAGATCTATAGCATATCATTAAAGTTTATTTTAAGTTTTTCTTCTTTCTGTAAGTTTCCTTCCAAAATAGTCTCTCTATTTGCACAACTCCATCCGTGGCCTACTTCTTCACATAACCACCTTCGATGTAATTTCTTAAGTAGAAACTTTGAATAGTAAGTAAGTCATGGATAAAATTAAAGGATTGATGTGTAAAGTAGGTGATTGTAAATTAATAACAGTCCATTTCAGAGCTACGGGGAACTTATTTATTTAACACCCCTCATATAACATACATACATACACGTTAGACGATTTACAGTTGTGTGGAAGTTTTTGGGCTCATTTCTTTGAAAACAGATAGTGACTATTTTACAAGTTGGGAGAAACACTCTGTCAATAATGGTTTCTCTTGCCGGAAATGGGAGCATTCTTACTACATGCTTTGTAACAGTAAATGCTTGTAATAACCCTCTCAATAAAAAATACGTACTAACATCATGTAATCTGTTCATCAATTATTAGGGTGATGGATAATTGCTGTTATACTGTGTGCATGTGCGTGTGTGCACGCAGTTTGTGTCTACACATACGTGGTAATAATGCCTTAACTTTTCATGTCTTAGGCTGGTATTCATAATCGACACTTTATATTCATGTCTTAGGCTGGTATTCATAATCGACACTTTAGATCACCACTTTGCAAAGTGACACTTTTGAGGAAAGTAGCTCTTTCATATTAGTGGTATTCATAGACGATTGAAGAAGTGTACTTTACAAAGTGTCACTTTACGCCAGTAAAGCTAAAGTTACAATTTCGTTGGTAACAGAAGTCCCAGAATACCTTTCAAAACAAGTGAATAAACAATAACAAAATAATGTGTAACCCACAGATTATAATGCTTGTGATTTGAGTTGGGAGCCTAATTGATCGCGCGAGAAAGAAAATATATCGTCGGTGAAGAAACAAAACCGTGTAAGTAACAAAATGCAAATTTTACAGGGCAAACAAAAAACGTAATTAAAAAAAAAAACTAATCACTTCTGCAATGTGAAATTCGGCATGGCATTAGTAAATAATGCTAGAAATGTGTACGGTATCCGAAAATGAAATTATATTCCAATTTTAAGTTATTTATGTTAGTTACGTGATATTAGAAGGCTAGCTGTGAAGATTTATGTCAGTTACGTGGTGTTACACTAAATTAGTTTTCACTTAATTTTCAATGATAAAACATTTTTAAAGTGAAGAAGTGTTATAATTAAAAGAAGTAAGCAATGTTTTGGTACTCTTAATTTTATTTTTGATATTACTTAAGTTTTTTACAGAAAAATATTGTAATTGTTAAACAATATTTGGAAAGGTTTCCTGTAAAACAGTCACCTTGAAAAAGATCAATATGATGTAATTATAATTATGTTTATTATTTTGTGAGACGTGTTAATGAATTATAGTGTTGCTTTTAAGATTGTCATTTATGACATAAGGAAATACACCTTGCTCATAAACAAAATTACACATAACCAATGTTATCATAGAATGCATGACAGGGTTCTCTCTCTCGTTTCCATTATTGCCAGCTCTTCAGGAATGCCAAATTTTTCTACAATGCAAAATAAAATAGGCCTAATGATATGAGATCTCTTTTCATGGTGAGGTTATGACTGCACATGAACTAGAGACAGTATCTCAGCAGAAATAGCCATATCAGATGTATTACTTACCGGCATGAAAATATATGTTATCAAAACAGTAATGATTATATCAACATCAAGATAAATATTGTCTCAAAAAATAGATTCTCACAGATTACATCCCAATATCAAAAAAACTGACAAATTTATCAAAAGAGAATTACATAAAAATAATAAAAACAATATTACTAGTACAAAACCTGAAATATTTCGTCAAAATTTTACTTCCAAAGAATTAAATATAGCTATACAAAATTTAAAAACCAAGAAATCTCCTGGCCCCGACAACATTCATTCCGAATTTTTTAAACATCTGGGGGAAAAAGCCAAGTCTGTACTTTTATCCATTTTTAATTTATCAGGGAACACCTCAATTCCTGCAGCTTGGAAAAAAGCAATCATTGTACCAATTCACAAAAAAGGGAAACCTGCTCATGATGTTAATAGTTATCGACCAATAGCACTATTAAGCATGATAGCAAAAACCATTGAGTCCATGATCTCCAACAGATTAACTTGGTATTTAGAATCCCAAAACCTTTTATCACCAAGACAAGCCGGCTTTCGACAACTACATTTACCAATGAACAAGTCATACGCTTGGACCAAGAAATAAAAGACAGTTTTAACAAGAAAGAAGATACCTTGGTAATACTTATTGACTTTCAGTTAGCATATGACTCTGTTTGGAGATATAAATTATTATTAAAACTCCAGAAATTAGGTATCTCCAGCAATATGTTCAGATGGATATCAGAATTCCTTAGTCAAAGATTCATTGCCACTAAATTCAATAACTCACTTTCTAGTTACAAACATATCGAGGTCTTCCTCAGGGTGCTGTCCTCAGCACAACTTTATTCAATATTGATATAAATGACTTGCCCTCCCTACTAGAGGAATCAAACATGAAAACAGCACTATTTGCAGATGATATAGTTTTGTGGACTTCCGGATCTTACAGACATAGAGACAAAATTCAAAATTCTGCTCTTAAAGCTCTAAATCAACTACATGAAAGGAATACATCAAATTTGATGACACTCAATTTAAGCAAAAGTAACTACCAAATATTTTCACTCGGTAAAAAAGAAAGAGAATTCAATATCCAATACAATGGCCAACACCTTCCTAGGACTTATGAATCCAAATATCTTGGAGTTATTTTCGATAGTAAGTTAACATGGAGCAACCATTTGAAATACATTTCTGAAAAAGCTCGTAAAAGATTCTCCCATCTAAAAAGACTAGCAGGAAAGAAATGGGGATGGTCTAGGAATACTTTGAACACTACATACAAAATGTTTATACAGCCAGTGCTGACTTACTGCGGAGAAATTTTAATTACTTCACCTTTCTTAAACGAAATAGAATATGTTCAAAACCAAGCTCTCAGGCTCATTACTGGTGGAATCAAAACAACTCCAATAGATTCTGTGAGATTCCTCACTAATATTAACAGTATCAAAATGACAATAGAAGAAAAAACACTGATTCAATATGAAAAACTTATCAGATTACCAGGAAACAATTGGCATTCATACAGTCCTCTATGTAGATTGAAAACTCAAAAAAGTTTCATATCCATTGTTCAAGAATTAAAACAGAAAATCAATATCCCGAATTTAAAAGAAAACTTACAAATTAAATCAAACCCTTTAACTCTATTAAATATAGAATATAATCTAAATTTAACGGAAGAAATGCTGAAATCAGAAGTACACACTGAAATACTGAAACAATTGTCTTTAGAGACAATTAATATTAGGTACCCTCCACAAAACTGGCTTCATTTATACACCGATGGATCCTTGATCTCCAGAGAACAAGGTGGTGGTGCAGGTGTTACGTGCTGTCTCTTCTCACTTTATAGATCTCTTGGATATGGAACAACAAGTTTTGATGGAGAAATCGTTGCAATAAGTGAAAGTCTCAGGAATCTTCTATGCCACATCAATAAATTTAAGAATTCAGTTATATTGTCAGACTCCAAAGCAGCTATTCTATCAGTAGTCTCTAAACACACACCTTCATCTCAAACAGCAGAAATAACTAAAATGCTCTCTCAATTAATATCACTCAATAAAGGAATTGTATTCCAATGGATGCAATCCCATTGTGGAATCCTGGGAAATGAGAATGCGGATGCTTTAGCAAAGAAGGGCAGCACTGCTACTTACAGACCTGTTACTAAATGTACGTATTACTCTGTGAAGAGATTTATTAAATCTACGTACTTAGACTTTAACAAACAAAATTTGATAACACAATCTTAAGGGAAAAAATGGAACTCTCTGCATCAAAATCCACAGTTAATTCTCTATTTACCACGCAAATCGTCTGTAGCTGCATTTAGATTGGCAACAGGCTGTGATTGTTTGGCCAAACACCTGCATAGAATTGGAATATATCAGTCCCCTAACTGCCCATTGTGCAACTCAGACCAAGAAAAGGATTCAGAACACCTCAAATTCTGTGCTTCAGTGGCTGGCCATGATAATATCTTTGAAAAATATTGGAGTGCAAGAGGTCAAATGACTTTATTATCAAATGCCTGGCATTAGAAAACAACAACAACATATTGTCTCAAAATACGGGTAGTCAACAAAAATAAAAATATTTTAAACCCAATATAATTTTATGAAATCTGCTTAAAAAGCAGGCACGTGAGGTTTGTCATTGCTAATTTAAGATAGTTACGCCTACATTAGAGTGAAGGTAGTTTAATATTATTTAATTTAAAAAATTCGTTTCAATAATAAAAATAAGTTATATAGGCATATCTACCTACATATCACTTCATTGAATTGAGGTTATACTCGTAAATATACGAATATTATTACAGCAATACCTGAACTATAATGTTATAGATATTAATGTATGATACATATCTGTAGCATAGAATTTTAATGCAGTCAATAACTGTATTATTGGAGGCACTGGTAAACCTCTATTATTCGTTTTTGTCAACTGGTCATCGAAAAGATGAGCAATCTCAATAAGTTTCTTTATTAAATCGGAACCGTTTTCTTTTAAATTCTATATCATTATAAAATTGCACGGGATTGTCTTTAGACTTCTTGCTGCTTTCCTCAAACAGTTTTCTAGGACGTTTCTCTGCTGGGACCAGGTGTCAATTCAGGACAAGATACTGGTGTTTCACAATGCCTAATAGTATTTAATACATTTTCTGGGAAAGTTGCAATACAATTCAACCACTGACTGTTCTTAGCTAAAACTTTGCTAACAGTTTGATTACTTTCAGTTAATTTATTTTGAACACTATATAAATTGTCAATATTCCTTACAATGACATAATTTCATCAGTACAGTTCATTAAATGTAGTTTCTTGTTCCTCCCCTTCAGAAAGACAACTTTGTCTTTGTGAGACATGTGATAGCTCCATCCACGTAATCTGAGCCCCAAAACCTGAAAATAAATACAGAGTATTCACTTATATATGACCAGGCAATGCGCGACCAGTAGGAAGGCAACACATGGCAAACTGTCTCCCACATGCTCAGGAGTCCAGTTGAGTCTTTCTTTAGGAGTACTCATGTTGACATTAGGTTCCATGTTGTTCTTCTGATTGTATAAGTGAAGTGTCTAGATTTAGGAGTGGTTGTGTTGACGTTAGATTGCATATTATTCTTCTGATTGTATTAGTGAAGTGTTTAGATTAGCTTGTTCACATGGTACCACAGAAATTACATTAGGGCAAAGGATTTTCATAGTAGAGTCTTATCTGAAAAAGAGTGATTGCAGAAAGGTAAAAAGATGTTTTGCATGACAATTTCCTAATGTTATCGTTCCACATAGCAATAGAAGCAAAGAACAACTCCTAAATCTAAATACTTCACTAACACAATCAGAAGAATAATATGCAATCTAATGGCAACACAATCACTCCTACAGAGAGGCTGATCTGGACTATCCAGCGAGTAGGAGATGGTTTGCTGCATGTTGTATGGCCTTCATGCCCGTTGCACACTGCCCTGTCGACCTGTATTATGTAAGTGAACACTCTGTGTATATATCTGAAAATGGGAAAAATAGAGCTGAATTTTCTACTACTAACTCTTGTAACATTACTTCAAGATCAAGCCTTATAATAATCCGTAGAAGTTGGGCAGTAATTATTCCACTTTTTGTTAAACAAACTGAATCATCAGTCCCAAGACTGTAAAACTACATAAAAAAACCTCACTGGGATGAGACTTGAACCTACTCCCTTCACGTAGATAGCTGAGCTGTCTGAGCTACTGAGACGAGATGTAAGGCCACGCTTCTGTATGCATGTCAGTCTCTTTACAAACATGATTGTCACTTTGTGAAACATCCTCCAAAAGTTGTTAACCGTGAAAGGAATGTGCTTACTATTGCGGCATCTATTGAGCGAAGTAGATAATATTATCATTATTTTAAAAAACATGCGCTCTCCTGCATATGTTATTTCCTGTATGGAGGGATTAAAAGACCAGGAAATTAATCGTGATCTAATTTTGTAACTAGGGTAGTATAAATATGTATCAGTGTTATCGTTTGTGCTTTGAGAGTTAGCCAATGGAGATACGTGTACCCACGTGTGTGACCTTATAATATCAACATTAATTCATAGCATTATCCTGCTGCGTCTCATTCCCCTGAGTCTTTCTCCTGGTTGGAGTACAGTGGCTGCAGCTGATTTACGAAGTGCTTCAGGTATCCTTGAATATTTTCCTGCACTTAGAATTATCATTTAGATGGAGTAAGTTGAAATTCTAATGATAGGCGAATTTCTTCCTTATGATTCATAGACATATTAAAACTTTAGGGCTATATGATGACATTTTTTATCCTGTTTTTGGTAACATGTCAGCTCTCTCATTTCCATTTATGTCACAAGTGTGCTGGAATACATTGTAAACTATGTTTTTACTTACATTTTGAATTTGTTTTATTATGTTATGGATTTCCCTAATTTTTTTTACCCCATTTTTGGACATGTGATAGATGTTCCTTGAATCAACCTTATCAGATAATATAACAATTTTCTTGTGGTGTTGCACCGACATATTTATGTTTTATAGAGCTGTAAGATTGAAAATGTGCAAGCCAACATCTCTTGCTTATTGGTGATAATTTTGCATTTTCTCTCATACAATAGCTGTGTGTGTGCGTGCGTGCGTGCACCACTCTTGATTTGGAGAACATGGCACTCGTGTAACTTTTATTAATGCACATAATCATCATTTTATTTCACTAACCTGTGTTACAGTAGTTGCTGAAAGTAGTGTCCATTAGCATTCAGACTTTCCCGACATATTTTGAAATTTGAATTCACACGCAAAAGTTCTTCTTTCGTTATCCTTCTAATTTTTGTTCTTATATTGTCCTTCAGTTCATTCATGGTTTGTGGGTTATTTCTATAGACTCTATTTTTATGATTTCCCACAAATAGTAATCGAACTGTACTGCCCGTGCCTCACTTCCTGAGCCGTTTCTTTGAGGGACGAGATGCAGAAGGGGAGAGTGGGAGGTCCTGGGTATCACATGTGCTTACTACCCTACATTCAACACATCGGAATTTCAGGATTTCTTTCGTCAGCTATGGAGCAAGATCAGCCATGGACAAGCGAATGTATAGGCTGTCCCCTCACAAAACAAAATTATGTCCTTCTCATCAATTCCTGTAACTAAACACTAATACCGGTGGTAGACTACAGTCTCTACTTGAGATTATCGGCCTAATCGCGATTACGGTTATCACGTGTACACATCCGTAAACTCTTTCCTCTATGCCACTGCTTCTCAGGCTTTTTCCACCGCGAAACCCCTTTTAATCTAAAGTGTAACTGCGGAATCCTTGTAATATTTTATTAGTATTTAATAGTTAACAGACAAGTGAAAGCTAGTATCTCAATAATTCTGTTCAGTGGGACGAATGTATTTGCTTTTTAAGCCTGCAATCTGGTTTTATAGCGGAAAGTTGTTGTCTCATTTCTACTATACTTCTGCATTTTGTTTTAGTGAACATATATGCAGAGAATCCAGTGATGAAAGTGATAAGTATTATGGGTATTTTCCGTTTTAGATGTTCATTAAACATACTGTTATTACGCATATTATTGTAATATTATTATTATTATTATTATTATTATTATTATTATTATTATTATTATTATTATCAATATCATTGTCGGTGATTTCATGTTATTATTGATTCATATTTTCGTAACATTTATATATTTTTATAGTATCCACTAAGTATAAAATAGCCACTGGAGTAGCCCAGTCGACTAAGGCGCTTGGGCTGATTACCTGGTTGGATTTTTCCCGAGGTTTTTCCCAACCGTAAGGCGAATGTCATGTAATGTTTGGCGAATCCCTGACCTCATCTCGCCAAATACCATTTCGCTATCATCAATCCCATCGATGCAAAATAGCATAGTAGTTGATACAATGTCGTTAAATAACCAAGTTAAACAAGGTATAAAATGAAATTTAAAATCATATAGAGCTCACGGAACCCCGGAACATACATTGAGAAATGCTGCCCTATGGTAATTCAGCAATTGTCCAGACTGAACGAAGAGTGGCCTAGTGTGTACATACATTTTAGGGAATCTCCATCAGAGATAATAGCGATAGTGGTAACCATGATTACAGTATCCAGTATTATAAGCAGTAAAAACCCCTGCACTGGCATAGGATAATGTTTTTCACACATGTAATATGCTGCCGTGCCGGTCTGAGCGGACCTAAGAGGCATGGTTATAAGCACTAGGGAGCTCTCGATTGAGGATGTGAGACACGGGCAGTATCTCTATTTATAGGTCGAATATTGGGGAATTTCTCTACAAATTAATTACACTTACGGCATGAATCTGTTTGACGTTAGTTTCGTACGTAAATATTCACTGTTGTAGAGTAAACTTTTCAGCCGGCATTTCAGTTATCTAAACAGGTAATTTAATGCATAACACACACATCTTCTATCACTAACATCTCAAGCTGTGGCAACGATCGATAACATACAGGCCCGTGCAGCCTTGAAGCATAAAGCAATCAGCGGTTGGAATCTTTATGTGTTCTTCAGATCAAGTGTGACATGATCACACTGTATAAGGTTGTTATAATTTAGTAGCACACATTGATTAATATTCATTTCATTGTTACCACTGTTTACATGTCTTCTTTGGTCTGAACCTGGGACTGTGTGTTTCCATATGTTAAATTTCATGTTTGTGTTTCCATATGTTAAATTTCATGTAAATGTATGAAAACAAAAATTGCGAATTTGGCACATGTTTGTGCATAAGAGCAAGCACTCTTTTTTTCTCGCCCAGGTGTGACCCTGAGAGTGACAGGTGGAACTCAACTCCAGGGATATTCAGTCCAACTTGTACAACATCAGGGTGGTGTTAAGGGTAAGGACTTTTTGTTGTTCTGCATGTGTTTGAATGTCTATTTTTTTATATGTATACACACACTTGTGTTGCATTTTGAAGATAGTTGTAATCAAATAATAGTTTTTATTTTCTTTTATTAATATAACACAATATGGTGTTTAACTCTGCATATCCGAAACATTCATTTTCAAACTGAGATACATGGTAGGAATTAAGCAATAGTGAACTTACAGTGAAGATTATCATATAAAATCTGCCTGGAGTTCACGTACATCTCCAGTATTTGCTGGGAATCTAACTCAGTGATAGCACAATTAAGATTCCTAAGGTGGAACAGTCATGTTAGTTATGTATGTAAAATAATCTCTAGGATAATAATTTATCTCTTGAGAAGTCTCGTGTATAAAGGCCCATTCACAATGAAAATTAAACATAACGTAAACATTAACATAAGCACATAAACATATGCCACAAACTTAAGTAGCCAAGGCCCATTCACAATGAAAATTAAACATAACGTAAACATAACACGTGTGTGGAAACAAACATTCCGAATCAACAAAACTACAGAATCTATTACATAAAAATGGAGAATTGCACAATGACTGACGATGTAGCTATTCAATTTATGTTTCTAATAACTACAATGGCATCAGTATATGGCTTTCAATACTTGAAATCAAAAAAACGGAGATGTAAAATAATCAACTTTTCGTCATATGATTCCATGTTGCGCGCCTAGCTATCATCATGGCCAATAGATCAAAATATTGCCTGTAGGCAAAACCCATGAGATGTTAAACAAAAAGTGAAAACACGCTTTCTGCTTGTGTACTGTTTCCAAATCGCATAAACATAAGCATGAAAGTTTGGAGTTTGCAAACTTTCATGTTAACGTCTTATGATTAAGATTAAGTTTATGCTTATGTAATTCATTGTGAATGCTTTCATTAAATAACATGGACACAAGGTTTTATGCTTACGTTATGTTTATGTTTAATTTTCATTGTGAATGGGCCTTAAGAATCCTAAACATTATTTAAAACAAGTCTACTATGCACTGTTTGAAAGTGTTATTAGATATGGATTACTTTTATATAGGAATAGTTCTGATCTTCCAAACATTCTGTTATTGCAGAAAAGGGCAATTTGTATTTTAACAATATCATCACCCAGACTATTATGTAGATCACTTTTTAAAAATGAAAAGATTATGACAATGTATATAAATTTTTTAACTTCTAATGCATGCAATATATATATATATATATATATATATCACTGATTATACAATTATAGAAGACTTACATAATTATGAAACTAGAAATACTGATCAACTGAATGTACCATTTGTCAGGTTGCATAAAAACACAATTTAGTTATGTAATTACTGCAGTAAAAGTATATAATAAGATGCCTACAAATATAAAGGCACAAAATGAAAGACAATTCAAACTTCAAAATAAGAGATGACTACAAAATAGCTTTTTTACAATATAAATTAATTTTTGGATAATGATGTACTATTTTAGTTGAATTTTATTATTTTCTAGTTTTTAATCTTTTTAATACCTACTTACTTACTGGCTTTTAAGGAACCCGGAGGTTCATTGCCGCCCTCGCATAAGCCCGCCATTGATCCCTATCCTGAGCAAGATTAATCCAGTCTCTATCATCGTATCCCACCTCCCTCAAATCCATTTTAATATTATCCTCCCATCAACGTCTCGGCCTCCCCAAAGGTCTTTTTCCCTCCAGCCTCCCAACTAACACACTATATGCATTTCTGGATTCGCCCATACGTGCTACATGCTCTGCCCATCTCAAACATCTAGATTTAATGTTCCTAATTATGTGAGGTGAAGAATACAATGCATGCAGTTCTGTGTTGTGTAACTTCCTCTATTCTCCTGTAACTTCATCCCTCTTAGCCCCAAATATTTTCCTAAGCACCTTATTCTCAAACACCTTTAACCTATGTTCCTCTCTCAAAGTGAGAGTCCAAGTTTCACAACCATACAGAACAACCGCGTAATATAACTGTTTTATAAATTCTAACTTTCAGATTTTTTGACAGCAGACTGGATGATAAAAGCTTCTCGACCGAATTATAACAGGCATTTCTCATATTTATTCTGTGTTTAATTTCCTCCCGAGTAACATTTATATTTGTTACCATTGGTCCCAGATATTTGAATTTTTCCACCTCTTCAAAAGATAAATTTCCAATTTTTATATTTCCATTTCGTACAATATTCTCGTCACGAGACATAATCATATACTTTGTCTTTTCGGGATTTACTTCCAAACCTATCTCTTTACTTGCTTTAAGTAAAATTCCCGTGTTTTCCGTAACATATTCGGGTCATCCGCATAGACACGCAGCTGATGTAACCTGTTCAATTCCAAACCCTCTCTGTTATCCTGGACTTTCCTAATGGCATACTCTAGAGTAAAGTTAAAAAGTAAAGGTGATAGTGCATCTCCTTGCTTTAGCCCACAGTGAAGTAGAAACGCATCTGACCTATACTGACTCTGCTGTACGTTTCACTGAGACACATTTTAATTAATCGAACTAGTTTCTTGGGAATACCAAATTCAATAAGAATATCATATAAAACTTCTCACTTAACTGAGTCATATGCCTTTTTGAAATCTATGAATAACTGATGCACTGTACCCTTATACTCCCATTTTTTCTCCATTATCTGTCGAATACAAAATATCTGATCAATAGTTGATATATTACGCCTAAAACCACACTGATGATCCTCAATAATTTCATCAATCTTTTTAATACTGACACATATTTATATTACATTGATGTACCATTGTATAGTTCAGGAGGTGAGACTTGGCATGAGAGTTGTGCAAGAAGGAAAAGGTTAGGCAATCAGAAAAAGAGTTTGGAGTGTGAAGAGTGATGGTTGTTAATACTACACGAATCTACAAACATAGAAGTTCAGCTCGGACTAAAATCTTATCTCCTCCTCCATATGCACTGGTGATATAGACATGGTGCATGATAGAGTCACAGAACAGGTCTTACATCGTCTACTTATACCTTCAGACAAATAAAGAATATGAAGATGAATGGTTTATTCTGTATTTGACTTTGTGCTTCTGTTGGTTGAGGGAAAATTCGGGAAAAAACCCAGCCAGGAATTTAATCTAGGCCTGCTCAATTCACAGTGGTACATGCCAACTGTACACCATAGTGGTAGACTCCCATCTATCACAATACCTTTATAATCCTTCTTCTTCTTCTTCTTCTTCTTCTTCTTCTTCTTCTTCTTCATCTTCTTCTTCCCTCCCCCTCCTCTCTCTCTCTCTCTCCCTCTCCCTCTCCCTCCCCCTCCCCCTTCCTCTCCCCCCCTGAATCAGACATTTTCCTTCCTGTATACAAGTTCCTAGCTTCGTAAACTCTTTATGATTAGCGATCTTTCGTACCTCTGTCATACCATCCTATTATACCGGGTATAACATTCAATTTATGTATCCCTATGAGAAGCTTTGCAAGAAAGTGATAGTGAACTACCCTAGCACCCATGTGACCTGTCACCTACAGTATATGACTGGAGATTGAGACAATGTTTTAACATTTTACTTATTATTTTTTCGCTCTTAGAATAATCCTAATGTAAACACAAGCAGTGGCTGTCATACCTGTGATTATCTACTAGTCGAAACACACAATGTAGGAAAATATAGTTATGTATTTGAAGGCCATAACCTTGTATTTATTTTAAAAGAAAGTTTGAATTTTAGCAAGTAAATACAATAAAGCATATAACTTGACTCATATGTGCAACCTTGTCTAAAAGGAAAGGTACTTTTATATTCGTTATTTACATAGAATTTCCGAACGAAATTGATGAATACAAAGGGTAATACCAAGGTAGTCTGTTCTTGTAAGCCGGTGTCATTTGACCTTGAGCTTGTTTGTTTGCGCAAGCATGTGGTATTATGGCTTCTGCATCCTCAGTGAGTGTGGTTAAATACAAGAAAGGAATAATATGTTAGTCCGACAGCTGTTGACCTTGAATTAAAGTTTAAAATAATTTAATTAAGTAGTAAGTAATTGTTTTCTAAGCAAACAGAAGCATAGTGAGGCTAAGCCTGCTTTGATGAGTAACTGGAAATGTTTAACATGAAACAGGACAGGAGTGAGTGGGATCACGCACTGAGAATCAGTTATGCCAAGCTGCGGCCAATCAAGTCTCATTTCAGTCACATGCTATTATTCTAACAGCAAGAAGATTATATGTATACATTCATGCATACTTAGTTCAGTGTTTACAGACGAATTCTTTGTCATTCAGTGCGTGGGTTCTTTTATCACAGACATACAGGTGCATACTTTTAAATGTAGTTCATAGATCATTTTACTTATTGCAAAAATATGTACCTATACAGGGCATTTTTCTTTTTAATGAGGCAATTGTGGAACAGTTTCTTTCTCTCTCCCGATTCATTAAGCACCATTCAGTTCCTTTAAATCACACCTTTGTCTCGACTCTTTTACATGGTTCTGATGTGTAGTTTTGAGGTTGGATGAGTATGCATTTCTGGCAGTTAGGTGCCAGATATCATCATAGCAAATGATTGTGCTCTGAATGGCATGTTAGAATGTTCGTGTGAGAGACATTGTAAACCATATACCAAATGCTCTTCAGTGACATTGGAGAAAGGAATGGTCTACACAAGAAAGAAATGAATTATAGGTGTGTCATGAAAACAGTGGGATTCGTCTATCAGCATATAACATGAAGAGTTGACCACTACCACGTGCTACACAGATTTTATAGTTAATATTTGGACACTAGATGCAAATATTGGGACTTTTAACATCTGGTGTCTTCTTTTTTTTAAACTGATTTCTTATAGCCACGTGGTTTCTCTATCTTTACGTCTTGCATTTTGAGCTTACCACATTGTTGCACATTATACTGGGTCATCCATATATGGCGACACCACAGCTGAAGTGGAGTCCCGCTTGGCTGATAAGCCATCGCTACCTGCTGGCTGGGCAATACTAGAGCCCGATGTTTAGCTAGCTAGAATGACTGCCTAATAAATTCTAATGCACTTGTCACTAAAGGAGATGCTGGAATTACCTGCCTTCATTTTCAACTTATTCCTGGCATCTTCTTATGAAATTACCCATTACTTTTCTTAGTTCTCTTTGAGAAATTGAATTGATGTCTTGGCGAATGTTATCCTTAAGTTCGTCTAAAGTGTGTGGATTCGTTTTATACACTTTATCTTTTAATGATCCCCAGAGATAATAGTCACAGGCGATTAAATCAGGGGATCTTGAGAGCCATATGTTATTGCTTATAACTCTATCGTCAAAACTTGTCAAATTGCCTGGAATGAAACTTTGGTTATATAAGCCATCACCGAGTCCTACTGAAAAAACCCGAAACTGCGTTCTCTCACAATTAATTCAGGAAAAAAGGTTACAAAATGTTGTTCACATATAGTAGCGTGCAAATTAATCCGAACAATGTAATTACTTATGCAAAAACACTCAAACGGGATAAAAAAAAGGATCTAAGACATACCTCAGTAATCTATGTGGCCTCCCTTGTTCCTAATAACAGCTCTGAGACGATTTGGCATGGATTCCACTAATTTCCGACAAATATTCTTCATTTCTTCATCGCGAAACCATACACCCAATGAGGGCAGAAATCATCTTCTCCTTTGTAGAACAATCCATTTTTTGCATTCCTCTTTTGCAAATTGACCACAAGTTCGCAATGGGGTTGGTGTCAGGTGAGTTGCCTGGCCAGGGGAATACCTGAATATTCTTCTTGTTGAAGAATTCTGTAGTTTTTCGAGACGTATGGCATGGTGCCAGGTCTTGTTGGAACACACCTCTGCCATCCGGAAATGATTTTTACAGCTGGGGTACGATTCTGGTTTCCAATAAGTGAATATATTTGTCAGAATTCATCATTCCCTTGATAGGTATTAATGCTCCAGGCCCTTCATGTGTAAAACAACCCCAAAACATTACTTTAGGGGGGGGGGGGTATTTGGGTGCTTGTTGGAGATGAGCTGCTGTTACTTTTTCGGATCCTTTCCGTACGTAAGAAACACGGTGGCCGTGGACCTCGAAAAGTACATTCTTCCAGTCATTCACTGTCCAGTGTTGATGTAATTTTGCCCACATTAAGCATTTTTTGCACATAACAGGGGTTAGCAGATGTTTCTTAATAGGCTTACGAGCCCTTCGTCCAGCTTCCAGAAGCCTACGCCGCACTGTTGTGACGTGAATATTCGCCCCAGTGGTAGCAATTAACTCGCGGGTTAAGTCAACGGCAGTTAGTCTAGGATTTAATTTACTTTTCCTGACAATGAAACAATCATCTGCAGGTGAAGTGTTCCTTTTCCGGGCACAGTTTCCTTTTTTCTGGGGTGTGATGGATCCAGTCTCCCTGCATCGTTTTATGATCGAATTAACAGTAGCCAAACCGATGTGACATTCTGCAGCAATTTGCCTCTGTGTCATAGAAGAATGCTCTGCTAATGTTACAATTTTAGACCGTTTTCGTGGAGTTGTATCCATTTGTGAAGACGACAGAATGTACACAGGATTGCAGTATTAAGTCTTCAACACAACTGAAATGTTTATAAGTACAAAACGACAGGCAAAATGTCACATATTATAAAAAAAATAATGACAGACCTTCAACAATGGAATTACACGTACTACAGATGTCAATTAAAGCGGTATGAGCAGCTGTGGGGCCAACAATGACAGAAAATTTAAAAATATGTCGTGTTCGGATTAATTTGCACGCTACTGTATCTGTCACTGTTAATTGAGGGGCTTAGAACAAAAAGCAGGTAACTGACTGCAACCTAGTTTTGAGGAGATTACAGTTAAAGTTCTACATGCAATGGAATACATGTATTATACACTAGTCTGGTGAAATGATGCCCATATAGCAGCACTGCACAGTGTGATCACTAGACATCGGATTTTTAGGCACTAAAAATTGCAGTTTTAGGCGCCTAAAATAAGCTGGAAATTTGTAAAATTAGCCTCTATTTTAATGAAAATATGCATTTTAGGCACATCAAGGTATCATACTTATTTCTTTCACTGAAATTTTTAGTTATACACTAAAATACGCACAAAAAAGTATGTTTAAACATTAAAAAAGAATACTATATTATATTTATAAACAGAGCTGCACAAATTTAATATATTGAAACTAATGAAATAATGATTATTGATATCAAGATTACTCATTTTAAGTTATTGAAATTCAGTTCCATGCTCAGACTTTATTGTAATTATCTGCACAGTACACCACCAGAATTTTTTCTAAATTCTCCACAGTTAACCTTTGCCTTTTGTCACTGAGAATCATTTTGAAAGCAGGAAAACTTCTTTCAACCGAAACTGATGTGAGAGGCGCAAATTTTAAATTAGGTACAATAGAAACATCAATACTTACTGGAACATTTACACTTTCCCCCGATATCACTCTTGATACTTTTTCCAACAATGAAAATCCTACATTCTTATTTAATACGTTGTCCCACTTATTTTTTAACTTTTTTCCCAGTTTCGCCCAAAGCAGAATGTATGTTTACTTGAGCTTCCTTTACTATTGCTATTTGGCTACAAAGAGATTGTTTTTCACGTTCTAATTGTTCAATGCTTGCAGGTATGAAAGAAAAGTTTGATGTTATGTAGGCAATATCGTTTTTCACTCGTGAGTCATTCAGACAATCTTTCACTGCTTTCACACACGCTGCACTCTCAGTTTCAGGTAATTTATCAATAACTGTGACCACCTCTTTAAAATACTTAGAATAATACACCAGTGACTGAATCCAGGTTCCCCATCGTGTAACAACCGGCTGAGGTGGGAGTGGGATATCTAGAAAGTTCTCTCTGAATATTGAAATCCTGGATGGGGCTTTACAAAAACATTTTTTTGTGTTAGAAATAAACGAATTGACAAGAGGAAATTCATTCCGGATTGTTTCAGAAACCCTGTGAAGGCCATGTGCTAGACAGGTTACATGCGTGAGGTTAGGATAAAATGTTTTAAGAAGTGGAGCTGCAGCAACCATGTATGAGGCAGCATCAGTACAAAACAACAGAACTTTAGAATCGTCTATATTACCTGAGTATAAAGACTGTAGGCCTTTATTTACAAAATAAGCAATGGCTTGGCTATTCACTTTCGAAAGTTCCTTAACACATACGAGGTGTGGAATCGAAGGTCCATCAGGACTAAGTTTTCCTACTACCATACTTGCTATATACCTATCCATAGGATCTGAGGTTTCATCCACAGAGACCCATATGTAAGAATCACCTATATCCTCCCGAATGGAAGCTAAAGTTTCATTGTATATTCTGTCTAAGTAATTTTTTCTTAGGGTCGACTCAGATGGGATATTTTGTTTGCAGTATTTTTGTAAAAACTGTCTTAAAACCGGATTTTCAATTGCATTCCAGGGAATGTTAGCAGCAACAAACGCTCTGGTTAAATCAGCATAGAAATTGCTGCTGAGATTGGATGAAGTATGCTGTGTTAGTAAAGTTTGTTGCAGTTGATTTTTCTGCTGAGCTTTAGCCTTATGAGCCGCTCCTTGCACATGGTGCTTTAGGTGGCACTTCTTTTCTTGCGAAATCTAAAGATGTAAAGTAAACTGAATTAAAATAAAATCCTAATTGTTGTATTGCCGTATTTCTATCACAAAGTTAGTGGGTTCGAACAATCAAAATTTTAATGACCTGCAAATACTTTAACTATCGGAATTTAAAAGGTTAAAGTGTAGTGGTCTTAAAAATAATTATACCTCAGGATAGCTCAGTCAGTGTATAAATATTATAGGTCTACTCATTAAAATTAATAGAATTTATATATTTCAACTATTGTTACATACCTGTTTGCTACAAATCTGCAGAATATTATTTTTCCATCATAAGTGAATTCTGAATATTCTGTTAGCCATTGCCGGATCAATGTAGATTTTGCACTTATATTTTTCGGCATTATCGCGTTAAACTTCACAGGAAAACGTCCTACCGCTCAAAACTTCTCAACACAAATAAGGTGAGGGAAAGAGCAACTGTTAACGAGCATTCAAATGAACCATTGTTATAGAGATTCAATTGGACAAAAATACAAAGTTCCACTTATTGTTGCATTTCCTAGTAGTGTTAACACTAGGAGGGCCATTCTTTTAAATATTTTGTAACGGTTTACCCTACTAATTCGCAGTTTTACGACTTTTCATAAATATTTCAAAAACACTCTTTCTCCAAAAATTGTGATTTTATGACACTCTGAAGGGCAGTACAGCTAATCGGTTTTAGACCGAAAACAGTCATTTTTATAGTATAGTATATCTCTGAATTGGTAGCAGCACATGTTGTGATTGTTGCCTGCTTCAAAACTAAGGTTGGTTCTTTGTCGGCATTTATGCCTCCAAACATGTTAAATTCGGTGAAATCTATTGCGAGTGTCGTGAGATTCAAAACATTTTGTTTCCTTTATCAATGGTTTCATGGCCGGTGTGAAGCAAACTTTCCACTTTTTAAATGCCTTAAATTTCGCAGTGAATGCATGTATAAATTATAAAAAGTAAGAGTAAAATGCGAAACTTTACAGTGAGTTAGGCATTTTTAGGCGAATATTAACAAATTAGGCTCTAATAACCGTATTAGGGCATTTTAGGGCACTATAAAACTCTTTGAATACCTTTCAATTTCCATGAAACATAAATATTAATAATTATTTTTACCTTTGTCCTAAAGAAACAAAATAGGCATTTGCCCTAAAATCCGATGTCTGGTGATCACTTACCTGATTTTATCACAAAGAAACATCCTTTTGGGCTATCACAACCCACACTTACCTCATTTTTTTTAATAATGTCACTTACCTGCTTTTTGTTCTAAGCCCCTCAATTGTGTCAAAAAAAAATTGGGTCTGTTATTTTCTTATCACAAACTGCGCACCACACCCCTAATTTCTCGCCATGAAGAGGTTCCTCGTGAAGCAGATTAGGGTTTTCCCACTTCACTGTCTGCAATTTTGAGTACTTACATACCCAAGTAAATGGAGAGAGAGTGAAATTAGGATCAATTTCTCTGTTATGCATTTTATTCAAAATTCATTCACAAAATCTACATACAGGATCACCTAGTTTAACTTCGTAGCCCTTTGTACGAAACCATAAGAAATTCCCATTTGCTGAGAAAGACGGCGAAGGGATTTCTTAGGGGAATTTTCCAAGTGTTGTCCAATGGTATCAAGAGTTTCTTCTGTGTGCATTGTACATCGCCTTCTTCACTTCTTATCAAGAACACTTCCCATTTGACGAAATTTATTAACTAATCTATGAACACCTGGGAAATTCCCTTGAAATAATCTCCTGACAGCACGAGAGGATTCTGTATAGACATACGAATTGTAAATTAACACCCAGTGTGGAATAGAGTAATTAGGCCTATTATTTGCCATTAGAACAAATTGTGTTGCGAAACATTGAATTAAGCAGTTATCCCCACAGACTGCTCCCCTTCCACTCGCGCAAACGCGTTGCTGTTGTCGGCTGAGATGCTTCACGCAACTCTGGTTCCGAGATATATGGATGATCCAGCATAACTGCTTTCTGCCGTTTTCAGTTTTTTACTGAATGTGGCAGCAGTGGAAGTGCATAATGTCATGAGCCGCCAGTGACAAAATGCACACATTTGAATGTAACCGAGCTGCAATGTGATTGGCTGCCAGAAATTACAGCGACACGACTATAGTATTTATTTTGCACTTAATATCCGTTGGCTTTGATGATACATGGGTTATTTTAAAAGAACTTCGATTAAAGTTGTAGGTGGTCAATATGTTTAAATTCAGAATTATTATAAATTTTGTGTTTAAGAGAGCTTTAGGTGAAGGGCAGAGCAGCTAGCCATATTTAATATTTCATGTTAAATGACTGTGGATAAATATTCCTTTAATATTTAATTAGGTAGGTAGGTAAAAGTTACATAGTATATAGTTACATAAAAGTAGGTAAGTATATGCAGTGTATTCAGAGCATCCCAACTTCAAAACAATTATTAGGAACACAAGAATGCTTAAAATGTCTTCAAAAATGCCATTGTCGTCACTCAGTGCATTAAGGGGCAAATGTTATCAATTTTGTTACAGGAAGGTCTTGGGCTCGATAAAAAAAATTAAAGAAATGTCACTTTTTAACACTTCTTTTAACCTAGAAACTTGTTATTAGTTACTTTCACTAAGATTTATCTTAAACTAGACCTGAATTAACATTTACAAAAGTTTAAAATACAAATATTGATATATGGTCATGTTTACTTCAGTTGTGTTGCAATATAATTGTAATTTTTACATCTGCCTTCTTCGCCAATTTTATCTTTATAAAATGTCCACATTGAGGCATTTAGAGAAAATATTTTAGGATGAGTCTTCTTTTTCACTTTCAGAATCATCCTCACATAGACATTTACAACAAATGTTTTGCATATGGTTTAAACACATTAAATTGTGACACTTGGAGTAGAACTTCGTTTTCTTCTTAGCCTTCCTTGGACAAACTACACCTTCCTGATATCTGTGCGTTACTTGCAGTAGCCAGCAATACCTCCTGTTTTTGAGAGTTTAGCCGCTTTCAAGCAAATTAATTTTGGTAGCACTGTACTGGAAACCCTTCTCTGAACTTGAGGATGCAGTGGTTCCTGTTTCATTTGTCTCAGAAAACTCCTCTGCAGGTTTGAATCTGCATTATTGCTCACAAAAATGACTTGCGCATTGATTTCAGCTATAGTCATCCGAAAAACACTGCAAGTGGCCATCACTTTGTTCTTCTAGCTACAGTGTAGGTGGAACATATTTTGTCAAATGTGTCGACACCTCCCTTTGTGAAGTTGTAGAATGTTACTTCAGGTTTCCTGAGGTCCCCAGTTGAAGCATCAATATCTGTAGAATTGAAATGCATTGTCGAAATCATTTAATTTCTTCTCCTCTTTGGCTCATAGGACAGATGGGTGATTTCGTTACAATATCCAAAAACATTACTTTTTTATTCCCAATTCTTTGTGACTGTTAGTTCATTTGACAGTTCAGGTTTGTTTTTGGGCATTGTACCTACAAGTGAAAGGATTTTCTTCAGCCGTTCATTTGCAAGTGGTACACTTGTAAAGTAGTTATCACCTGTAATGTTTCTTCATGTTCCATATATACTTTCTGAAAGTCTTAAAACAACATATTTGGCTGAATTTGACACTTGAAATGGTACCTATGCTTGTCTACCTGCATAAATTTCCATTTTAGAAGTGAACCATGTTCTAGCATCTCAAAGGATTTATCTTAATTCCGTATATAGCGGGTTTACTGGGCAAGGAGCACCTACCACTAAAAAAACAAGGTGTTCATCAATAGTGGTATAAATTGCAAGACTGTAAGAGTATCTAAATATTTCCCTTATTGAAGCTAATTTATTCAACTCTCCACGCTGCTGTCGATCACGTATATTTTCAGATTATTCACTTTCAGTCGGATGATCAATAAATTCACAGTTCTCTGCTTCACTATAATCTGATTCTTCACATGAAATTACGTCGTCACTTGATAATAGGCCTACTTCGTTTAGAAGTGTCCTCCTGAGCTTGTTTGTTTGCCTTTCATAAGACATTATAAAGTTCTGAATAAAATCACAGTTCTTGGAAATATAACTGCTTGTGAAAATAACTCTTCAGCAGTTACTACACTGCTATAAGTACTTGGGATATTAAGGTGTTAACAGAACCCTAGTCATTCAAATGTCACACAGAGAATGAAAAAGTAGCAATAAAATTGATTTAAAGATTTCAGCAGCAACAATGATCCTTTTCAAGAAGATAATCTCGCCAGTAGTGTAGACAACATAATTTTCAGAATAACTGATCCTTTAGTAGCTGGAGTGTTGTGGCCACCTCACATACCTAGTTAAAGTAGTTAATGGTTAAGAGAGAAATGCTTGGAGATAAGAGAATAAAACGAAACAACTCATTTTCCCAAAATTTGCTATTATGATAATGCAGAAACATAATACTCGTATTGAAAGATAAGCAAATAAAATTAAAGCAGACACTCCAGTAAAGTACAATTTACCATAAACTAATGCACGGAATAAATTTCTTTTCTACATCATTTTACAGAAGATAACTTTATATTTCAAAAATTTCTACAGTGTACATTTTTTTCAAGTAATGAAAATACAATTGAGCACTTGAGTGGAATGGTAAAGCTTGAAGGACATTATTATTATTATTATTATTATTATTATTATTATTATTATTATTATTTTCGCTATAATTATAGCTTTGTAATTATTGCATTCCCGATTACAGTGGTGACCTCATTTGAGGGAGGGTGATATTTTATATACAATAACTGCAATTTGGGTATAGATAATATTCTTGAAACCTGTGATCCAGAATGAAAAAAATTAACGATCTATGAATTTACTGTACTGTGAAGTATAGTTGCAGAGCTGAAAGAAAGTAGAAACTTGATAGCAAATATGCTGTGTTAAATAACTATTTTCAAGGTAGATGTTCAATGTGTGCGTAAATTTAATTCTAATAAATGAAAGTTAATGCACCAATTAAGTTTCATTATGTTTGAATGCACATAATGTATTAATTTACTAATATTTCTTAGGTATGTAGTTATAACAACCACTTTCATGTGTTAAAATAAAAACTAAGTTGTATGTTACCTAGTTGACTAGTTTTATCTTTGTCTCAGCCTTTCTTATGATATTCTAACCTATGATCAGTTTCTTCTATAATTTTGAGTATCACAATCTTAGTGACATGGTATCTTGCGTGAATTTTTGTATCATTCAAATTTTCAAAATGATCGTTTCTTAAATGGTTAACATTATCTCCATCTGACTCTTAATTTTCGAGCAGTTCCAGATATAACAATTCTACGTCGAAATGTTCCACCATTTTGTATTGCAACTAGTGAACTATTTAAAAATTTAATGACGGAAATTTCTATCACTAACTTTAATGATAGCTTTACTTGTTTGTTAGGCTAAAGATGCTTGGTGAACTATGAAAATGATTTAATGAACCAGTAAATAAATTAATGAATCGTTAAAACCTTAGTGAAGCTTGGTGAAACCAGCTGTAGGAGTGCCGATTAGATCACGCTCTTGAATGACAACTTCCATGGCCACATTATCAGTTGCATTGATTGCCTCTTTCACGACACATTTAACCCACCAATTCTCAATTGATGTGGGACTGACATTGCACCCAAGTTTGAAAATAACAGAATGAGTTGCATGTACTAAAGAAGGCTGGGGTTGGAGGAGGTGGAGTGTAGTTCACAAAGATACAAAGTTTTAAGTCAAAAAGCACTAGTCCAACCGGCTGATGGACAAGTAAAAAATAATGGGATGTCCAATATACATTCATTATTCTTGGAACAAAAGAGATCGAAAATACGGAAGAAAAAGACCTTGGAAATGTGGAACTATAATGCTTCTCATGCGACTTAGATCATACATCTCATCTTTCTTGTGGCTACAATATTTCGTCTGAGTACATGTAATATTTATATTATCATAACTAATAGTGACAGAGTCTTAACATTACAGCAATGTTACTTAAGCCTGAATAACTCATATTGTTCTGGGAGGCTAAAAAACCACTACCTCCATGAACTGTGTCACATGAAGTGGTATAGACAAAGTGAATAAAAGAAGTTGTAATGAAGACTAAACTCCACGAATTCTATAAAAATGGATTTTTAAATAGAATTCTTAAAATAACAGGGGTCATGATGGTGCCTGCAATATATCCGATTCTGCAGTATACTGAGGTCCGGTGTAACGGTCATGATGGTGCCTGCAATATATCCGATTCTGCAGTATACTGAGGTCCGGTGTAACAGGGTTCTACTGTATTATTATTAATAATAGTAGTAGTAGTGGTGATGGTATTATTATTATTATTATTATTATTATTATTATTATTATTATATTATCATTATCATTATCATTATCATTATTAACATTAGAATAGAAGGCCACTGGGAAGACCTCGAAGTAGATGGAATGATGAAATTCAGAAGTAATGTATGGAAATGGAAATTACTAACTGGGAGGAACTAGCAAAAGACAGAACTGAGTGGAAGCATTTTGTGAAATCGACATGCTCCATATAATGTCCTTTGATTGACTGATTTATGATTGATTATTAGTATTACTATTATTATTATCATAGATTTACAAGCAAAACACATTAAGTGAAAAGTATTACTTCTGAGAAAAGGACATTTGATAGTTCTTGGCAAAACTGAATCTCAAAATATTATTTTTAGCATGTTGTTTCTCTTTGTATATTTCATTTTCCAATTTGTAAGTTTAACACATACATTATGTACATTATATACGTCTTTTTTTACAGAAGTAATATGTTTGACTAAATGTGTTTTTGCTTGTAAACCTACACAATTTTTTTTTTTTTTTTTTTTTTTTTTTTTTGCATACTCACTTGTAGAAATTAACTTGTGTTTTCGCCTGAGGAACAAAACTCCATTTCCACAAAAAATGACTTAACCTCCTTTACCCGAACACCATCGAATTAATATTTAGATCATTAAATTTTCTATGGCCTGTTCAATAAAGGTTGATCACAATTAGTTTATGATTTTAATCCATTTTTATGATTTTTTTGTCTTCCATTCATTGCAATACAATTTTCTGAAGTTCTCTATGTGCCACATAAACTTATTAGGTTTTGTTGAGTGTGACAATTTTGCAATTTTGTACAGAGTTTGTACTCTTGTCACACCACAGGCATTACATAAATTGTGGTAAATGTTCAGTTCAGTTAGAAAATTTTGAATATCATTGTCATAGCGAGTAAAATTAACGCCTTTTAATACCAATGTTGCTTTTAGACTACCTCACTAATTCTATGGTGTTGGTATAGGAATAAAAAAAATTTCTAATTCATTGTGTGAAAAATAGTAAATGTCGTACATTATTCAAAGAAAGAGTGTGTACAAAAATCAGATAATGAAGGAAAAAAATGCTGTTGAAGAGTAATAGATATCATACACTACAATTTTATTGAAATTATTCTTACATGAACAAGTGTACCAGAGTTCCTCCATACATACAGTTTAGGTCATTCAAATATATTGTTGATGCGAACAAAACTTTTTAAAATCTATAAATCTATCATTAGCAGCACATGTTTAAAGTTCGTTGTCAGCAACTGCACTGTTATATCATTATAGGTTTTGTACGTAAGTAACAATGCAATACTGTTGTTCTATTGTATCATCAGAAGAATCATGCTAATAGAAAATAGTTGTCTGTCTTCATTGAATTTTATAAATAATTTTATAATTTCTAATAAGTAAAATTTAACTTTCTTTGTTAAAGCAATTCCAGTCGCTGCGTTAGGCCCCACTCCACAGCAGTCACAATCACAAGTGCTTCAGTCACAGCACCAACAACCTTTAACAGGCATTCAGGTGAAACAATCCGATGGAGTACAAAGATTCTCTGTACCAGCTGGATTTGCCCAGTTGGTGCAAACTTCAACTGGACGTCATATTTTGCTTACACCATCAACACAAGTTATCCAGCCACTGTCACAAAGTCCAGGCACAACAACAGGTAATTATTACTGTGCACTTCAGTGGCGTAAAATTACCGAAATACCATTGGCAATAGTGCAAGATCTCGTTGAGTCCTGAGAACTTTCTCAGACTTAACGAGGTTTTGCACTTTTGCCAACCATATATTATTTTTAATGTATAAGCTTTCAGAGAACTTCCACCCATCTCTTGCTTCATTACCCTATTCCTTTATAAGTATGTTATTGTTGAAACACCATAAAGAGTTAATGTCTTCTTTCACTTGCCCATCAGTAAGTATTTCCACAGTACAAATGTAATGACTGTATCTCTGTAAATCTATCAGTTTTCGAAAAACATTTCACTGAGGCCCAGTTGTACGAACACAGAATAAGTCCTGTTAAAATTAATTCCATGGTTACGCGAGAAATGTGTTGTACGAACTCAGAATAGTGCGTTATTCAGAGGTTATCTCCCGAATAAGCTATTCCATGCTTTCAGTCGCTGTTAAATCGTTGTCTAGGGAATAAAATATAAAATGGCAGCAGCATTAGATGTAATAATTCTGATAGTGATGATGAATTAATATATAATTGATTTTTAAGTATGCGGAAACAAAATAAAATAACGCATAGACCTGACCTATTGAATGAATATGTGATGGAGAATTTGTGACAAGATTCAGATTAAAAGAGGACACAGTTTTAAGCATGCTGGAATTAATCATTGATGATTTGGAACACAACAGGCAGGTAAATATAGTACAGATTATCATCATTCAATAGAAGTTGAAATTTTTAAATCATTAAAATTAATTTCAAACTAATTTATAAGGCAATATTATATATCAGTATTTTTTCAGTTAATTTAATTTTGAGAGGAAAAGTGAGATTATGTCTACTATTTTCTTTACAGAAATCGTGCACTGTTTCCCATCACTCAACTGCTATTTATTCTCAGATTTTATGCTTGTGGAGCCTTTCCTATTTGCTTTGACGACTTCTGTGGTGTAGACAAAAGCACAGCTGCCAGGATAAGAACATAAGTGAAGCCATTGCCCGTCTAGCTCCAACATTCATAAAGTTGCGGATCTCGGGTTGAAATAAATATAGAATAGCTGCATTTCCCAGAGTGATAGATGCAATAGGTTGTACCCATGTGATAATTAAATCACCCTGTGGTGAACATGCTGAAGAGAACAGAGGAAGAGATGGAAGATTTTCTATGAACATTCAAACCGTGTGTAATGCTGAACTTAAAATAATGGACATAGTTTCCAGGTGGCCAAGGACAGTTTATGACCAGACAATATTCAATAATTCTGGATTGAAGGTTAGGTTCGAATAGGGACAAATGGGGAATGCTTTGTTACTTGGTGACTTGGGATATGCACTGACAAACTACCTCCTCACACCGTTTTTACAGTCAAGATCACCAGCTGAAAGTCTTTACGAGTCATATCAGAACTAGGAATATTATTGAATGCTCCTATGTTGTATGGAATAAACGATTTCCTGTATTTGCCAACACTCTACTCCTGAAAGTTGATAGAGTAGAATCTATCATTGTGGCTTGTGCCGTACTTCACAATATAGCTATTGACATAAAAGATGAGGAACCCCCAGTAGAACCTGATATACACCAAGCAGTAGATGGGGCTATTGCTGCTAAATGTCAAGAGGATGTACAAGAAATCATTCAAATCAATGCTACCAGGCAAACCTTTGTAAACTATTTTAACTCATTACTGTAACAATATTTAAATGATACATGCACTGTATATACTTTCAAACAGATTTCAAAATGAAATGATGTACTAGCACTAGCCTAAATTATGCAAGAATTTTACAACAAAAATGAATTAATTATTAGAGAAAATATTTGTCAATTAAATTTGCATTATCATATTTGCCTAACCATTAATAATATTGTTTTGTATAACCATTATTACGACATTATTATAAGCAAAATAATGTTATCAATTGTCTTGTATGCCCAAATTTACAGTAGAGTAATGAATGTATGTACTACATAATATTGGTTACAGTTCAGTTTAACATGGTTTAACCAAAGTATTTATTAAGTAAGTAAGAATCTATGTGTTTATGTTAGTTAAATCCTTGGTTAATCATATTCTTTTCACTTTACATACTGTTTCCATTTTAATTTGACAGGAAGATCTTTACATGAAAATAAGTAGGCCTATTTCTATGACAATAAAATATGTTAATTTTTTTTTATATTTTAAATTATTACTCTATTAATATTAAAATTGTACATAAAGGATACGTGTACTGTATACATTTCCAAATGGATTTTAAAGTTGAACAATGTACTGGCACTAGACTAAATTATGCAAGAATTTCACAACATAAATGCATTAATTATTAGAGAAAATATGTACCAATTAAATATGCATTATCATACTTGCTTGACCAATAATAATACTGTTTTGTATAACCATTGTTAAAACATTATTATAAGCAAAGTAATGTAATCACTTGTCTTGTATGCTCAAATTTACAGTTGGGTAATGAATGTATGTAGGGTGAACTCACCAGTAGTTGACCAGTTAAGGAATGTTCGTTTCTTAAATCTCAATTTTATGTAGAGAAAGTCACAAGGAAAAGATTTCTACTGTAAAATAATAATGAAATGTTGACAAAAGGTATGGTGCTATTCATTACACATTTAAAGCAATGTAACATGATAAAATTTATTTTTAAACTAATAGTTTACAAAAATACCAGTTGTTGACCACAATGAGTCAGTAAATGACCAGTTTCCGATGAGTAGTTTACCACTACACAAAAAATTAGATATGACTGTTTTAACACAAAAGACACACACATATTCTATGACATAACAATTCCCTTACATTCTAACCAAGATTGTAACTAGTAAAACTGAAAATGTGAATCCTATAAGTTTGCTTTTCCTATAGTTTTCCTTTGTTCAGGAAGAACACACTGTACTGTATCCTCAAATATAGTTTCAGGACCTCCTTGTTCACATTTCCAACCACTTGTTGAGCAAATACTACATCAGAATCTTCTTCTTCTTTCTTTACCACTTTTCTCACAAAGAAAACGACAAGTTTTCCTCGGTATATGTTTCACAATGACCCAAAATCAGTCTTTCACATGGTTCTCATCACCACTGCTTTGGTTGTTGCCATCTTCCTTCAGAAATATCTGAAGAGGTTGGAATGTAGTATTCCATATTTTCTTGCAGTTTGTGGAATTTTTTTTAAGTACTTTTTCCCACCCCCAATTTTTTTACATAGTTATAAGTAGTAGTTGCAAACGTTTAAAACATAAATTATATATGGTCTACATAATTATTTAATAAAATCAGGCCGAGCATATTTGCAAGTAATGGACAACTACTGAATATTACTTTATTTTACACTAGTCCAGACCAACTACTGGTGCTTGATAAAAATTCAGGCCTAGTAAATGACCACGCTTATTGTAGGAATTTTAAAAACTGAAAATGTGTATATGTATAGTTCCTGTAGCTTACGTAGAAGGCAAAATATGCATTCATTCAATATAATATTATATTTCAGAGATGTATTCAGATTTCTGTACACCTGCTACAACACTTCCTAATAGCAAGCACCAACTGAAGCCATACTGCAAACACAGGCTTTGTTTCCTAAATTTCCTGCTTTCTGTAATAGTATAATTTCCTGTTCCACTGTTGTCAAATGAAATAAAGAGATGTTAAAGATTATATATAACTAAAGAAATACTTTGCAGTATTGCCAGAATTCTTATTTTTAATTAAAACATTCCCATGTGATCAACTACTGGGCCTTGGTCAACTATTGGTGAGTTCACCCTACTGGAGTCCTGCAATGTTTGACATGAGAGAAGCAACCAAGACATTAAAAACGTAGTCTTATTTCAAATGAAAAACTAATTGCAAGATTTGTGCTAAAATTCTCAAGCGATTAATGCATAAGTGGAGGACAGCGAATATTTTTATAACAAGTTGGAACAAACACGACAGGCCTCCTTCTACAGAGCAAACATCAGCGAATAGCAAACTTCACCATACTCAACAAACTTAAACTGGAAAATAGTGTCTGTAATACATGATGCTATTATGTACTACAAAATATTGGTTACAGTTCAGTTTAGAATGCTTTAACCAATGTATTTAAGTAAGTGTTTATTTTAGTTAAATCTTGGTTAATTATATTAATTTCACTTGACATCCTGTTTTCATTTAAAATGTGACAGGAAGATCTTTACATGAAAATAAGTAGACCTATTTGTTTGACAATAAATGTTAATTTCTTTATATTTCAAATTGAAACATGAAAAGTAAATAAGAAATACATTTCTTGAAACATTCTTAATTTTTTCAAAGTTTCCTCTTTAATTTCAATGCTTAATTTTAGTTCTTTCTTTTCTCAGGTCATGGAGTTTTTCTTTCCGCCTTTGTTCCTCTTTCTCCTTCCTCTTTACATATTGAATCCTTAACTCCACTTGCTTTTTTTCAGTTCCTGTAATTCTTTCCCATATTTTTTCTTCTTCTTCTTGCTTTTCCCTCTGCTACTTAAGAGATTCCCTAGCTAATTCTGTTTTCATCATGACCCATGGTTCCAATTTTCTTCCATTTGAAGTCAGACTAGAAGCCTCATTTTTAATTGAAGGTTTAGGCCTAAAAACTTAATGTCACGTTCTCGTGCATGATTAGGAGTCTCAGGTATGTTTGTGGAAGGAGATTTTTCATGTGATGATAGAAGAGATGTGTTTTGCATGTCATTGTCACTACATTTGCACATTTCTTTGTTTGTAAAGTGGGATGTAAGGGAGATCTCAGCATTTATGGAGTATATTTACTCCACAGTTCCTACTCCTGTACTGCATGTTTCAACTTCAGGACCATTGTTATCATGAACATTTGCAACATTAATAGCAGTCACTGCTTTTGAGGCAGATTCTGATGCCACTTCTATTGGCTCATCTACACTAATTTCTTTCAAGATGAAACCACTATTTAATTCACCTGCCATGAAAGTAGCATCAGAATCATATATGCTGTCATGTCCTTCTGTAGAGAATTTGATCATTTCAAGTATTTTTCAACTAACTTATTTGTTTTAACTGTATCAGCAGGACCTCCGCCCGTCTGGAGTCTGTACTGCCACTTTTTTGCTGCATATTTCCTTGTCTCTTTCTTTATTGAATCGTACTTCTGTCAAGCTGTTCTGCATTTCTGTAGATAGTTGTCTGAGCATTAAATAACCTAACAATAGACTGCAATGCTCTTACCTTTTGAGGTTATATGGCATCAGTCTTTTTGTTTTCTAGCATGTTCCGATAATCATTCACCATTTCAACTAGCTTAAGTGTATCTTCTGTATTATAGTTTTGATTTCTAATTCGTTTTGATTTACTCATTTCTTTATAATAAACTCCATAAACAAAATACCATCTGAAGTATTGCCAACTATGGAATAGGTAACCTTGGAATAAACGAACGTCATACAATGCAGTTGTCCATTTATTCTATAGTTAGGCTATTCCACGAATAACTATTCCAAGCTTTAATCTGTGATCGTACAATTGGGCTTGAGTAACAGGATTGAAATACTCCAACCTTCCTCATTCTATGAGGAAAGGAAAATTGTATCTCATCTTTTTCATTCATAATACACTTCGTACATATTAAAATTATATTCTCTTTTTGAACAGATCTGATAATTGTGAAATTGTCGTTTTTGCTTTCAAGAAAATGAGAGTCTATTTGACTATAGGATATTGGTAGTGAGTTTATGGAAATTTATGTTGGCTAAATTAGAGAATGGATGTTGTCATAAGATTGAAGTCATCAGTTACTGTGATAGTTTTTCGTGTTTGTTGGGAAGTATTGAGCATTTTATAATGATGGCTGGTGTATTAGTTTATTTAGATGGCTGTTGATTCTGGTAGTTAGGTTGGTATGTATATAATTTTTATTGTCGGTTGGTATTAATGTAGTTGATCTGTGCCATGCTCACAGAGATGGGATTTAAACAGCACTGGCATTTAAAAATGACGCCTTTTAAAGTACTTTCAAGAACTGCAGGACATTAAAACTGTGCAGACATACAAAGGGGCATGTAGGAACTGTTTTATGCAAAAATCCGAAAAAGTTTGTTGTTGTCCATTAAGATGACACTTTCTGTCCTTTAACCCTCCAGTAGTCACGCAGCATACAATAGTAATCCAGTCATATTTAGTATTGTGTCATCATGAAACCACCAATCGTGCAGGAACTAGTGTACCTTTGTACAAAATTCCACTGCAGACTTTCAGTATGTTGGTAACACTTTTATTTTGTATTATTTTAAATGGATTACAATTGTATACCACGCAACTACTGATATGAGTTTCTTTATCAGGTAAAACTCAAATATTTTGTATTACTGTGTTATCTCAGATTCGTAATGACCCATGATATGCCCATCACTATGGGGTAACGAAATTGGGTTCAAATCCTAGTTGGAACAAATTACCTGGTTGAGGTTTTTTCCGCGGTTTTCCCTCAACCAATTGAAACAATACGTGACTTTCGGCATTGGACCTCGAACTCATTTGGCATCATAATTACATTCTCCTCTTTCATCATATCATCATCATCATCATCATCATCATCATCATCTTATCATAATTTCCGTTTATTTCCCATATTTCAGGCTTGCTTCAGTGTACAGTCAGCTGCAGGCTGCCACTAAACTTGGACTCCATTGTATGTGGTTATTAGTTGCTGGTGGTAGTGCTATGTACCATGTGCTCTCCCCTGGGCTCATGATAGCTTGGGGACTGGGGTTTTAGGACCATGGTGATGCCTAAACAGTAAGATAATGGGATTCTATAGGCTGTAGAGGAGTTTGGTGGCAGTACATAGGGAAATTTGTAGCACGGGGAGTCTTACGGCATGTACACCATTGTACACCATTCCGGGTAGTACAATGGATCCATTGTGCTAACCATCAAGCTAGGCGCAATCCCAAACCCATATCAGCTCACTATACTAAGGTTTGCTGCATACAGGTTTTGAAGAGGCAACTCCACTGTTTCCTAGGCCAGTCCCCTCCGTGCATCGCCAACTGTTATTCGGGGAATTCTGGGAAATGATGTTGATGTTGAAAGGAGGGATGTTGACCGAATGATCTATGTACCTATTATGGGAAATCGGAAGAATCCCGAGAATAACCACAGCTGCGACCTTGTCCGTGACAAGTTTCAATGAAAAATTCAGGTGTAACTGGGACTGACGGGCAGAAGGTCTGACCACTCGTCCACCATAGGGAAAGCTATATACCATGCCATATAGCAGACTTTGATTTCTTTTGTATAGTTTGCACTTTGACAAAGTTCGTAACAGGTCTGAATAGAAAGAGATGGCCAAATTGGCAGCAGTAAATGATATATGTGGAATATTTGTACAAAATTTACATCGAGCATACACACCCAGTGAATATCTAAATATTGACGAGCAGTTGCTCGCATTTTTAGGATGATGTTCATTTAGAATATATATATCAGCCAAACCAGCGATTAAGATTTTTGCAATAGTTGATAGGCTATCTATGATCTTGAAATTTACATGGGCACAACCCCAAGAGCCATTTCAGTAGAAAAACAGTGTCCACAATGAACAGGAATACATTACAGAAGTAGTTGTAACAATAGGCCTACATAAGATGTTTAAATTAGATAAAAATAGCACTACATGAAGTCTTATATTTTTTGTAATGCCTTATGACTCTCAGATATAATAATAAATACACATAATGGTGTACTGAAAATTTATTTCGTGCTTGCTATTCATATTTTAGTGATTGATTAGTATGGATTACTATTGTAATCCACGCGACTACTGACATACAAAAATATCACGTGGCTACTGAAAGGCTGAGTATCTTAACCAATATTGATAAAAATTAAAGAGTCTTTTTATCTGTAGAAAAAATGCATCAATTTTTGTCTGCATTGTCAGCATCTCTGATGTAGGCCATTATCTCTCAATGCAGTTGTACAGATTTGTGTTTTCCAACCTTTCTGACATCACAGAACCTTATGTTTATTGTCTGAAAATTGCTCTTCGATCTGAAAGAAAAACTACTTGTTTGGGCTATATAAAAGTTTTTGAAACGGCGAAATTTTTTTTTCTTTTTTTTCTTTTTTTTTTTTTTTCTTTCTGCAATTTGTACGAAATAGTAAAAATTACTCCAAAAATGTTTAATATTGTTTAATGATTATTTTTGTCTAAAAAGTAACATTCATATCAACAAGCCCCTAACTCAGTGGTTAGAATATCTCCAGTGCATGAGAAAGGAAAACATTTTCTTCATGTTTTGAAATTTTAAGATGTTTTTATTTATTTATTTCTTTATTTCTGTTAAAGATTGAACTACAATCTGTTGATCTTACTAAGAAAATGTGCCATGCAAACTGTCATGCAATTATTTTAAAAATTGTGAAAGATGCGATTTAAGCAGTTTTGAAATATTCAATTTTGAGAGAATTAGTGGTAAAATTACATATTGCTGGCTGGTATTATGTTTGCATGGCAGGACATTTTAATTCATAACTTCGTCAATTTTATAGATATCTTAAAATTTCTTTCACAGATGTAAAGCTAAAAGCTCATATTAAGTTATTAGAGGAATAATAAACAATATATATTTTTTTTTTTTTTTTTTTTTTTTTTACCCACAATGGTGTATGTTTGAGAAAATGAGCTTGCTTATTGCTGCATAGTTGTTTAATTCTTTGTCTGATTTTAGATAATTATGAAATTCGTACTCAACAGACAATCAGATTTTTTATCTTTTCACTTTATGATTGTCAAATAGGAAAAGGAGGAGGTAGAAAATTGAAGTAATATATTGCCTGTTCCCCCCCCCCCCCCCCCGAAATTGAAGAATATTCTTCTTTTCTTAAAATCTAGAACTGATGAATTTCATTAACAATGTGTGATCACATTGCTGTGCTGTCATTTCTTCATCTTCTTGCAGATTCAGTTTTTCAATGTTCTGTAACATTTCCGAAAAAGGGTTTTTAACTGACTTATGTCATATAGTGTTGGTGTTAAAGTAGGGAACTGTTTGCAGAGTTGTACTTTCAGTGCTTGTAAGTGATCTTTTTTGTGTTTTACGATTTCTGGACTGATTTCACCAACTTCAGTCCCCAGAAGATGAAACATTTGGAGTTTATATTTAGAAAATTTTTTCTATACACCAAGTTTACTTTTCAATTCAAGACCTTTGTCAGTGCATGTTACAGTATGTTTATTATATCCTTGCGCATTTGAGTTTATCTTGTTTCGGTGATGGCAAATATTAGCTAGATATGCCAATTTATGGAGTCATATATCTGCAGTGCTTGGGAAAAGTGACATAAGTCAGTTTCCACAAACCTTTTTTGATAATTTATTGACAACTTACACTGGTTTATGTCGATTTGATTTTTTTCTGTACGAATTATTGTAATGGGAGAAATACTTATGTATTTTTTTCTAAGCGAGCAGATGTTCCGTAAGTTGTCAATAAATTATCAAAAAAAGATTTGTGGAAACTGACTTATGTCACTTTTCCTGAGCACTGCAGATATCATCTTTACAGCAGGAACCTGTGCTTAGCCATTTTGTTTCAAAATAGGTACTAATGCAATTTTATTCCTTACTTCATTCAAACGCTCAAAACTTTTCCTCTTGAAAGCCACCTATAATCAGTGTGCTTTAAAGAGGTTCACATGATCCTTCTCCATGCATTCGCATATTTTAGGAAACAACTGTGATGACAGTGAGTGTTCCTTGATAAAATTCACCATTGCCACATCGTCACTAAGAACATTATCTAAAGTTCTTTAGTAGTATTTGGAACAAGGACATTGCAATAAACAAAGCAATGGGTAGTAATCACATTAGATTTTTTTTCTTTTACCAGCGAAACAAGACCCTCTATTGAACCAATCATAGCAAGGGCTTCATCTGTGCAAATTCTAATACAAAGGTTCCATGATAATTCTTTCATTTCATGATCAGACATGTTAACCTTTCCTTGTTTCTAGAAGCTTCAGCAGCACAAAAAATCTCAATTATTTCTCCTTTTTAAAATCTAACATGACTTTTATATGTTATATCTGATTATTCATCTACGTGGAGACAAAATTATTATTTTCCATATTTTCAGATACATCTTCAATATCTTGTGACACATCTTAAATGTGCCAATTGTTAATGTTGTTTCTACCTCTGATATTGCTTCTTTCACTAACATAGTAATCATACTAATCATCAGCATCATCATCATCATTATAATTATTATGAATAACATTTAAGGATTTAGGCCAAAATGGTATATTCTGCCTCCAGAAGAGTTGAAAGTCTAATTGGTTCCTGCATCATTTCTTCTGTCTTCCGACTTGTCTCTTTGATACTGGTTAAATAGCCTTGTTCTGAGGGGTATTCTATCATTAGATATCCTCATTACGTAACATACCAGTTCTTCGTGTATTTCTCAGTAACTGAGATTATGCACTCTATATTTAATTGTTGATGGATTTCTTAATTTCTTTCGTGATCTAGTAAACTAAACCCTGAAGTTTGTCTAAGGAATTTCATCTGCACAGCTTCAATCCTCCTTTGTTAGGATTGGTTAAAGTCCACTTCTGAGCCATATAACAATGTCGGAACATCCTGTGTTCATTATTATTTTACAAGAAGACCTTATAAGACTTTGGACATTAACGTGGTTTTCATTTTTTTTGGACAGCTATCTGTGCTACTAAATAGATTACCTCGTGTGACTTCTCACTAACCATTACTTTCATGTTCTGTTGGATAATCTGCTGTTTTACGGAATACATGACTGACTAGTTGTGAAGTGTTGTTTTAATATCGACGGAACCATTGCTGTTTTAGCCAGCTTTTTTCCACAGACAGAAGACTGAAGCAGAGGACAACAAGAATCCCCAGACCAAGTGAAGCACATCGATAAATAACTATCATGCTAAAGTCGAACCTTTTTCAAGTCATAGGCCCCTGCTTCGGAAGTACTTGACACTTTTGGATTATTATCACTAACCTTGTTTTGTATCTCCGCAGATTCACGTTCTCCTTCACTGGTGCGACCTCTTTTTAGGAAGTTCAATATTCCAAAATTCTCTCAAGCATACACCAAGCCACAAAAGCCAGCAAATGCGACAGTAAAGTTAAGAAGCTACTCTGAATGTGATTTTTAATCTCCTGCCAAACAACAGTGGACAGGATATCACTTGCAGGCCAGCCTCAAACATTAATTTCTGACTGACCATTAAAGTGCTTCTAACAATATACAGTTTATGTAAAACCACCTGATACTGTTTATGCACAAGAGGATAGAAGGAGTTAGGAGGGGAGAGATGCTAGTGCTCCTTCCCACATGGTTTATTGCAAGATTCGAAGTTATTTGAAGAATACTTCCAAAACAAACTCGTCCAGTCTTCTTCACATCTACCTGAGCAGTATCAGATCGTTTTACTAGCTCTGTACATAGAAAAATTTTCAGATACAAATTTATTGTTGTAAATACTTACTGACCCATTTATGGCCCTAATATAATTTTTATGTTGTATCAAGTGTATGAGTATTTATATTTATTAAAAAACTGATCGTAGTACTGTTTTACATAGTTTATTTTTTATATTTATATCTTGCTGTACCCCTAAGAAGTGTTTGTGGTACCCAAGGATTCCCTATAATCTCGGTTGGGAATTGGTGGTGTATATGATAAAGATCACCCATGAATTGAGCAGTAAAGTAATTGAGGTATAGACTGGAGGACATCACTATGGCTATGCAAAGTTGCATTATCATTGTCATCTATCACTGTCACAATGTTAACTATTTGGTGTTTGATGGTGATTTTCGTTTCTGTGAATGCATCTTCCAGAATTTCTTTCGGCAGTTCTAATTAACAATAAGAATTCTATCAAAATTTTTACTCTTGTCGATAGATACTTAGTTCTTTTGAAATTTGATTGGAAGAGAGAAAACCACTTGGCTTAGACCAGTATCTTCTTCAAAATCCTAGTATCTCAGAAGCATTTGGTTACTGTTTTTTTTTTCATTTTTAGTGATCCAGCTTTAAAATATTTGCATATGATATTTTATTCTGTTGTAAGGGCTCTACAAGATGCAGGGTGTTCTTCGTGACATAACAGGCAATTTGGAGAGTTAATAATATCGTATTCGATGTAGAGTTTCGCAAGACAATCATGTCCCATTATCAGTCTGTAATTGGCAACTGCAGATCTCCTTGGACGTTCTGGTATGAGTTTTCTATTATTGAGTAAGATGGCCCATTTTTTTGTTGTTTTGTGCTTGTAAATATCAGTTAAAATGAAACTGTATTTGCCTTTTATAATAGATTTGAATATACAGGGTGATTCACGAGGAAAGGTAAAAAATTTAGGATGTGAATTCTGAAGTCATTCTGAGTCAAAAAGTTCATATGAATATAGGTCTGTTTTCGAACGGTTATGGAGATATGGCTCTGATTTCACAAAAACTTCTGTGATTTCATTGCACTAATTCGCATTTAGAGACAGATAACAGACAAATTTAAAGTTTATTCACGTATGCATACATACCTAATATTCTAGACGTCGGGATCGATGTTTTCGCACATTTTCAAAGGTGCCTCCTTCTGCTTCATTGCACTGTTGTGCTCAGGCGTGAATCGCGCTCATCGCTCAGGAGAATTGCACGTAACTATTCTTTATGCCATATCCAAATTACAGTCGATTAGCGCCTCTCTCATTTCCCCCTTCCTTTGCCGTACCAAGTCTTTCATCCAACCCCATAGACAGTAAATACTCTTCAATATGGTACCCTTCTGTTCGGAAAGCATCGTTCATATTCAGCGATGGCACGCAAGGAACTATCATTGCGCAAACCATAAACATACACAATATCGGCGTATTCTGTAGTCGAAAATTTATAAGGCATCTTGAAAAACACAACTTAACACTTCCGATAACTGTTCTTGTATAACTACTGTACTGTAGGTAGCTGACTGGACTGCTGTGAACTGATGATAGTGTAGACTATTTGTGTTATCTGCAGGTTCTGTGTCATTACATCAGACAAGGGCAGGCAGTTGGACATTTATAATGCCCCACCACCCAGTTTCTTTCTCTTATCTACATCGCTCACAATGCAGATTCCAATGTTACGTCATTCATTGCGACCTTGACCTTGTCTCATGTCTCGCCTCACGTCAGCAGCATATGATAACGTCTGATTCACATTGGGGCGAGACGTTTTACCAAAAAATTGCATCTAGCTCTGCCATCGTTCGAAAACGGACCTATGTTCATATGAACTTTTTCACTCAAAATATCCTAAGATATCTTATCCTAAATTTTTTACCTTTCCTCCTGAATTACCCTGTATATTTGAGAGTGGCCTTAGGCGATGTATTAGAACCTTTTCTTGTATAAGGTGAGCGGTATCGTTCCTTGGAATGCTGCAATGAGAAGGAAACCATTGGAAAACAATTTTTTGTTTTGTTTCTGGAACAGAACGGCGAACTTATTTATATCCTGCATTAGCTGAATTTGCATGTTTCGCTATGCCCTGAATGGCTCCTCTGGAATCCGAAAGAATAATTGCTTTGTGGAGTGTTTCAGTTCCAGAAAGAAGGTTTTGCAGAGCATTCTATATTGCTAAGATTTTGGTATCAAGTGTTAGTGATTTTCTACCCTGCCAAACAGTACAACGAGAACAAAGAAAATGTGCCAGGCCCTGCATCTCTTTCAATATCTGTGAGCAATCCATCTGTAGAAATTTGTAGCCACTTTTCTCTGAGGCACAGGTTCGACTCTTCCTTGTTTTTCTGAGGTTTTCCCCAACTATAAGGTCAATGTCAGGTAATAACTGGCGAATTCTTTTTCTCCTCTCACTGTCACCAATTTCATTGACTCTAAATTTGCCTGTAGTTGATATTTCCTTACTTATGGCTTTTAAGGAACCCAGAGGTTCATTGCTGTCCTTACAAAAGCCTGCCATCAGTCCCTATTCTGAGCAAGATTAATCCAGTCTCTACCATCATATCCTACCTCCCTCAAATCCATTTCAATATTATCCTCTCATCTACGTCTCGGCTCCCAAAGGTCTTTTTCTCTCCGGCTACAGCATTGTTAAATAACTAAATTTCAAGTACAGTAGAACCTCTACTATCCGTGATAATGAAGGGAGTGGACCGAATGGTTAATTGAAAAAATTGGATAATCCATACCATTAAATATTTTCATAAATTAAGTGCATAATACGTACAATTTCGTAATTTTCACCATGGTGTTGTTTTTAACATGCTATATAGTGGGTCAGAACTTTAAGGGCCAAGGAAATTTCGAAATAAGCCTATAACGAATTTTCACTCGTTTTATAAGCATTCAAGAAATATATTATTTTATTTTATTTTATTAGCTTCCTCAAATTAGAGGCTGCCATTAGACAAAGCATACAAAACAATACAAGAACAAAATAGAAGATGAGAGCTAAAAGAGTAAGAAAAAAGGCAAACAAATACACAAACAAACAAAAGCAGTTTACAGAAGAAAATAAAAAATTCAAGTAAAGAATCAATGAAAGCTAAGAAGGAAAAAGAAAAATGATAATGGTGTGTCAATTTTTTTTCCATACACTGAATTAGAGTCCATATACGTGGTTCTGTAAAAGTTTGACTGACTGTGGAAGGAAAAAAAAAAAAATAGTGATGCGCAGTTACAATACTGATAATAAATTGTAATCAAAGCAATAAAATAAGTCTATAGAAACAAGAATTGAAGATTGACGCAAATTAACATAAATGAACAAAAGCCAATAATTTCCATACACTTCATTCAGCAGTGAAGAAATGTAAAATAAGATAATATGGAAATATAGTCTCGTATTCTGATAAATTACAACATGGAGAAAACAATTTAGACACAACTTCTTAGGAAACATATTATATTGTGCATTTGTTAAAGTGCAAAATACACATAAAAGCTCATTTCATATATCTTTGATTGTTGTCATGTGTTTGTACTGCTGTTTTGAATGAGAACATTTTCTATGCGATTCAAGTAATTACAAATAACTTCACTTGATACACTGCTAGGAGTGAAACTAATTAGTTTTTCACTTATAGGCAAAGACTTCTGCTTTGCCATTTGCATTATTAAACTTACTGCACACTCCACAGAATTCAAAGGATGACTAAATTTTAAGGAAAGGACAGAAATGTACTGACAGGGAGACTTTTGAGTGTTAAAATCCTTTCATACAAAGGAAAGTACTGGTAAAATACATCTTCCGACAGTGCTTCTGGGTTTTTTCAGATAGAGGGGTGAAATTCTTTTCTTGCACTCGTGGTGTAATGACCCTCAGTACAGTCACGGCAACATATTTCTTCACCAAGCTTTTAAGACTATATGTTTCGCAATTTATACAGAATTTTTTTACTCATTTCCGATCCAAAAAATGATGTACAAGCGAGATTTGGTAGGATTTTATATGAAATGTGCAGGGACCATATAAAAGAATGTAATAAATTGGACAGCATTATAAGCAGGAGCATATTAATGAGGTTTTATTGTACATATTTATGCCAGAGGTGCAAAATTGCATAACACATCATTTAAAATCAAACAATAATTGGTGCTTTACTGATGAACAACTTGAGAAATGCAGTTAGGTAAAAATAGCCAAAAATGCTCATACATGCCTTTGCTTTAAGAGTGAAGATAAAAGCATGATGACGAATTTTTCTCCAAAAGAGTGCTCCACGATTTAAAATGTTTGATACTGCTGCAGTATGTCATTATATATTCCATCCCATATCTTGAGCTTGATTTGTTTACTTCTAGTTTCTGTTTTATCAGATGCTATTTGTATACGAGTTCCATGGGTTTGATTAAAGTACTGGTATACAGTTTTATCCAGGATTTCTATTTTACCTTGCTAAGTTTTCCCTCTACTAAATGTACATAGGCCAAATAGAAATGATCGGGATGATATTCAAATATAAACTACTGAGCCATTTATACCCGAACCCACACTTTCTGAAGTCGAAATTGCTATAGAAAAGCTGAAAAATTATTAGTCTCAAGTTATTGATCAAATTCCAGCAGAATTAATACAGGAGGGTGGAAACGCTTTATCTAGTGAAATTTATAAGCTTGTGCTAGCTATTTGGGAAAAGGAAATTATAGCATAACACTGGAAGGAGTCCATAATTGTACCTATCTTTAAGAATAGGGGGAAAAACTGACTGTAGTAACTTTCGAAAAATATCACTTTTATTGACATTGTACAAAATTTTGTCCAATATTTGAGAAGATTAACTCCATATGTAGACGAAATTATTGGGGATCATCAGTGTGATTTCAGGCATAATAGATCAACTATTGAGTTTTTTGTATTTGACAAATATTGGAGAAAAATTGGAAGTATAAGGGCAGAGTACATAAGTTACTCATAGATTTAAAAAAAGGCATATGACTCGGTTAAAAGAGAAATATTTTATAATATTCTTATTGAACATGGTATTCCCAAGAAACTAGTTCGATTAATTAAAATGTGTCTCAGTGAACATACAGCAGAGTCCATATAGACAGTTTCTGTCTGATACTTTTCCAATTCATGCAGGCTAAAGCAAGGAGATGCACTATCACTTTCGCTTTTTAATTTTGCTCTAGACTATGCTATTAGAAAAGTTCAGGAAAACAGACAGTGTTTGCAATTGAATGGGTTATATCAGCTGCTTGTTTATGTGGATGACGTGAATATGTTAAGAGAAAATCTTACAAACTGTTATGGACAGCAAAGGAATTTTACTTGAAGCAAGTAATGAGATAGGTTTGGAATCAAATCCCGAAAATACAAAGTATATGATTATATCTCGTAACCAGAACCAATAGTAACTAATATAAATGATACTCGAGAGTAAGCTAAACACAAAATATATATAGGGAAATACCTGTTATTATTCAGTTGAGAAGATTTTGTCATCCAGTCTGCTTTCAGAAAAACTGAAAGTTAGAATTCCTACAACAGTTATATTGCCAGTTTTTCTGTATGGTTGTGAAAATTGGACTCTCACTTTGAGAGAGGAACAGAGGTTAAGGGTTTTCGAGAATAAGGTGTTTAGGAAAATATATGGGGCTAAGAGAAATGAAGATATGGGAGAATGAAGAAAGTTACACAACACAGAACTGCACACATTGTATTCTTCACCTAACATAATTAAGAATATTAAATTCAGATGTTTAAGATGGGCAGAACATGTAGCATGTATGGGTGGATCCAGAAATGCATAAAGTGTTTGTTGGAAGACGTGAGGGAAAAAAGACCTTTGGGGTGGCTAAGACGTAGATGGGAGGATAATATTGAAATGGATTTGATGCTAGGAACTGGATTAATGTTGCTAAGGATAGGGACCGATGGCTGACTTACATTGAGAGTGGCAAAGAACCTCTCACTTCTTTAAAAAGTAATTTGTAAGCAAGCAAGTTAATTTTGCCTAATATAGTCGTTTCCCTAAGTATGATATTTTCTTGTCTTCTTTAAAACTGTCGTCATTCAATATTCTTTGAAATCTTTTCCTTAGAGCAGCGGTTCCCAAAGTGTGCTCCGCAAAGCCCTTAGGGCTCTGCGAATGATTCTCAGGGGCTCCATCCACGGAAGTTATGAAGATGACAAAAAATTGCTGCTTCCATCTAGTCTCTAGCGGGAAAAGGGAAATACTTTCTGAGAAAGTAGTTTGCGTTTTTCTTGCTACATGGAAGCATTAATATCTACTCGTCACTGGAACTATCTCGATCTTTCTTGCTTGCCAAGTACTCAAGGATTCTCGAAATTTATTTAATTTTTTATATACTGGGCAGGCAGCGTTTGTTATTCGTGGTACGTGGAATCTACAATCTATTGACTGTTACGTTACCTCAAAAAAAAAATATATATATATATATATATACTGTATATCTGCATGTTGATAGCAGATGTGTTAGCTAAACTTTCGTTGAACCGGAACTGTGGCTTAAGACGGGCTCCCTAAGACCTAAGAGTCATTAGCCATCAACCAGTGCTCAGTCAAAGGGAGATAACAGCTATAACCTTACTTTCAAAGAAGATAGTGCGAATTCCTGGGAATTGAGTTCGGAATATGTTCAACATGATCCTGTCTCAGTGTCTACGATGCCTAGTGTAGAGGTATTGAAAGTAACAAACGAAAATATTGTGATTTATATTTGGACATGAGATTCACTGAGTTTGCTGATGAATGTCCACAGTGTGTGATATGTAACAAAGCTTTTCCCAATAGTTCTATGTTCCCTGCCAAACTTAGATGGCATTTCTCAATTCAAAAATTCACAAATAAAACTGCAGACTACTTCGAAAGAAAAAGTGACGAACTCCATGCAGTTAAGACAAAATTTCACCTCGTGTAAAAACAAACAACGAGAAAGTACTGAAACGTCGTACTTGGTTAGTCATGACCAGGCTCTTGCTGGTAAACCTCACCCTTGCTGAAACTCTTATGAAACCACTATTAGTGAAGGTAGTGAAGTGCATGGTGGACGAGAAAACTGCAAAAACTGCCCTTATCAAATAACGCTGTGCATAATCGAATCCAGAATATATGAAAAGACGTAAAAAATATCATTATTTCCTGTATCAGTTAAACGAAATTTTCGTTACAACTTGATAAATCCGCGGTCTTTGCTGGATTAGCTATGTTAATGATATTTGTGTGATATGAATTTTCACGTTTTTTCATGAAATATTTTGTTCTGTAGCCATTGCCATCCTCTACAAGCGATACTGAATTTTTTCCTTCTTCATTGAAAACTCGATACCGTAGGGCAATTGCAATGACGTGTGTACAGATGGCACAAAGGCCATGGTAGGTCCTGTTGCTGGTGCTATTGCAAGGATCAAGAAAGTTTTAAAAACTGCACAAGTAGTCACTGTGTGCTACACCAACACGCCCTCGCAACAAAAAAATGCCAGCGTTATTAAAGCAGGTACTAGACAACGCCGTCAAAATTATCGACTTTGTTAAGGCACGACCTTCGCAGTGTAGGCTACTTAAAATCCTGTATGAAGATGTGGGTGGTATACACAAGTCATTGTTAGTAAATATTACACACAGAAGTGCAATGGTTGTCGCGCGGAACTTCGAACGGAATTTTCTTCACTTTTGAATTACCAGAACAGTTTGCTAGCAGATTATTTGAATGATCAGGAATGATTGTACAAATTATGTTACTTGGCAGACATTTTTCAAAAATGAATTCAGCACATACAAGGTAAACAGAAGACTATATTCGATGCTGATGACGAAATTGTCGCACTGAAGAAAAAGATAGCGTTCTACATAGAAAGCGTCGACAATAAGGATCTTACATTTCTCATTGACTTCAAACTTTATAAAAGAAAATAACATAACAATGAATGTCTCATTCATAGCAATAATGAAAGAACACCTTGACAATTTGCTTCAAAATATAAATTCATACTTTCCAAGGGACACTCGGGAATCGATTCTAAAGAAATATGAGTGGATTGTAGATCCATTTCCAGTGATGTCAAAACCAGCAGCCGTCACTGTTTCAGATATGAGGTCCTTATAGACATGGTTTCGAACAGCCACTGTCAGGCATAATTTAAAAGCAAACTATTTCCCAAATTTTGGGCTAAGTTAGGGGAGGATCTTTTGATATTAAGTTCAAAAGCTAATTTTCTCCCACTGCCTTTTGGTACTGTGTACCTCAGTGAAACGACCTTTTCGAGGCACACGGCTACAAAAAAACAAAATATCGAACGTGTTTGGACACAGAAGACGATATACATCTTCAACTGACTTCTATGACACCGGACATTGACAAACTCTGTCGCAAGAAACAGGCACATTCTTCACATTAACTTCGGGTGTACATGTAACATTGTAACATTTTTTAAATATCTTAACTACTTGTTAATATCATTTTGTAGATTTATATAAATTATATATTATATCCAGTACTTTTTACTATTGTTTCCTTTATTAACATATCAGGGCCGCTGAGAAGGGGGGGGGGCAAAGGGGCCCGTGAGCAATAAGGGCCCGTCAGATTAAGTGAGTCTGATTACTTTTTAATATCATGAATAATTATTCGTAGATACATACCAGTACTATAAAATTTTGTAAGAACATTTGTTACATAAATTTGACATATTAACTCAACAATCGTAGAATTAATACAAATTACCACTTCATATGTAAATATTTGACTTTTATATAATAGAATATCAGTTTCCCGCATTAACGTTCATGGACACGACAATTGAGGGCCCCGACATTTGCCTGAACTATCTTCCCGTCACTTGTACTGGACACGTTCAATTATTTATTGGTTTGTCCTTTTTAACTACCATGCTGACCCACCGCACTATGCTAGTGGACTCTCTGAAAACAAAGTCGTAGGATATGTTTCCTTTTCAGTACATTATATGTTTCGTCTCAAAACTTTCGTCTTTTCGTTGTCATTTGTCTAGTAAATTCTATTTATTAGTGTTACCGGTTATAGTTTAACTGCACAATGGACAAGTACAGGCATAAGTCGGGAGCTGAGAAGCACAAGGAGAGACAGAAAAAATTGGAAGATTTTAATAAGGGAACTAGACTGCGTGAAAAATATTATGGAGACATTAACAATGAGATCAGTGATGAGCCGATAAATTTAAAATCAATTCATGCCTCTAATTTAGGGCAAACCCCCTGAAACCTATGAATCTCCTAAATAGTCTGAGGGAATTAAAACTGTACAGTTTATTTCCAACTATTTGCATAGCCATTAGAATATTGTATACAATTCCAGTGACAGTTGCTGATGCTGAAAGATCCTTCAGCAAAATGAAGGAAATAAAAAATGTATTCAGATAAACAATGTGTCAAGAACGACTGAGTAACCTTGGCTCCTAAGTCTGGAGAGCGATCTTGCTTGGTCTTTAAATTTTGATGATATAATTGATGATTTTGCATCAGTAAAGTCAAGGACGACACGACCACAGCAAAGGAATAAGGTTTTGAGATTTGGCACTTGGAACGTAACTAGTCTTTATAGAACAGGAGGGGTAACATTAGTAGCAAAAGAATTAGCTCGATATAGAATAGACTTCGTGGGAGTACAAGAGGTTACGTTAGATGGGAATGGCATATCACAAATAGGAGATTACTTGTTGTATTATGGGGAAGGAAACAATAATCACCAATTAGGAACAGGATTTTTTGTTCATAAAAGAATAAAATCAGCAGTAAAAAAGGTCGTATTTATCAGTGACGGGTTATCATATTTAGTACTTAAGGGTAGATGGTGCGACATCATAATTATAAATGCTCACGCCCCTACAGAAGAGAAAGATGACCATATAAAGGATAGCTTCTATGAGGAATTGGAACATACTTTTGATCAGTTACCTAGATATCAAATGAAAATTTTGTTGGGGGATTTCAATGCTAAAGTAGGACGGGAGGATATTTTTAGACCAACTATTGGAAAAGAGAGCCTACACATAACTAGTAGTGACAATGGACTTAGATTAGTCAACTTTGCCACATCGAAAAATTTAATTGTCAAAAGTACAACATTCCCCCATAAGGATATACATAAATATACTTGGACTTCTCCAGATGGATTGACACACAACCAAATAGATCACATTTTGATAGATAAATGGAGACATACTAGTATAGTAGACATTCGAACTTTCAGGGGTGCAGACTGTAATTCTGACCATTATTTGGTGATTGGAGAATTAAGAGAAAGACTATCAGTAGCCAAGCGAGTAGAGCAACAGGTTAATATTACTAAATTCAATATTTTGAAATTAAAGGACTAGGAAACTAAGCAAAATTATCAGGTCGAAATTTCGAATAGGTTTGCCACTTTAGAAATTTCCGACGAAGTTGAGAAAGAATTAGATCTTAATAGCATGTGGGAAAATATCAGAGATAGTATCAAAATTTCAGCTGAGCAGAGCATAGGTTATTATGAAACTAAGAAAAAGAAATCGTGGTTTGATGAAGATTGTTGCATCGTAGCAGAAAGAAGAAAACAGGCAAAATTGAAATTCTTACAGGATCCAGTTGAGGAGAAGAGACATAATTATTTCAATGAAAGACGGCAAGCAAGTCGTACACTTAGGAATAATAAGAGAGGTTACTTGAAGGAAAAACTAAATGAGGTAGAAACAAATAGTAAGAATAAAAACATTCGAGATTTATATAAGGGTATAAAGGAATTTAAGAACGGATATCAGCCAAGGGTAAACGTGATCAAGGATGAGAATGGTGACTTGCTTGCAGACACTCCATCAATCCTAAACAGATGGAAAAACTATTTTGCGCAACTACTAAATGTACATAGGCCAAATAGAAATGATCGGGACGAAATTGAAATACAAACTGCTGAACCATTTATACCCGTACCCACGCTTTCAGAAGTCGAAATTGCGATAGAAAATCTGAAAAAGTACAAGTCTCCAGGTATCGATCAAATTCCAGCAGAATTAATACAAGATGGTGGAAGTGTATTACATAGCGAAATTTATGAACTTGTACTTGCTGTTTGGGAAAAGGAAATTGTACCAGAACAATGGAAGGAGTCCATAATTGTACCTATTTTTAAGAAGGGGGACAAGGCTAACTGTAGTAACTTTCGAGGAATATCACTTTTGTTGATGGCGTACAAAATTTTGTCCAATATTCTTTTGAGAAGATTAACTCCGTACGTAGATGAAATTATTGGGGATCATCAGTGCGGTTTTTGGCGTAATAGATCGACTATTGATCAGATTTTTTGTATTCGACAGATAATGGAGAAAAAATGGGAGTATAAGGGTACAATACATCAGTTATTCATAGATTTCAAAAAGGTGTATGACTCGGTTAAGAGGGAAGTATTATATGATATTCTTATTGAATTTGGTATTCCCAAGAAACTAGTTCGATTAATTAAAATGTGTCTCAGTGAAACATACAGCAGAGTCCGTATAGGTCAGTTTCTATCTGATGCTTTTCCAATTCACTGTGGGCTAAAGCAGGGAGATGCACTATCACTTTACTTTTTAACTTCGCTTTAGAATATGCCATTAGGAAAGCCCAGGATAACAGAGAGGGTTTGAAATTGAACGGGTTACATCAGCTTCTTGTCTATGCAGATGACGTGAATATGTTAGGAGAAAACCCTCAAACGATTAGGGAAAACACGGAAATTTTACTGGAAGCAAGTGAAGTGATCGGTTTGGAAGTAAATCCCGAAAAGACAAAGTATATGATTATGTCTCATGACGAGAATATTGTACGAAATGGAAATATAAAAATTCGAGATTTATCCTTCGAAGGGGTGGAAAAATTCAAATATCTTGGAGCAACAGTAACAAATATAAATGACACTCGGGAGGAAATTAAACGTAGAATAAATATGGGAAATGCGTGTTATTATTCGGTTGAGAAGCTTTTATCATCTAGTCTGCTGTCAAAAAATCTGAAAGTTAGAATTTATAAAACAGTTATATTACCGGTTGTTCTGTATGGTTGTGCAACTTGGACTCTCACTCTGAGAGAGGAACATAGGTTAAGGGTGTTTGAGAATAAGGTGCTTAGGAAAATATTTGGGGCTAAGCAGGATGAAGTTACAGGAGAATGGAGAAAAATACACAACGCAGAACTGCATGCATTGTATTCTTCACCTGACATAATTAGGAACATTAAATCCAGACGTTTGAGATGGGCAGGACATGCAGCATGTATGGACGAATCCAGAAATGCATATAGAGTGTTAGTTGGGAGACCGGAGGGAAAAATACCTTTGGGGAGGCCGAGGTGGGATATGATGATAGAGACTGGATTAATCTTGCACAGGATAGGGACCGATGGCGGGCTTATGTGAGGGCGGGTTCCTTAAAAGTCATTTGTAAGTAAGTAAGTAAAGTCTAGGAGAGTTGTTTTTTGATGTCGGACTGTAAGTTAGAAATTACAGGTGTTTAGGAATAACGTTTTATGAATATAATATATTGTGCTAATGTGGAATTTTGCTAAAAGGTTTCATTGTAATAAAAGTGTATATTTTTAAGTTTGTATCTGTGTGTGGGGTTATCTTTTATTTATTTTGCAAATAATTATTATGGCTGGAATAATTGATAACTTGTAATTGTTCCTTTTTTTTCAACTGGGGTCCGAGTACAGTATTGCATAGGGGCCCATAAATTCTGTCGGCAGCCCTATATATATATATATATATATATATATATATATATATATATATATATATATATATATATATATATATATATATATCTGTGGCTTGGTTCTAAAAGGGCCAATGTCAATTTTTTGCACTTTTGAGTTATATACACTTTCGAACTTATCTCGGTCTGTTCTTCCATATACTAAAAGGGCCAATGTCTCCTGCAGTTAATGTGGAAGGTACAGAGCATTCACAAGCCAATGTCATAGGTTCACTGTACAATGTAAGCAAATTTCAAACCCATTTATCTCAAAACTAACATTTTTGACATTGGCCCTTTTAGAATCAAGCCACAGATATATATTCATATTCATATTCATACTTCCGTTTATGTATCGTGTAAAATATGCTTCATGGAACGTAGACAGGTAAAACTAAAAAGTAAACATTTCTTGGGGCTCCACGAGAAAATTTTGCTTCAAAATGGGCTCCGTGGCTGAAAAAGTTTGGGAACCGCTGCCTTAGAGCATTAAGTTTCTTTTGTAACACTATTAATTCTGCTGACCACAATGATACGGTTCTATTTTGTACCATTGCTTTTGAAGAGGGCTTCATCATAGCTGCTGTAATGCAATAATTATGTCTTCAACGATTTCTTCAATATTTCCTTTGTCACCTTTATTTAGTACTTCTCCGTTACTGGTGTAGTTGGTGTAGTTCAATTTGGCAGCACCTATGTAATGACTAGACAGTACTACTGTAACAGTTTTAGTATGCGTAAAATTGTCTTATCCGTTAATGTCCATTTTGATTTTATGGAATCTAAAAATCATCTATTTCATTAAAATCACTGCAAATAAAATATATTTTACAGAACTTAGTTTGGCTAAACATATCAAAAAACATATTAAAAATATTAGTAATACTACAATTCACAATGATGTTTGCCATGGGGAACAGGTGTCGCAGCTTTATTCATGCAGGTAGGTGGTAGGTGAAGAAAAGTATTTTGTAAATCTCCATCTAAGATAGCAGTGTTTTCGACAAGCCCTTCCCTTAATCAGTTTTCTCCCACAATCATTACTCACTCGCTAGGGCATATGGATTGATGCAGTTACATATATTATTCCTAACATTTGAAAGGGACAACTAGTGTAGTGAATGAATTGCCAGCAGCTAGTGCTGCATATGTCATAGCTGTGAAAGAATGGTTGCAGGATAGCTGTCTCAAGAAGGATTTTGTGTACATCCATTCTAATTTTTCATTTTTATCCACACTTGAAGCAAATTGGAAATACCTTTCAGAACAAATTTGTCTAATCAATGAAGCAGAAACGAAACTTAAAATTGCAACAGGGATGGTTGGTGTAAAAGTTAGGTATGTTTACTTGGAATAGTGTGCTGAAAAAAAGAATTCTGACTCTGCAATTCTATGTACAGTATGAGATGTTATGAATCGATAGGATATAAATCTACCACAGTATCTTTTTCAGCTCACAAGATAATTTTGTCAGATAAAAGACAAAGTTCAAATCCTGGAAATTAAAAAAAAAATATATTATCAGTTAATAAAAAGTTGTGTAAATAATTAACGTTTTTCCTCCGTGAATTTATACTCTTAATATTGTTTATACAGGCTATTCATTTCAAACCTTTCCAGCCTAAATTACGATCTATTTCAATTAAATTTAATTTGAACAAACAGCATGCAGATTTAGATATTGAGGGCGAAGTTTAAAACTGGTGCTAGTTAGTATTTAGTATTTATTGCAACATAAAATACAAAATAAATACATATTAATTAATTACATAGTGCATACCCGTTAGAGTAAACCCATGTTCGGTGGTGGTTCCTATAAATATTTTGTACAAAAGAACATAACAAAATTGCATTTTAAGTTCCACACACTCACTTCCTCCCACTTTTCCCCCTTTTAAAATTTCAAATGATGCCCCTATATTTTAAATTTGAGAGTATTCAATATTTGATACAATGGTATCATATCTTTGTTTTCTTTCATCGCTTGGAAACCTGGATTGTTGTTATCCCATCAGTGGTCGCTATATGAGCATTTCCCTCGCACTTTCGTAAAAATTGAGCATGTATGTTTGTATCTTGATTCTGAATTCTGTGATTTTTTTCTCTAGTTGAGTTTATGACCTTTAAAATCACCAGCTGGTATTGTGTGTTCAAGGACATTAAGTGTTTACTGACCCCATAATTGCTCTCTAGTTAAGCCCTTGCAGTACCTGTGAGAGATTCTCTCATTGCGCGACAAACCATGCTTGGGTTTTTCTGTCAATACTGATAATATCTGTTACCAGTGTCATTCTATGCCATTACTGTAGATTCAGTTCAGTTCACAAGTGTTCAATGCAGTGTCGCACGAACTTTTTATTTTACAGTGAGCTTTAATCTGTAAGTCAGTTATTAAAATGAGTGACAATGTGTCGAGGAAGAAAACTTGTTGAATCGGTTCGCCAACAATATGAACGAACGTTTTAGTATTTCATAACAAGCATTATTACTGTTTTGCTGGTTTGTTTCAGGAATAAATTCATAATTCCATATGTTAATTATTATTTTCGTTAGTTCTAAAAGCAAATGAGTTGCTGTGGGACAATCAAGTTTCTGAAATTCCAATACAGAATAATGTAGATAAGGGGACAAAGGAACTGCTTGGAGAAAGAATCTATGTTGTGACAACCTTGAAAAAAGAAAAGAGAAAATTCTACACATTTCTTTCAATACTAAAATCAGGCTGCTCTATAGCACCATGTTCGGGCTCTTCAGAAATAAGTGTGTTGACATTGTATATGACCTGAATGCAGTACACATGAACATGAGTGAAGTAGGAAGTTAGTTGTAGGCATGAAGGTAGTGTGGAAATCAGAAAATTATTGCATTTTCTTCTGTGTTTATATTAATTTGCGTTACTGGTACCTTCAGTTCTTGTTGTGTAGATCTGTTTCATTGCCACTTAATATAATGTTTATTCCCAGTATTGTAACTTCATATCATATTTTTTTTTATTTCCGTATTGTCTAATTTTACATTTGTTCAGTGCTGAATGAAGTATATGAAAATTATTGGATTTTGTTCATTTATGTTCATTTGCGTCAATTTTCAATTCATGTTTCTATAGACTCACTTTATTGCTTTGACTACAATTTAGTATCAGTATTGTAACTGCGTATCACTATTTTTTTATTTCCACATTTTCTTATTTTACATTTATTGAATGCTTACGAAATGAGTAAAAGGTCGTTATAGACTTGTTTGGAAATTATTGGATTTTGTTCTTTGTTTATGTTAATTTGCTTTACCTTCAAGCTTTATGTGAAAATTATTGCATTTTGTTCTTTGTTTATGTATCTTCTTCCTATAGCTCTAATTTATTGCTATTGATTACAGTTGTTGCCCTTCTTATAACTTCGTAGTTTATTACTATTTGTTAACTTCCACATTCTCTTTATCTTAGCCCACTCATATTTCCTTTAATGTAAATAAATACAACAGTCAATGTAAATACCAATAATTACCATTACTGATTTGAACATGTCTTAAAATAAATGAACGAGAAAACGTAGTGTGAGGGAATCCCTCATGCGTGACTACCCCGCACTACTTTTTTCTAGCAACTACTTCTGGGTTTTTGTCGGTTGTAGGATGAAAATACAGTTTATTTTGTATGTATGTATTTATTCACACTGCAATGGGTATATACCCGGTGGCAGTGGTAACTAATTACACTCAATAATGACAATAATAAATTTATTAATTAAAAATACAATTAATAATACTACTAATAATTGAAGGGCTCGGTGCAATAAGGTGTTAACCCACACGTAGTTACTTCTGAGATATGAGCATTTTAAAGTTTAGAAAAAGGCATAATTCCAAATATTGAAATTTAAATGCTGAAACTGCTTTCAATGTGAAGCTGTGACTCTTGAGTTACATTTATGTAATTTTGAAATATTTTACCGAATTTGGAAGACCTATATTACAGACATATTTGATAATCGGGGATGTCTATGTTGGTTAGCACCTTATTGCACCAGATGGTTGGACACTGCTTTGAGAGGGATTACGAATGAATTACAAACATGAATTTATTCTGAACACTTATATACCTAACTAAATTAGAATTATAATGAATAATATCTGAATTTGTCCTCTACACTTGGACATTCTAATTTAACGTTGTATTATACTGTGTTTACAACAAAATTTGCTTATAATAATAATAATAATAATAATAATAATAATAATAATAATCCGAGGCACGACAGTTCATGAAGGACCATGATCGTCCAGCCAGCTGTTGACCTCACGTCCACATACCGAAGCAGAGGTGGACGATCATCCAGCCAGAATGCATGTATCATGTCGTTAGCATTGTGATCCTCCCAGCCGTTATAGCGGCTTTCGTAATCAGATTTCGCTACCTATCGCAACTCCCCTTGTGCATCACGATGCTGAGTGGGCACTGGTCCCATACACTGGCCGAAATTTAAATGGCATTACAGCAATTCAATTTTACCATACACTATGTATTATCAATTTATCATCAAGTATATCCACATTTTCAGGTTAATGTTCTTCACCTGCAGTACCGTGAGTAACGAGATTCCTGTAGAAAACATGATGTACTGGTGGGATCTATTCCAGAAGTAACATTACATCTGCTAATTTTCGACTGTCTATAGGAAGTTGTGCTGAATATTTAGGTTGAAAACCACAAATTGAAATTATTGAACTATGACGACCCCATTTCTTGAGAGTGTACTGAATGTAATAACAGTTCATGCTAGTAAGTGTAACCAACCTCAAAAATGCCTGGTAAAGCTGAGTCAATCTTAAACAAAGAGGCATTTGAAAATTGGAGAGGTTTCTTTAAATCTGAAACTATTTTCTTCAGTATTGAATAAGTCAATGGACGAAAATTTTTAAAGTCCAACTGATGCATCTTCGTTATTGTAAACTTCTTTTTTTGTATTAGCATTTAAGATTATACAGGGTGTATCAAAAGGTCAGGTCAAGCCTTAAGGAGGTGATTCAGGACCCTATTTGCAACAAAAATCCTAATATATTTTTTTCAATACTCATACCTGTTTCCGAGTTTCACGAATATCACGTACCGCATCTATCCCCATTTGATTCCACACCTAATGGACCTGTCTGCTTGAGAGAAGGTAGGCTAATTGTCAGTAGTCTAGAGCAGATGCTCAAAATGTCCCCCTTTCGCACGAATACACACTTCAGCATGCTGTCTGACCGCTCGCTGCACATTATCCAATCCATGCTGGTGTATCTCCATTGCAGCCGTGTTAATCTTTGCAACGAGCTCTTCCTTGCATTCTATCTCCGTTTGGTACATTATCTCCTTCATGGAGCCCCAGAGAAATAATTCCACTGGTGTTAGGTCTGGGAACGAGGCTGGCCAGGCAATGGGACCACCCCTTTCAATCCATCTACCTCGAAAATGGTGATCTAACCATTTGCGTACTGGAAGTCTGAAATGTGGTGGAGTACCGTATAGTTGATACCATAGTTGCCTGGCCAGCCCGGTCCCCAGACTTAACACCATTGAACTTCTTTCTCTGGGGCTGCAAGAAGGAGAAAGTGTACCAAACGGAGATAGCAAGCAAGGAAGAGCTCGTTGCAAAGATTAACATGGCTGCAATGGAGATACACCAGCACGGACTGGATAATGAGCAGCGAGAGGTCAGACGACGTGCTGAAGCGTGTGTTCGTGCAAGAGGGGTGGGGGACATTTTGAGTATCTGCTCTAGACAACTGACAATTAGCCTACCTTCTCTCAAGCAGACAGGTGCATTAGATGTGGAAACAAATGGGGATTGGTACGGTACATGATATTCATGTAACTCGGAAACGGAGATGAATATTGAAAAAGTGTATTAGGATTTTTTGTTGCAAATAAGATCCTGAATCACCTCCTTAAGGCTTGACCTGACCTTTTGATACACCCTGTATATGACCAGTCTTCTGTAGTATAAACGGTAGAACAATATCTCTGAGAATACAACTCTACTGTATGCGACCAAAATCATGATCGCTCTAGTTTAAATAACTTCTTTGTTGAATAGTGAAGTATATTGTTGTCCTTTATTTTTCCTTCTCTTATGTTTAAAACGTTCCCAGTCTTGATGGTGACGCTTTCTTTTCCTGTTTGGAGGGAATTTGATGTGATTGATCTCAGGTTCCCTTGATATGTTTAATTCACACTGAAACAGTGGAGTAAAATAATATATATATATATATATGTAACTTTTATAACGTTTAACTTTGATGCAAGAAGGTGTCATCCCTCAATACTATTTTAATAATGAAAATTAAATTAAACCTTACCTCTTCTGATGTGCCTTCATTTCCAGTCAGCTATAATATAATCTGAGTCGTCAATGCTATCATCAGTTTAGTTACATCATCGTTTCAATTAACTTATTTTTTTAGAATCTGTTCATTTGGCTACTTTCTCTTTCCAACTTGGTATAGGTTGGTGCCTTATTGCTCAAAACAAATGACTCTTAACATTAATTAGAAAAAGGATATGCATTTACTGCTGCGAAATTTATACTCATACCAGAACCATCTTTTGACAGAAAGTGCACAATATTATTCTACGTATGTTTGTGTATAAATCTTAATTTTCACAAAAGTGAGGGTTAGCACCTTATTGCACCGAGCTCTTCAATTAATATTAATAATAATAATAATAACAACAACAGGGAATATACTAAATTAAATGAAACGATCACTTAAAATAACATTTGAAATATTCTAATTTGTATCTTAAAACTAAGATCGAACTAAAACCCACGAGTATATGTTCATATCTGCACAAGTACACTCATTTCGATGTCAACTCACTCACTGCACAGGAACTACGACACATTTCACTGATTCTATCCTGATTTCACTAACACTTCAAAAACATTTCACTGTTCAAATTCTTTGCACTGCCACTATAAACTATAAAGCTTCACTGACAGGAACACGTTTCACTTACACAGCACACTTCATTGACACGACATACTTCTTCACTGATACAACACACTTCACTGACACAACATAATTCTTCACTGATACAACACTTCAATAACAACATATCATTTACACCCTTTAAATACTGTGTATAATTACCGTCTATTAGTAAGGTCCTTAAGCCTATTTTTAAATGCATTTTTGGTTGTTGGTAAAGCCTTTAGTAAGTCTGCAGGTAAAGCATTCCAGTCCCTGATAGTACGATTGAGAAAAGAAAACTTTCCAGTGTCCGTCCTCTGCCTTCTTTCCCTCAATTTATATGAGTGGTCGTTCCTTGAAGAGTAATTTGGCGGCTGCAACCTATTTTTTATTTCTCTCCAGGCAGGCTCACCTCTGTATGTTTTGAACAGTGCGCATAATCGAATTCGCGTTCTCCTGTCCGTGAGTGTGTCCCATTTTAATGGTGAATTTTTCCGACAACACTTAAGAGCCCGTTTTTGAATCTTTTCCAGTGTCTTAATATGTTCTAATCTGTAAGGATCCGAACATGCAGCACCATATTCCATTACTGGACGTACTAGTGATTTATATGCAATCTCTTTGGATTTATCAGAACCTTTTCTTAGTACCCTCATCACAAAGTGTAACGCTCTCCATGTCTTTCCTGCTGTGTCTGTAACGTGTTCCCCCCAGCCGAGATCGCTGCTAAATGTTATTCCGAGGTATTTACATTTGTTAACTTCCGGAATGGTTTCACCCCCTAACGTATACGATGCGACTATTTTATTTCTTTTCCTTGTAAAGCTGATGGCTTTGCTCTTTAGAGAATTTATTTTCATTTTGTTGGCTATTGCCCAATCGTTTATTCTATTGAGGTCATTCTGGAGAAGAGTAGTATCTTCATAACTTTTTATTTCCCTGTATACCATACAATCATCCACGAATAAACGAACCCTAGACAAGATATTAACTGGCAGATCATTTACAAAAGCCAAGAATAGAAGAGGCCCCAAGACATTCCCCTGCGGGACCCCGGAAGTAATTTCAATTGGGTTCGATAATTCCTCCCCTACCCGTACTCTCTGAGTGCGACAAGTTAAAAATTCCTTGATCCACTGGAGCACTCTGAAGTCAATCCCCGTTGATTGTAGTTTAACCAACAATATATCGTGTGGGACTACATCGAATGCATCTACTTGGCTATTGGAATCTATTCAGTCTTCTAAATCCTGACATACCGTTACTAATTGACTCTCACATGAATAGCCCCCCCGAAATCCATGCTGACAGTTATGTAACCAATTTGAGTCATCCCAATGCTGCCTTAGATAAGCTGAAATCAAGTGTTCCATCTGTTTGCAAACCACAGAGGTGAGGCTGACCGGTCTGTAATTTTTTGTATCTGAGTGAGACCCTATTTTGGGTAATTTCCTAAATTCCATTAATAAAATATACTAAATTAATTGTTCAAAATGTTCTCTATTGCTGGCTAGACAGTAATACAGCGTGTTTTGGAACTCCTCTATCCTGTTTTAAATTTCTAAAGAATGGGTTTATAATACACAACCATAATATTCATAAATTCATAATACATAATATTCATAGGTTTATAATACACCACCATAATATTACTTTGTGTTACTATTTGAAATAACCTGTTAATCAAGAAAATTTAATTTAAACAAAAAAACACGTCAATTTACATATAAGTTTATAATCAGTGTTAATTCCATTTTAGGTTTCACCCCCCTCACTCTCCCCGCATTTCTCTTCGAAATTTTTAATGGCACCATTTTATTTTGATATTTAAATTTGAAAGAGTATTCAATTGTTTATACATCTCATTCATTTGTTCCACATCTTTTGTTTTCTATCATTGGCAATTAGATTGCTAGAGGCTTTGAATGGCTTGTCAAGTTCAGAATGGAAAAAAGCCCTCAAGCTGCAATATAACCTTGTTCCTGTCCGGGCTCTTCCTGGTCATAGTCGATCTGCAGTGAACCTGAAATCTTGTCCCACATTCTTGGCTCATAACCCATAGGAAACTTAGTCAGAAACTGGAGACACCAAAGAATAAGATCAAAAATTGCAGCTTTCTTTTTCTGAAAGGGTTATGAAGTTCATGAAGAAGTCTCGTGAATTGCTGTGGACAGTGGAAGTAGAAGGATTGACATCATTTCTATTAAATGTACACAGGACACCGCACATGTTTTGGACACCACCATCAGATCTGAGGCCAGGTGTAGTCAGCCAGAAGAAGTAGATCATGAAAAATGGGCGATTTATGATCCATCTACCTACTTCAATCCTCTGATTGAGGCTCTGGCTGATATGTAAATCTTTTATCAGGCAGTACATCTCACTTGACGAAATGTGTCTGAGGAAGAACGTTTGTTTGTATGCATCTGAAGTCTTACTACGTAGTGTAATATGTAGCTAGTCGGCGATGTATGCAATGGAGAGAGAAAGGAACTGGCCACCCTACCCCATTATCTCCTAGCCTAGTTGCCTCATAAGTAGTGCCTTGTTGATATCACTTGTGAGGTTCAAACCTGTCTTCGAACAGTTGACTAAACTACATACAACTACCAACTTCAAAGACAAATATAAAATTTCCTGGAGTAAAGTAATAAAATAAAATTTGTAGTGGATTTTTTTAAAACACTTGGAATCCTTAAAAATGAATATACTGATTTGTCCTTTTTTTTTTTTTTTTTATCTAATGCTCTGGATTTAACAATGAAGTCATCATCCTTCTTGCTCTTTTTTTTTTTTTTTTTTTTTTTTTTTGTGTGTACATGTATAATACAGTCAACAGCATAATAGTCTACAAAGCGAGACACAGTTTTATTGGATGCGATAAGTACTGTTCAAGGAAAGTCTGCTGCCTACTATAGCAGTTAATAATAAATGTGGTGATTTTAACACAGAAAACGAATTCCTAGACATTGGCACTTCTATGAAAGTAGTTTTCAAAATATTTATCTTCGATTTATTTTCCTTAATTACTTAATGTCCAGTACACTAACTAGGACTACTTTTTGTGTACCTACTATGTCATCATTAGCTTAGGAATCAGCTGACTAGTTGCTCTGTTTCCTGGAGTAGGAGGAGGATACTATTTACCTTTACATTCTTCACGCGAGAAAACTATAAAAGAACACTAATAAAGAAAACTAAATGTAATCAAAGTGCTAAAGAAAGTAACAGACTCTTTTAAAATGACTCGTGATTAGTTATTTATTAATTAGTAAAACACTGTTATACAGCAACATTAAGCTAGAATATTATCCAAGTAAAACGGATTAGCCATCACTTACGGTTAACTGTCAACCCCTTCCTGTCCATTATAATGGATAATTAGATTTTGCTGTATATAGATTATTGATTGCTGTAAATTCTAAAATTTTTCCTTGTCCATTATTTACTTGTCAAAGTGTAGTTTGCTCCTTGCATTGGTGTCAGCTGTTCTTATGTCTGTTCCCTTGGTATGGTTTATAAATCTTTCAATTTCACTGGTGTTTCTTCTTTACATCTTCAAAAGCAGATGTTTGCACAGTAGAATTTATGAGCTCAGATCGTATTCCTGTGGCTACAGAGTCTTGATCTGAGAGTTGATTGACTAATAACTAGGGACCATATTTTTTGGTCAAATAAAATGGGTAATTTCGGTGTTAAACCTGCCACTATTTTGGTTAGTTTTTCGTGAATAAGTTGTCAATTCGGTGGGTATTTTGGGAAAGAAGTTGTCAGTTAATTGTATTATTTTAAAATTTTATTTTCTTCTTCCTTACACATTTCATATATGAGCATCACCAGAATATAAACTAAGCAAGGTTTCTGTGTAGTCTGAACTAAGATTTGTACGAGTCAGTGAGTATTTTCGTATATGCAGAACATCCCTCTGACTCTCCACATTAGATGTAGGAAACCACACTTCCTGCAATGAAGTCATCATCCTTCTTACTTTTTTTTTTGTGAACATGTATAATTCAGTCAACAGCATAATAGTCTACAAAGCGAGGCACAGTTTTATTGGATGCGATAAGTACTGTTCAAGGAAAGTCTGCTGCCTACTATAGCAGTTAATAATAAATGTGGTGATTTTAACACAGAAAACGAATTCCTAGACATTGACACTTCTATAAAAGTAGTTTTCAAAATATTTATCTTCGATTTATTTTCCTTAATTACTTAATGTCCAGTACACTAACTAGAACTACTTTTTGTGTACCTACTATGCCATCATTAGCTTAGGAATCAGCAAGGGAAAAAATGGAACTCTCTGCATCAAAATCCACAGTTAATTCCCGATTTACCACGAAAATCGTCTGTAGCTGCATTTAGATTGGCAACAGGCCATGATTGTTCGGCTAAACACCTGCATAGAACTGGAATATATCAGTCTCCTAACTGCCCATTGTGCAACTCAAACCAAGAAATGGATTCGGAACACCTCAGAATCTGTGCTTCATTGGCTGGTCATGATAATATCTTTGAAAAATATTGGAGTGCAAGAGGTCAAATGACTTTATTGTCAAACGCCTGGCATTAGAAAACAACAACAACACTTCCTGCAAACACTTGAACGCAATTCATTGTGGTCCTCTACTAGTTCTCCCAGAACCTCTTTGCCTCAAAATATATCCTCCAAGCGATTGATAATTTAACTGAAACAAAAGTCACAGACATATTTTTTTAATAATAACGAATAACATTTTGTTGCATGTTTCGTAGCTTGCAATGGAGGTGGTATATTTTTTGGTTATTGATATATTAAAGTAAAGTAGATTGTCTCCGTGTGGTGCCTCCTGGATAGTACAAAATGATCTACAACACTGATCGAGGAGCTCTCAGTAGACCAACAAGATACACTACAAACCTTTGCAAAAATCATGCAGTGGAATGTTTGGTGGATCATCTACTCAAAAATCCACAGAAAAAAAATATATTTCATGACATCCAAGTATTTGGCATAAATGAAGCACATATAACACAAAGACAATAAAATAGTACAATATACCAGGCTGCAAAGTAGGAAAGTACATGGCCTATACAAGAGGGAAAAAAAAAAGACAAATTGCAAGTGGATACTTGTCATTTTTATAAAAATGACATACCTTCAAAATTCAGAAAAAGAAATCAACAACACAGATTCATCGGAAATAACAGAGCTAATTATATGATATAATAAAAGGAAATTCAAAATTTATGGAATCTACAGTCCACCACAAAATGACAACCTAAACCTCAATATAATTGAAGTACATGAAAACAATATCCTCATAAGTGATTTGAACTCTGCTTCACCAAACTGGGGCTATAACTACTACAACAAAGTTGGAAAAATAGTAGCAACTGTCTAGAATTACTTTACAACAGAAATGACACAGACATATTCATACACTATTCCGGCAGCACAACCAATCCCAACCTTATAATAGTACCCACAAATATCCACAAAATAGCCAAAACAGAAGTCATAGAAGATGCTGGGAATGGACACAGAGCTGTAATATAGACACTCAATTGCAGAGAAAAGATACCACATATACAAACGAAAACAAAAAACAATCTGGAACTTCAAAAAAGCAAATTGGGATGCATATAAACAAGAAATTGAAAATAAAGTCCTAACAATAGAAACCCAAGAAAGGTAAAGACATTTTTGAAACAATTATGCAGACTAATAAACGAAATGGCAAAACAATATATTCCAAGAGGATGAACAACAAAACTAAACCATTCTGGAATGAAACACTATCAAATCTAAAGAAACATAGAGATGAGGCTAGATCTAAGGCCAAAGCAACAAACCTTCCAGAAGATGTAACACAATGGAGAAAGGAAGCTGCTATTTTGAAGAAAAAAAAAAAAGTAGCAAAGAGAGAAGTTTGGAACAAATTTATCACAAAATTAGACTACACAACCAACCCTTCTAAAACATAAGTTTTTGAAAAACTAAATAATAAAAACCAAAGAGACAACATGGAACCATTTCTGATCAGACAACAGGAAGTCACAGACAGTTTACAAATAGCAAATGAGTTGAACACCAAAAAGGAAAGGAAAGAACTTATCTTATAAACAAACTCAATCCTGAAGATTTCGTAATAAATAACAGTGTATTTAACCAAAATTTCATGATACTAGAACTTGAAGCCATCAAAAACCTCAAAATGGAAAGACAACCTGGATGAGACAGTATTCATTCAGAGATGATAAAGAACCTCGTAAGAAGAGCAAAATAGTTTTATTAACCATTTATAACCAGTATGGAATTCCACTGAAAATGTACCCTCAGACTGGATAAAAGCACTAATAGTACCAATATACAAAAAAAGAAAACCAAAAGAACTCCTATCATTATACCATCCAATTGCACTGACATCAGTTAAACAAAAATCCAAGAAGACATGATAACAGAAAGATAAATTTGGTACCTAGAATCCCTTGGAATTCTAACACTGAACAAGTTGGATTTAGAATCAACAGCACAACAACCATGAGACTCGCACAGAAAATTAGAGAACCCTTCAACAATGAAGAAAGCGTTCTTCCTATATTCATAGATATCAAAGGTGCTTTCGATACAGTATGGAGATCAAAAGTAATACGTAAACTGAAGTCAATCAGCGTCATAGAAAAAAATGTTAATTTGGTTCAAAAGATTCTTAGCACAAAGAATAATTACAACTAGATATGACGCAACTTCCATATTCAAACAAACAAAGCTTGGCTTTCCTCAAGGTACCAAAACAAGTCCAATTGTACGGTATTCAATGTATGCACCGTTGCTTACGAGATTATACAAGCTGGCGCATAACACGATCGAGAGTAGGTCTCTGAGAGTCATGACAATTTCTGCCGCTAGGTTCGCCTCGCTGTACTAAGAAATGATGAATAGTTCCATTACTAAGCATTGTGTATCGTGAAAATAGTTTGATTAATTGTGCCTTATTGATCGAGTACGAAAATTATAAATATGCCAAGCATATTACAGTCTTATTTGAGATTTATTGATGACTTTAAATATCAGTATGCAGATTTTCAGCGTCATTTAATGGAATTTACAATTTTGTTTCCCGAAAGTCTGAATTTGTTGAATTAAAAACTACATTGTTCATATGGTTCATTTACTTTGGCAAGTTGATTGTTTTCAGTTCCGTGTTTTTCCTTTAGATTTCGTTCCCTCTAATTTGTTATAATTGCTGAAAGTGAACTACCGGTTTCTGCTACTTTCAGACATTATTATTATTATTATTATCATCATCATCATCATCATCATCATTATCATCATCAACAAAATCAAATTAATATAGTTCTTAGCTTGTCTTGCCTTAAGGCAATCAGTAGCGTTATTCGAGGAAAAGATTATGATTTACCATCATCATTTTATAGTGACGAAATATTCCACGACAATGGTTAATTTATTACTGCTGAATATTGGCACATATACGATTTGCATTATTTAGGATACAACATACGCAGCAATGCGATTTTAATATTGAGCATGCTGAGTTTAGTGTAACGTACTCCCCTCATCCTCCAAGCCAAATCAAATATTATTACGACATTACGAGTAATAAATAAATAAATAATAATTACTACAATTATTCGTTGTGATAAAGTACAATTATCACTGCATAGTGTACCGAAAATTTTACTTTATGTTTTCATTAAATTAACATGTCATGAGTGACGACAGAAAACAGCTCAGGGGAGCGAGATTAAGACATTACTAATGAAATGGGGATCGGGGGGAGCAGATGTGCATGTGCCTATGGGCGGCAAATTCTAAAAAAATATTGTCCCTGAGATTCCTGAGATATTTGTTTATGTTTTGGGAAATGGTCAAATTCGAAAACCATTTCTGATCACATATATTGCAGTCTTAACTTCCTAATTAATTAATTCCAACTCCTAATTTAAAAACTGTTTACACACACTAAAATATCATAGCATTTGACTACTGAATTAATCTTGCACAGGATAGGGACTGATGGCGGGCTTATATGAGGGCGGCAATGAACCTGCGGGTTTCTTAAAAGCCATTTGTAACAGGTAAATCAGCAGGCCTATTAGATATGTATTTCACCACTCCAAGGTGTGCAAGAAAAATCGCACATTTGTACTAATCATGTATTGTGACTGCTGTTTGCTTTAGTAAAAATCATAACACTTCAACGTCAATATATTTTTAAAAAAGAAAAGGATAAGTTAGGCCTACTTACAAATGATTAAATTATGAAGTCATGGAAATGGAAGATTTAATATCTTGATTCAATATCTTAATTCATTGGAATAATAATAATAATAATAATAATAATAATAATAATAATAATAATAATAATAATAAATGAATACGTGAAAAGGGTAGACTACAGTGTTCATGTAAAATATATTAAGTTTCTTTCATTATTTCCGAAAAGGTACGGTGTGTGAATTGAACAACAGAAAGGTAGTACCTTAGTTTATAATATGTAATATCTTTTAATATCAAGAATGACAGCCTTTTATTGTAATATAATTGAGACGTAGAAGTTTGGAAATTTACGTCTATTATCCATAAAATATTGTACGAAGCATTTAATAAGCAACGGTGAGTCCTTTAAATGTCCCAAATATCAGTGTCATTTAAGTGTTCTGCTATGAATATTTAGTATAGAACAGCGCTCCGAGCGGCGGAATTGGCATTACGAGGGAACCACTTCAGACCCGTATTTCAAGCGCTATGCGCCAGCTTGTATAATCTCGTAAGCAACGGTATGCACAGACGACTTTCCCAAATACCTATCAAACGACATCAAATGTTGCATGTTTGCTGATGACACTGTCATATGGCCCCAGCCAAAAACAATAAATACCAAAAGCAAATCCTCAACAGTAATATTAACAATTCATTATATGCTATAGAAAACTGGGCAGAAGACAACAATCTGGAACTAAATACTCTGAAAACTACCTTTCAGCTCTTTTAACACAATATAAATTTGACCTCAGAATTAACATTGAACCAATACAGCAAAGGAAAACCACAAAATACCTTGGCATTACCCTGGACAGCAAACTCGACTGGACTAAATACATTGAAAACAAAATTACAAAAATAAATTTTAGATTATCATTTCTGAAAAGGCTAGTAGGAGCTAAATGGGGTAACTCACAAGACACATTCAATTAAACCTATAAGTAGAGACCACAGGATTTCGCATTAATTTCGAAAAGAAATCGTGATGATAATATTATATTTCGCATTTTATCGCAAATTAGTTGTAAGGTTATGGCAATAATTTCCTATAAATTGGAACGGAATGTTACGTGAAAAAATAATAATGCTATGTTATGTATTAGAGGTCAAAATAATGATAGAAAAGTTTTTATACATAATTTTTTTTTTTCTACATTCTATCCTATGTAAATTTTAAATAATGTTTATTAATATGCAATAACTTGATAAAATACTGAAAATTAACTTGAAGTATCAAATTAACATGATTTTGTAATAGTTTAGTGTGATGCAACATTTATTTTAACATGATTACCAGTATTTGCTTTATGAAAAAGTATGTAAAATAAAAATAGTGTTATTTAATATTAGTAACATAACACGCGTGCAGTAATAATTATGATTATACACAATTATAATACTGTATATATAAAACAAATACTCAATCGGAACATACTTCAGAAGCAAGTTCTAACTGTTGGGTCATCCACCTTTTCAATATGAATATTTGCCGCCCTCACATAAGCCCGTCATCGGTCCCTATCTTTTGCAAATTAATGTAGTCCCACCTCCCTCGAATTCATTTTAGTATTATCCTCCCATCTACGTCTCGGCCTCTCCAAAGGTCTTTTTTTCCTTTGGCCTCCCAACTAACATTCTATATGCATTTCTGGATTCGCCCATATCTGCTACATGCCTTGCCCATCTCAAACATCTGGATTTAATGTTCCTAATTTCAGGTGAAGAATATAATGCCTACAGTTCTGCGTTGTGTAATTTTCTCCATTCTCCTGTAACTTCATCCTTTTTAGTCCCAACTAGTTCCTAAGAACCTTATTCTCTTACACCTTTAATCTCTGTTTCTTTCTCAAAGTGAGAGTCCAAGTTTCACAACCATACAGAACAACCGATAATACAACTGTTTTATAAATTCTAACTTTCAGATTTTTGACAGCAGACTAGATGACAAAAGCTTCTCAACTGAATAATAAGAAGGCATTTCCCATATTTACTCTGTTTAATTTCCTTCCAAGTGTCATTTATATTTGTTACTGTTGCTCCAAGATATTTGAATTTTTCCACCTCTTCGAAGGATAAATCTCCAATTTTTATATTTCCATTTCGTACAATATTCTGGTCATGAGCGTAATAGATCGACTATTGATCAGATTTTTTGTATTCGACAGATAATGGAGAAAAAATGGGATTATAAGGGTACAGTACATCAGTTATTCATAGATTTCAAAAAGGCTCGGTTAAGAGGGAAGTATTATATGATATTCTTATTGAATTTGGTATTCCCAAGAAACTAGTTCGGTTAATTAACATGTATCTCAGTGAAACATACAGCAGAGTCTGTATAGGTCAGTTTCTATCTGATGCTTTTCCAATTCACTGCGGGCTAAAGCAGGGAGCTGCACTATCACCTTTACTTTTTAACTTCGCTCTAGAATATGCCATTAGGAAAGTTCAGGATAACAGGCAGGGTTTGGAATTGAACGGGTTACATCAGCTTCTTGTCTATGCAGATGACGTGAATATGTTAGGAGAAAATACACAAACGATTAGGGAAAACACGGAAATTTTACTTGAAGCAAGTAAAGCGATCGGTTTGGAAGTGAATCCCGAAAAGACAAAGTATATGATTATGTCTCGTGACGAGAATATTGTACGAACTGGAAATATAAAAATTGGAGTTTTATCCTTCGAAGAGGTGGAAAAATTCAAATATCTTGGAGCAACAGTAACATATATAAATGACACTCAGGAGGAAATGAAACGCAGAATAAATATGGGAAATGCATGTTATTATTCGGTTGAGAAACTCTTATCATCCAGTCTGCTGTCCAGAAATCTGAAAGTTAGAATTTATAAAACAGTTATATTACCGGTTGTTCCGTATAGTTGTGAAACTTGGACTCTCACTCTGAGAGAGGAACATAGGTTAAGGGTGTTTGAGAATAAGGTGCTTAGGAAAATATTTGGGGCTAAGCGGGATGAAGTTACAGGAGAATGGAGAAAGTTACACAACACAGAACTGCACGCATTGTATTCTTCACCTAACATAATTAAAATCCAGACGTTTGAGATGGGCAGGGCATGTAGCATGTATGGGCGAATCCAGAAATGCATATAGAATGTTAGTTGGGAGACCAGAGGGAAAAAGATCTTTAGGGAGGCCGAGACGTAGACGGGAGGATAATATTAAAATGGATTTGAGGGAGGTGGGGTATGATGATAGAGACTGGATTAATCTTGCACATGATAGGGACTGATGGCGGGCTTATGTGAGGGCGGCAATGAACCTTCGGGTTCCTTAAAAGCCATTTGTAAGTAAGTATTCTGGTCATGAGACATAATCATATACTTTGTATTTTCGGGATTTACTTCCAAACCTATTGCATTACTTGCTTCAAGTAAAATTCCCGTGTTTTCCCTAATAGCTCGTGGATTTTCTACTAACATATTCACGTCATCTGCATACACAAGAAGCTGATGTAACATATTCAATTTCAAACCCTCTCTATTATTCCTGAACTTTCCTAATGCCATATTCTATAGCAAAGTTAAAAAGTAAAGGTGATAGTGCATCTCCTTGCTTTAGCCTGTAGTAAATTGGAAAAGCATCAGATAGAAACTGGCCTATACGGACTCTGCTGTACGTTTCACTGAGACACATTTTAATTAATCAAACTAGTTTCTTGGGAATACCAAATTCAATAAGAATATTATATAAAACTTCTTTCTTAAACCAAGTCACATGCTTTTTTGGAATCTATGAATAACTGATGTTATAACCTTATACTCTTTTTTTCTCCAATACCTGTCGGATGCAAAAAATCTGATCAATAGTCGATCGATTACGCCTAACAGTGCACTGATGGTCCTTAATAATTTCATCTACATATGGAGTTCATCTTCTCGAAAGAATGTTGGACAAAATTTTGTACAATGTCAACGAACGTGATATTCCTCGAAAGTTACTACAGTTAGTCTTGTCCCCATTCTTAAAAATAGATACTATTATGGACTCCTTCCATTGTTCTGGTACAATTTCCTTATAAATTTCGCAAGATAATGTGCTTCCATCCCTCTTGTATTAATTCTGCTGGAATTTGATCGATACCTGAAGACTTGTACTTATTCAGATTTTCTATTGCAATTTCAACTTCAGAAACTGTGGGTTTGGGTATAAATAGCTCAGCAGTCTATATTTGAATTTCGTCTTGATCATTTCTATTTGGCCTGTGTACATTTAGTAGTTGTTCAAAATAGTTTTTCCATCTGTTCAGGATTGAATGAGAGTCTGGAAGCAAGTCACCATTGAGTCATTCCACGTCAACTCGCAGAAAATTGTACAAATTTTGACCTTCATATTTCTAATTGTATTTATATTTTTTTTTATCAACTCTATGGGTCTAATAAATTAACAAGTGTACAGTAACTTCGGTTATAGTGAACCTCTGTGGACCAGCATTTTTTTTTCACTATATCCGAGGTTCACTAAAACCGAAGTGTCTGTTTTTATACTACTGACGTTGCTATACATACAGTATTAATGTCTGTTTGGTACAGACCACATTCAATATCAGTACTAATGCTCTCTTTATCTTCCAATTTAAATGCTTTATGCTTCGACATTCAGATGTTCACAGTTCGAAACTTGAATCTAATCTGGCCATGGCCTTGATCACGTTTACCCTTGTTTGATATCCGTTCTTAAATTCCTGTATTCCCTTATATAAATCTCGAATGGTTTTGTTGTTACTATTTTTGTTTCTATTTCATTCAGTTTTTCCTTCAAGTAATCTCTCTTTTTATTCCAAAGTGTACGACTTGCTTTCCGTCTTTCATTGAAATAATTATCTCTGTTCAACTGGATCCTGTAAGAATTTCAATTTTGCCTGTTTCCTTCTTTCTACTATCATGATGTAAATAATCATGACCATTTTTTTAATTTGGCTGGGTCTAAATTCCCTCTGTATTTACAAGTTATAATAAGAACTAGAGATGAAAAACGATCGAGAAAGCAAGACTAACAGCACCCCCAAAGCCAAAAACCCACACGACAAAGTTGCATACGAGTACGTTGCGTCATTGATGTAAAGACTGGTTATGAGTGTTTCAAGACATCGAAATTGATCACTCTCAACGTCAAGCAGCCTTGAATCACCACAGTTGTTTATACCTGACTGAACTTTTATCTACTTTGGAAACGGTTATATATGTATAAACAATGAAGTAGCCTATTTGAAGTATCATGTCTACCTTTCAGTGTATAATAATATATTCCCCAGTCTTATTTAATTACCAGGCCCTAATTAAAAAGCTAGGAATTTTCTTTTCATATGTTTGAGATCAAGTGTGCAATCTCAAGTAAAAAGATACAGTAGAACCTCGATTATCCATCAGCCTATTAACCGATTGGTGGATTAACTGACTCTCTCTCTCTCTCTCTCTCTGGCTTTTTTTTTTTCTGCTGCAGAAAAATACTAAGTACTGTACAATATGTTAATACGTATTTTTTCTACGGAAGGTTATTACCAGCCTTTACCATTACACAGTATGTAGTAGGAATCCTACCGTTACTGGCAATAGAAACACTTTTGGAAGGAGATTATTTCAAGAGAGATTTCCAGATGTTCTAATTCCGTGTCAAACTACGATTCATAGATTAGTAAAGAAATTAGTAAATAACGGGAAGTTTTCTTGATAAGAAACATAATAAACCACATACAGTACTCATAGAAGAAACCTTTCAGGATACCCAGGTCAAAAATATCTTCCTCATTCCGCTTATCAGTTGCCAGTGTCGTTCTTTCTTCTCCTCGACTATATGTGAATGAACCCTGAAACATATAAGGGTGGGAGTTGAGATGGTTACTGAAATAACGGGGTTTGCATTGTGTCAGTAAGCAAGGTTTGTCTACATTTCTACTACAGACATTCCAGTGAAAGACCGAGGAGTGCTTTGTGTGTTACGAAATGTGTATTGTGAAATTTGAAATCTGGCATCCTTGTGTGATCGTCACTATATAATTGACTAACTTTTGCAAACGCCGATTAGTGCACTGAGTTACAGCGATAAACTTAAGTCAATAGAGGATTGTCTTCCAATCTGGAAACAAAGATCTACACTTTAAACGGTAAGATAAGACTGTTAACAGAATATTACTTTTACTTATTCAAACATACATGATTCTTAATTATAGATGTTTTTAATTGTTTATTTTATCAGCTGCTGTGTTTATCTACAGTCAGTATGTAACATCACGAAGATTAAACCAAAATATATTGTATGTGATCTGTGAAAGGAACTAAGTCCAATTTTTAAAGTGAATAATCCATTAATCCATAATGGAGTTTTTTTTTCGATTATCGACTGTTGGGCTTGAATTCCTCATATTTTTTCTCTAGTTGCAGGAAGATCAAATGCAATTTTAATAGGATGTTAAAATATGATCAAAGTAGTATCACGATTATTCGTGGGTTTTGTAGGTTAAGGACATGTGGTTTTGAATATGCAGGATAATTCTGAAAATTTGAAATTAAAACATGATTTTTAATAGTTAGTCTACATTAAAAGCATTATTCACGAAATGTATTTTTGGAGTCAAGGTTCCCTTACTTTCTTATTTTATACATAGACTCCTTGATAATAATCATCCCAGGTAATCGAGAGATTACTGTAGACCTAGGTATTGTTCCATTGTAAAATACAGATGTAAACTTCTAAGACTTCTTGAAGTACTGAATATAATCCAAGCTAACATAGTTTGCTGTCGAGGTTACATGTGTTTTTATTACAATTTTTCTTTCCCTCTTCCAAAATTAAACTGTAGCCAGCAATTCCTTACTTGAATTAGTTCTTTTTGTTTAATAGCACTTTTGAGGCGCAATTTAATTAGTTATATATTTAAGATTGAAAGCATATATTCAGAATCTTTCGGAACCTAATTAAAGGGAAAAAGCTTTCCCTGGTTTTTACATGTAGGAACACTACATAAATTCTCAATGGTTATATACTGGAAAACAAATGCACATGCAAAGCGCGTCCCTCAAAATACACGCTTGCGCTATCTGTTTGTGCTAGTTCAGGATATCTCTATTAAAACAGAATTGCTGGGTAACTTTCGGCACTGGACTTCAAACTCATTTCAGCATCAGTAATAAACATAACATCATCCATACCATAGCCCAGGTTAAGTATAAGAGCACAGCCGTTTTGGCTACCCAGTCATTCACAGAATAGAAGTTGTAAGCACAATAAGCCTTAAGCTGCAGTATAAGCCTTCAGGTTGCTGCTCTGTACAAGAGAAAAAAAAAAGTTCCACTCATATTAGTATCCATTGACTGTTACATAATTCACTTTCCATGTAAAACATATGATAGTTTATATTTTGATGATGCTGAAATATGATAATATAAGCAAAAAAGAGTAACACGAAATTTTATTTTAAATAAACAATATAATGCATTTGACTTTTATTCCTCAAGGGAAGAATTAAGTCTGTATTTTTGTACACGTTATTTTGTTAACAATAAACAACAAAAATTGGTAACTTATTTCATGACTCACCCACCAAAATAGTGACAGGTTTAACACCGAAATGGTGTGTGTTATTTCGACAAAAACTACTCTGTCAAATGTTTACTTCTGCGTTTTAAAATGACTGTTATGTTTTAGGCTCCTATTTCTCCTGTTCACTGTTTGCCACTTCTCATATATTTTCTTCCTGGTATAAATCTTTTCTTCTTGAGGTTTGTTTCATTTCTGGAGTTACTGTATTGCAAGTGCTGTATTATTTGTTTCCATTTTTATTCAGTTTATGTAGTAATGCACCGTATAAACCTCTCAGAGTGCTGACAAAATAATATCACTGTCATCTTTCAGATATTTTCTGAGCTTACCACTTTTTTCGTCACTTTTATTACTGTTCTTAAATTGCTTTCCAACTCACTGTCCAGGTCGTTCTCTATTTTACGCTGACTGAATGATTATTCAATAATATAATTTTGATCCATTCCCATTTGACGATCACATTGTTCTTGAGTTGTTTTAGTAGCACTTCACAGAGCCCCAAACTGCTAAGCTTTTAGAAGACAGTGATTGAGGTATTGTTTAGCACTGTATATTTTTAAATTATATCACCAAAATCACACTTCCACAAAACTGACTTAATTGCTGTAGATCACTCTCCTCCATTTTTAGTCCCACAGAAGACTGAGTAATATCATCTTCCATTCATTCATAAATTTCTGTCCAAGGGCAGATCTTTCACTGCACATCCAGCATTCTCCATTCCTTCCTATTTTCTGATTTCCTTTTAGTCTCGCATATGATTCATAATTTTTAATGTTGTCCATCATATGATATCTTCATCTGCCCCAAACTTTTCTGCGGAATATCATCGTATAGTAACAGAAAATTATCCCCAATGCACTTAACTGCGTGCATGTGTTCTCCCCTCCTCACAATTTATTTTTCTATGAGACATAACATGAAGTACGAGGGCTATTCATAAATCAACTTCCGATTGTTGATTGTGGATTGCTAGACCGTTGCAGAAAGATTGTGCTTGTGCAGTAGCCGTAAGTAAAGACGTGATAATGCTCCCATGCATCGTGCACTCATTTTGGTTCAGTAGTCTGTGAGAAACAACTGTTGATAATGGACGCGATTATTACTCGTCCCTCGATTTCTTCATGCAAAAGGAGTTAACGCTGCTGAGATTCACCATCGATTCTGTCGTGTTTATAGCAACATTATGAGTGATAGTGCAGTACGGTACTGGTGCAGAAAATTTAAGAATGGGTGTGAAGATGTGCACAATGAGGGAGGTCAAGGACGACATTCAATTGTGACTGATGAACTCGTTCAACAAACTCTGGGTGAAAGACGTTGTTTCACAATTTCTGAAAATTTCCCACAAATTTCAAGGACAAGTGTCTATGAAATTGTTACGGCAAGGTTAGGTTTCCACAAATTTTGTGCACGATGGGTGCCGAAAAATCTCACTGACCAGCATAAAGCTCAGAGAATGATCTCGGCCTTAACATTCCTTTAACATTACCACATTGATGGTGATCAATTTCTGTACAGATTCGTGACAGAAGATGAGACATGGGTACAGTTCGTGAATGCTGAGACCAAAGAACAGTCAAAATAATAACAGCAGATGTTTATTGTGAAATGCTAAAGAAGCTTCTGAGAGCAATCCAAAACAAACGCTGCGGATTGGTCTCCAAGGGTGTCATTCTTTTCTATGACAATGCTAGTCCCCATACTGCTGCTCGCACAAAGACTTTATTGAACAAGTACACACGGGAATCTTTCGAACATCCCCCCTACATCCAGACTTGGTGCCAAGCGACTACCACCTGTTTCCCAAGATGAAGAACTGGTTAGCAACTCAGTGCTTCATTGACAATGAGGAGCTCATGGACAAAGTGAAAACCTGGCTGAGTACACAGGCAGTGTCCTGTTATGAAGAAGGAATACACAAGTTAGTCCCACGCTATAACAAGTGCTTGAATTTATATGGCGACTATGTTGAAAAATAGTGTCACTATCCAGGAACGTTTTCCAGGCAATAAATAATTTGTAACATTGTTTGTGTTTTTTTTTTTTGTAGCCAATCGGAAGTTTATTTCTGAATAGCCCTCGTATTACACATAGGGTGGTATTTTTTCAGACCATATGCATTTGACCGCCCTGTCAAAATACGTGCATATGATTGGCACCATTCCTTCTCCACACTGTGTCCTGTGTAGAAAGGATTAAATCATGGCAAGAGTCGTCTGTCTGTGGTGCTCTTCTCAGCTACATACAAACAATTGTGGGAAATTATTGAACTCCAAGAAAATGTATGGTTTCGTTGCCAAACACCTGTACATTGGACAGCAACAAGGTGCATCTGCACAACGTGCAAATAGAATAAATTTAATTCTCTTATCTAGATATAAGGATCTGGCCTAAAACCAACATTCCCTCCCCTCCCCCTTCCCATTCACAGTAATATAATATAACTTCAAAAACTAAAGGAATATGAAACAAATACTGACCACTCGTCTGTTATATATGTGTTAAACGGTTTCTTTCTGTGAATGTATCTGCTCATTGAAATATTACGAAGGGATCATGCATTCTGAAACAGTGCATCTAATTGTTATCCATGTTAATAAAACATACAAATAGCTGCAACCAATTATTGAAAGAGTTTTGTTGTTGTTAGTTAGTATTTATTTAATGCACAAACATTTGGTACAAGATCATTCGTCATTATTAGTAGTAGTAGTAGTAGTAGTACTGTCATCCTCTGAGGAGTTTAGTGCTGAGAGGAATGCGGTTCCAACTAGCCTAGCTAGCGCGGTACTGGAGTGGGAGGAAACAGTGACAGCGGCATTCTGGAAGGAAGTACAATCATACTGAAAACACGTGCACACAGTCACACTACTACAAACTGAAGACTGCATATATTTGGACGATTAATACTTCCCACTCCACTCAGCTTGGCTTGGCTGTAGCAACAAAAGAATCTACCTGCAATCCCCCGCACCGATGGCAAGAATACCTCAGGTCCCAGCACTAAACTCGTCAGAGGAAGACAGTAGTAGTAGTAGTAATATCATTATTATTAAATATCAGTAAATAAATCATTCCTATTGTTATTGTTGTTATTATTATTGTAAAAAATTTTAAATTATGGTTTATTTATGCTCGCAACTGCTGAGGTTATATCAGCATTGGTAGTGTGACAGAATTTTGTCCTGCAGGAGTTCTTTTACATGCCAGTAAATCTACTAACATGATGCTGTCGCATTTAAGCCTACTTAAATGCCATCGACCTGGACCGGTATCGAACTCGGAAACTTGAGCACAGAAGGCCAGCGCTATACCGACTGCACTACCCAGGCCAACATTATTATTATTATTATTATTATTATTATTATTATTATTATTATTATATCAAAATTGAAGCCTTGATTTTATGTCTTGCATCTTACATATGTTTTTCATTATTTCAGTAATGACTGCAAGTGGACACAGGTTGACTGTGCTTTCGAAAGCAGTTAGTGGTGTTGCTACAACCACAGTGACTACAGTGAATCGCATGATTCCAACTGCTCAAACCACGTCGACATCAGTATCAAGACCAGTGATGAGGGTACCTCCTCTTAACATGACGTGTGGAACGCAGGCAACATTAGGTACTTTGGTAAACACAGTGGTGACAGGCACTACCACAGTGACCACGACAACTACAGTAACTACAACCAAGACCTGTACAGCTCTCACACAGCCAGTCCTAGCTGCTCTAGTCCAGTCTCCAAAGAACAATACAACTTCTTCATTACCATTATCTAGTAGTATAGTGACACGGAATGAAACCAAAATTGCGGAGCAAAACAAGCAAAAGCAGGAGATGCAAGAGGAAAATCGATCTGTTTTCTACTTGGTGAGTGTATGTTTTAAAAATAACTTTGGTTAAGAAATAATATTGATCCAAACATCTCCTCCAAGGAATACAATGCTCAAACTGTAGATTGCTTTGTAATCTTCGTATGTAATGCATTGTATTGAGGTATATACATATCACACTGGGGATCAGGGAAGTAAAGTGGTGTTGGCAGGAGGAACAGGAGTACGTACCCAAGAAAATCATTGCATTGCTGTTTTTGGACTTGGACTCACTGGAATCTAAATTCAGATGGATTTAGTGTGACTCATAAATTAACGTTTTAAATTTGCTCTTTCGTATAGTTATATTGTAAACTCGAAGTGTAATCTCAAAAACTTTTAATGCTAAAATTTTTTGGAATTTGAACAGAAATCGTTTTCTACCACTTGTATAGCTGTATCTTTAACATCTGCATACCTTTCTCTCTTTCCTCTTCCCTTCTTATGCTTTCATCACACTCCAAGTAATGGAAAATATTAGGTTTGTAATCTAGGTACATTATTTATTGAACATCTTTATTTTTATTTCTCTCGTGCAGCCTGAACTAGAAGAAAAGAAACGAGAAAGAAGAAAAAGAAAATTAGAAATGTTGAACAGATTCAATATGCGTCGCTGTGCAGCCTGCCCCATATATGGGTCTGATCTGATAGACGCTATGCGAATTGTGGATTTAGTAGAACCTCATTCAGGCAACTTCAGAGGTGCTGGTTATGTACACTGCTTGAATTCGCTAAAAGACTGTAATAAACCAGACAGGTTCTGGACACAGACAGAAACATTGAGAGCAGCTGTTAATACTCCACTGCACTATGTTGATGATCTTAGAGACATTTTTTCAAGGTAAGATTTTAACTGGTTACAGTTTAAAATAAATTTGAATGTTGTTTGATGTTGGTTTAGGATAAATATGGGAACCTAGGCAATTGCTAATTTTGAATGATAGTACATTAGAAGCTTCGTGTGACTTTATTCTCATATCCTTTAATCTCCAACCATATCAAATAGCTTTGTTGAAAGTAATTAAACATCTTCCCTTCAATTTCATTCGTTTTTAGAAGCTTTCAAGTATATACAGTGTTATTCAGAATATATGATAATTGTGTATGCAAAATCTGCAAAAGAGAAAACATCCTGGTACTTTCCTGTAACCCATCTCACTGTGGTGGGGGGGGGGGGGAGATTTTGAACTTCAGTCCATGCACCAGAATTAACAACAATTTAAACAAAATAAAGTCATTGCCCACCAAATATATAGCAAACACCCAGACCCAGTACTCGGGTTTGCACCATAAAACAAAAGTAAATATATAACATAGTATGAAGTCAGGGTCATTTTTATATGGTTTACTATAAAAATGAACAGAACTAACATTTTTAATTAAGACACAGATATTGTTTCAAATTATTAGATACATTACCTTGAAAGATATATAGTAATCTAGTTTTAGGGTAGATTTGAGTACCCACAATTTAAAAAAGTAAAAGTATCATTTTGATCAAATGTTCATCATAAACTTCCATTTACTATTATGCATAATGCCAAGATCAAAATTGTCTATTTAAAATGGAAATAAAATTTCTCATTTTGCTTTGAAACACTGAGGTGATGCTGAACTTAAGTCGCCTTCATGCCTCCATGATCACTAGATTTTGTGTTACAGTCTTCAAATAAGTACTTCACTGTGAGATTAAATAATAAGAAGTTTACTTTCTTAATTTACGAGTACAAGTTTTCTGAGAGCAGTCATTAATGTGTAATATGATAAGTAATTTAAAAACTGCTTAATATTTTGTAACATAAAGAGAAAATAAATACTACAGTTCTATGTATTAGGATATCATTACAGTCCAGACTTGTCTTCAAATGATTGATAGCATTATACTTCATTCATTCATAGTTTTCTGCCCAAGAGCAGGTCTATCGCTGCAAACCCAACATTCTCCCATGTTTCCTATTTTCTGCCTTCCTCCTTGTTTCGACATATATCTTAATGTCGTCTATCATCTGATTCTTCTCCCGTTCACCATTCCTTTCATTGCATCCTTCAGTAGGCAGTTTCTTCTCAGCCAGTGATGCAACCAATTCCTTTTTCCCTTCCTGATCAGTTTCACCCACTCTTTCCAACACAGCTTCATTTCTTATTCTGTCTGTCCATTTCACACTCTCCATTCATCTCCATATCCACATTTCAATACTTCTCTTCTCTTCTCTTCTCTTCTCTTCTCTTCTCTTCTCTTCTCTTCTCTTCTCCTCTCCTCTCCTCTCCTCTCCTTACTTGTAGTCGTAGTCGTAGTCATGTCTATATTTTTGCTCCATACAATACCACACAAAGCACTTCACTAGTCTCTTCCTTAGCTTTTTTTTTTTTTTTTTTTTTTTTTTTTTTTTTTTTTTTTTTTTTTCCAGAGGTCCGGCAGAAGATGCTCTCCTTTTTCTACTGATGTGTTGTATTTAATAGGTCTAGTTATTCCAATTAATTTCTTTCCTAATTTCAACAACATCTTCTACTGATTGTTTTGCATTTACTTTCTCCTTTTTTTCTATTCTACTCCTCTACTTTTGTTACTTTATCTTCAAATAGCATTGCTTGTGTTGCTTGTTTTTACAATAAAATTATTACGAGTACATTTTTTCTACTCCATTTTGTTAGTTTTATGTAAGTAACACAAAAACACTATAAATTCATACTGGCTACGAAACGTGATTACATCCAGCACTCATTGTGAAATTCTCATACTTCACACATAAACATGTTTTTCGCTTTTAAATATTAAATGCTACAACCCAGAGAGGCCGCAATACACAAAAAAATGGAATAAAAAATTTCATAGTCATGATCTCCCCAGTCAAAAGTCTTGACGAACTTTGTCATGCTATATGCAGGGTGGGCCAAAGAAAAGGGAGATTTTTAAATAGAGAAATGAAACTTTAGATATTGTAGTAAATTAACTTTATTGTATGAAAATATAGAATATAGTATGCCATTTGCATGTAACTACTACTACTTGCTCTCCATCAATGTGCATACATTCTTGTAATTTCTCTTTGAAGTTTCTCATTTCACTTTACAACAGTTTGACTGTGATGGTCCAAATTTTTTCACGAATTGCTGTCTTCAGTTGTTCCATGTTACATGGTTTCTTTGAAATTACCTTACTTTTTAGATACCCCCATAAAAAGAAATGATATGCACTTAAATCGGGGGATTGTGCAGACCAGGGAATGTCTTCATTTCTCGATATGATATAATTCCCAAACAAAGTTCGCATTTCTGTCATAGAGATGGGTGCAGTATGTGCTGTTACACTACCTTGCTGAAATTAAGTTAATCTGTTGATATGAGAATTTCTTCTTCTCAATTGACCACTTAAAAGAAGTTGAATCATTATCACATAACGAGCTGCATTAACAATTTATGTACAACGATTGGCAATCTTTTCTTTATTAGAAGGTTTCTTTTTTAGAGCTGAGCCTGTTTGTTCTAAATTTCGAACTCAGATTTTAATTGCATGTGAAGAGGGCACAGGATCATGAGACGGAGTTGAAAGTGGCGGCAAAACTCCTTATGAACAACTTCTGCATATTGACCATCTAGATAATAAGTTTTTACAGCAAATCCTCGTTGCTCACCAGTCCAATGCTCCATATTTAATAAATTACAACAATTAGGCTAAATAATGACAATGAATCTAAGCCTGCTGAAATAATCCATATACTACCAACAACAAAATTAAAATCTCCCGTTTATTTGGTCCACTTTGTATAACAGATTTATTTTCCTTGTAGTTGAGAGTTACTTGAGAAGGAAGCGTTTCCCCAAACCGACACTGCTTGATTAATTTGGGAAATACCTTTTCATGCCCTAACAATTGTTTAACTTTTGAACATTGTGTGTCATTTGGGAGTTTTCTTTAATTAATTTATAATACCTTGCTTTGTTAGCTTCTTAAGTTTTTACTCTAGTTTCTTAATTTTTTGTAAGCCTTAGCCCTATCTTTATTCACTTGCATTCACACTACTTGTTTTCTATTTCTGCTCAGGTCCTGTTTCTTTAATGTTTCCACCAGTTTCACTAGCACTAGCTGTTACAGTAGACCTATCTTCTTCTTTTGAAAATAATTTTTACCTCAGTTTACTTTTGTCAGGTATCTTCTAATCCTGTACGCCCAGTTCCTTTGAGCTTTTTTTTTATGTTCAATTTCATTTATTGCATTCCATAGATCGTACATTAGCATTGAAACTTTAAGATTCGGAACAAGTCAAGAGATATGCAGTTTTTTTTTGTTGAGATGATCAATCACTTAAATCAGATATGTCTGAATTTTCGCTGCTTCTTTTCTTTTACAATATATTTCTCGTTCTCTACGTTTCACTTCTTCATAGAGTATCGGATCAGATCTGATTCTCTCTCTGGATACATTTTTCTTCCGCTTTTCGTTTTTTCCTTCTGAGTTTTCCTTCATTCCAGTCACTTTGCTTATATTTACTCTCATATGCAGAAATTAAAAAGAAGTGGCATTTTCATCTACATCTTTCCCACACATAAGGCATGTTTTTCATATATTAAATAAGTTTTTTTGTACTTTGAACTAAATATTTAATGAGGTGTACTATCATGACAAAATAATAATTGAAAAATATGTTATTAAGATCTTGTTCACCTCCATGTGAAGCTACTTTACATGGAGGTGACATATTTCATGTTTTTCCTAATCTATTTGTAACCCATAACTTCAAGTCCAATGTGATTTATTTCTGACATTAAAATTCTATTTCACACCATCCTATCAGAAAAGTAATGTTTCACTAAAATAGTGTAGGCAGTAAAGAGGTCATGGAGGTGACTAAAAGAAAAGGTAACTTAGCAAAAGTGGTTTTACAGTTTAATTAAAGTGAACAAGGGAACACTTAACCACAGTGTCCACAGTGAGATGAAAAGGTGGTTGTCACAAACATCTACTGGAATAATATAGCAGTGTTATTTGCGAATCTAGTGGCCTTTTTAAGAAACTTTCTGAATTTCAATGAAGGCAACCAAAAAAAACTAGTTACATATATTCACAGAAAATCTACAGCCACCTCGTAATGGGGATGTTTACTTCTTACATTTTCCAATAAATATAGATGTTTCTCTATACAGATGGTATTGTAATCATAATATGTAAAAAGTAATTTTGAATTTATAGTCTTACAATTAGGGTAAAACAGAGGTAGATACATCCATGATGGTGACATTTTGCATTATTTCTAAATTCTAACAATAAATCTGTAATATTTAAAGCAAGTTCACATTACTCCCTATTTTTGTGAAATGGCCTCTTTTTAACCAATATCCGATATGCGTATGTAAAGTATTTCTCTAGTTCTCAATGGTTCCAAGAAGTAACTAGTGAAGATAGTTGTAGTTCAAAACTTAATCTTTTACAAAAATGTTTTTTCTGTTGTGTAGGTTCGTGTTGTGTGTGCCAGCAGTTTCAGCTCCTCAGCCTAAGTTCCATGTATCTCATCCTCCCCCCTCAAAGTTCTGGGGACTGAAGAGAACTCAGGCCATGCTACAGCAAGAACTGTCATCACGTAGTGCTTTACTGCATCCTATTGCTAGTGCAATGGTTACACAGTTCCCGGATCCTAGGCTTATACAGTATGATTGTGGTGGGTTAATAGAACACTATATTTTTTTAACATATACCTGCGAAGAAAATAACTATCCAAATTATCTACTCAACCTTTTGAGAAATTGTATGCATATTTGAATGAAGAAACTTGTCTACATAAATAATTCAACCTTATCATAGCAAGAGTTCGTTAAATTCAGGATATAACTTGTTATAATTAGGGCTCGGAAGTTGATCAAATATCACCATTTTTGAGACGTCACTGACAATGCAGGATGCAATATGAACTTGTTTCACTTCAATACGAACCAATATAGCCTACTTGTATTATGCATTTTTGCATCTTTCGATCTTCTATTGTCTATTGGTCATTCTTAAGGAAATGTTCTACTTTTTGTTGCATATTTGCTAATTTCTGCTTTTTAACAGACCTTTTTTTTATGTTGTGGTCATAGTCTATATTCAAGAAGCAGGTTGCTTATGCAATTCCATTGAATCATACAGTAATTTTCTCTATTATTGCATCGGCCTTGACCCCTGATTATGTTTGTTATGTGCTTCCCCCCATTCAGTGCAACAGAACAAATACTGCAACCACAGTCAGCATTCGATTATGTCTCACAAGTGAAGACATAAAAATTCCGAAAGTGAGTAAAATAAGCAGTCCTTTTGCAATAGTTAGTGATTGAGTTTGGTGACAATATATTTCCCACAGATGAAAGTATACCATTTTGTAAGTTGTGAGAAATTAAAATACGAGGGCTATTCATAAAGTAACTTCCGTTTATTTTTTACAAACCTGTGAATGACGTTACAGAATTGGGTTACAATACGTTTGAAAGTATGCACTCTAGTCTATTGTTCCACATAGTTTCCAGTCACATTGAGACACTTGTAGCATTTGACGAGCTTTGAAATTCCGCAATCGTAGAATTCGGCCGCCTGTGACTGAAGCCAACCTACGAAGCTGGTTTTCAACTCTTCGTCATCGTCAAAACACTTCGAGTCAAGCCACGTCTTCATGTGCATAAAGAGATGGTAATCGGTAGGTGCCAAATCTGGGCTATAGGGAGGATGATCCAATACTTCCCAGTTGAACTCTTGCAGTTTGGTCGCAGTACAACGTGCTGTATGCGGCCGGCTGTTGTCATGCAGGAAAATGACCACAGAGCTCAACATGCCACGATGTTTGTTTAGAATGGCCCTTTTCAAGTTCATTAGTGTGTACAGTAATGCTGTGGCATTCCTCTCCAAGAACTCCACTAGCAAAATTCTTTTCTGTCCCAGAAGACAGTTGCCATGAGTTATCTCGTGGAAAGTGTTTGACGACATTTTGTGGGTTTTTTCGGGGAGTGAGTATGGCCCCACTGCATTGATTGAAGCTTTGTTTCTGCATTCCTGTCACAATCTGATCGAGAAAAGCATCACCTTCTCTTAATGCTCAAGAAAGGACAGTGCTTCTCCCATCTGCTGAGCCTTTGGTCCTCAAAAAGAGTGTAGGCACCCATCTGGCAGAAAGTTTCCAGTAGCCCAAATCTTCGGTAATCACTTTGTACAGAAGAGTACGACTAATCTGTGGAAAACCCTCTCTAAGCTCCGACATGGTGAACCTGCGGTTTGCTCTAACCTTTTCGTCAACCAAACGAATCAGATCTGCATTCATGATACTCAGTCGAACACTTCTCTCTTTATCCTGGACATTGGTTCGCCCATTTTTGAACATATGGCACCATTGTCTTACACTACCTTCACTCATTACATATGGCCCATAAACTTCACAAAGTTGGCGATGGATTTTATTAGTTTTACAGTTTTTGGCAACAAGAAACCTTATTACAGAACGTACCTCACACCTGGTGGGACTTGCGGTTGCAGCACACATTTTGACAGTATGTAGCTCAGAGAAGAACAAAGACACGACCTTGACTCTACTGCTGCTCGTCTTGTACTGCTTCAAGGTACACTCTAACTCAAGAGCGGCGCCACTGTCTCTGTTGTTACGCACGCTATATGAAAACGGAAGTTACTTTATGAATAGCCCTCGTAAGTGCAGATGCAATCAGATATATGGTGAAAGCAGACACAGCAATAAAATCATTTTATACAAAAAAAGGGTTCACATAACGTGCATGACTTCATAGAGTGGTGTGAACCACTGCGTGAAAAATTTTCGCGACTCAACAAACTTTTGTCAAATATATATACATCTTCTGTGTGTGCATGCGTTTTTTTCTCTTTCATGAATAAGACATTTTCGTGTCGAAAAACAATGTGTAAAGTCGAGAAAGTTTGTTCTACATAATGAAAATGTTGACTTCGTGCTTTTGATGAAGATTTTTCACCAGGGTCCTTGGTCATTTCATCTATACACAATTGAAGTAGAGAAGAGTTTATTACTACTACTACTACTACTACTACTACTACTACTACTACTACTACTACTACTACTACTACTACTACTACTACTACTACTGCTGCTGCTGCTGCTGCTTCTTTTTAAATTATGTTATATTTCAGAAATTGAAGGTCATTTTTCTGTCATTTTTTAGGTCATAAACTTCCAAGCTCTAGTTATAATGTGTGTCTATAATATCTTAGAACATAATCTATGAAATTATATATTGTAGTAGTCTGAGTTTTTCTGTATTAACTCTTCCATCAGTTGTGAATTTATTTTATATCACTTGCATTGTCTAATTTTTGTAGGAAGTGGTACATTGTATTTTGTTGTTGAGCCATTTCGATCCCTTACTAATGACGTCACATTTTTTTTTTTTACCATTCATGATATCCGTCTAAGTTGTTAAAATGTAATTTGAATAGCTTACTGTTCCTTCTCTCCGAATTTTTGTCACACACTTCAGTTACTTTTATCTTTCGTGTTGCATCGTGCTTTCATTTTGGCCATAATGTGTATACTGCCAGTCAAAAATTTTTGGACAGGTACAGAATTCATTCATTTATAGTTTTCTGTCTGAGGGCAGGTCTTTCACTGCAAATCCAGTATTCTCCATCTCTTCCTATTTTCTCCCTTCTTCTTAGTCTCCACATTGATCCATGTATCTTAATGTTGTCTATCATCTGATAACTTCTTCTGCCTCGAAATTTTCTTCCATACACCATTCCTTCCAATGAATCCTTCTTAGTCAATGGCCCAGCCAATTTCTTTTTCTCTTTCTGATCAGTTTCAGCATTATCCTTCCTTCACCCACTCTTCCTTTCCAATTCTGTCTGTCCATTTTACACACTCCATTCTTCTCCATATCCACATTTTAAATGCTTCTATTTGCTTCTCTTCACTTCGTCACAGTGTCCATGTTTCTGTCCCATATAATATCACATTCCACACAATGCACTTCACTAGTCTCTTTCTTAGTTCTTTTTACAGAGGTCCGCAGAAGATGCTCTTTTTTCTATTAAAAGCTTGCTTGTGTCCTCCTTTTGACTTCCTGGCAGCAGCTCATGTTACTATTTACAGCACACTCCAACTATTTGAAGCTGTCCACTTGTTCCATTGCTTCATTTCGAATTCGCAAGTTTCCTTTCTTTAGTTTTTTTTTTTTTTCTGATAACCGTGGTCTTCGTTTTATTCACACTTATATTCAAGTCATGTTGCTCATAATTGTCAATTAGCTCCAGTAGCATATCTCTTAGTATCATCTCCTCTTCTGCTAACAGCGCCATATCATCAGCAAATCTTATGCACTTTACTTTTCTTCCTCCTATTAATCACATCTCCCATGTTCTGAAAACAGAGGACAGGTATTATTTGTTTTAATTACCACAGTAACAATGGAGTATATCCCACTTATACATGTAGTTTGACACATTTATAATAAATGACTCTTTGAAGAATTAAACTTTCTTTTCATTAAAGAAACCACTCTTTGCAGAAGCCACTTTCTTCACTACTCCTGGCCATATGCTTAATGAGTAATTCTGATATGTGCTCTGTGGTGGTGTTTCACTCCTATCTGGTCCTGGAATGTTCCGTAGTTTTTCCTCTAATGTTGGACAAATATTTCTCACACGACAATTGCACTCCTACCACTATGACTCCAGATTTCAGTCTAGCGACTGCAGTGGTACCTTCGTATATTTTTATTTTCTCTTACCTTCTTCTTCTTCTTTCCTCCTCTCCCCTAATAGTCAGAGCTTAATTTTGATATATGTTTAGGATCATTATGTTGCATAATCAATTCTAGCCCAACTAGACACATTGCTGAAAGAACTGTGTTTCTCCTCAAAATGTTTTTGTTTGGTGTGTCCTTTATTCTGTGGAATTTACGAACTTCACTGAAAGAAAAGCAGCCCCCCACATCATAACAAATCCTCCCCATGTTTTATTTTTAGAGTTATACCATAGTGAATAGAAGAGAAAATTTGAGCACTATCGTAGTTGATTGGCGCCAGCAGAAGTCGCACTAGCATGGCTAAAGATCCATCCTATGTGTTACATGTGGTATAGTGAGTTTCCAGTATTATACGAAAGGGAATTCCTTAGTAAACACTGTTCTGTTCGCTATGGGCAAAGTAAATATTAACTCTAAAGTGAACCTGTTTGCTATCTTGTTTCATTTGGTCAGCTAAAAATATATTTGTCGTGATATATTTATTCAAGGAATGTTTTAATGCGGCTATTGGTTATAAATCTGATGATTCATGTTAAATCTCAGAAAGGTATTAAACATTAAGATTTACCGATTCTGCTTGTAAAAGTGAAATAAACATCTAGGTGAAGTAAGGTAATTCGGGGGAAGACGCCACACCTAAGGTATTTCTTGGCTATAGAACTCAAACCTGAAGTGATAAGGCAATATAAACAAATTTATCGTATTTTTTTCAATTATAATTGGCTCTGTATAATGATTCGTTCCTTTCCAAATACGTGTATTATTAACAATTTTTCATGTTAAAGAACTCGTGTCAGGGTGCCATCTTCCCCCATATATATGGGGAAGATGCCGCTTGGTATGGGGTAAGATGCAACAACACAGTAAATGGCATACATAAAATAAAAATTGAAATATTATGTATATTTTATTACAACTATGGAGAAACATCTATGAAATTAATTACATATTTGTTTCATGATTATTTTGAAACCATTCATTAATAAAATTAGGACACAATTCTGAATGTTAGTGCGAGCCTGCACCACTTTTCATACAGTGCAAATTATCACCACTGCAATCTATGTGCAACCATTTCTTGCATGCGATGCACTGTATCCAGTCACACTTAGGACATTTCTTAACGTAAAAATGTCCATTACAAACAATACAAAAATCATCATCATCATCATCATCATCAAAACTATTGTCACTTCATCGTGACTAATATCATCACCAGAGGAAGAAGATGAACTTCCACATCTCTTTTTTTCCTTGGTTGGGAAGGTTTCTTTTTATTTTTGGCCTTTTCTCGCTTAGTTTCTCTTCTCTGTGCTGTAGTTAAGACCTACGCTGTTTGTTTTTTGTACATCCAGAGGGTTTAGATTTTCTTACTTGAGGAATAGGGCTGACTGTTTTCACAGTTGAAATTCCATTATCCATTCTGATAGGAGCAACTGTTGATTTAGATCTACTGCCACATGCTCCGCTAGTGGTAGGACCTGGTGAACCTTTAGTAAGGTTTGAAGATTCCATCCATCGTTTCAGAGTTCTGTATGGAATGCCATACATCCTCGCTGCAGCCCATAACGTTTTTCGTCCATAGTTTACATCTTCAGCAGCTCGAATTAAATTTTATTCTGACCAAAATGTCCAATCTGTTTTTCTTTTGTAGTCTCGAATCATCGTCTTTATAGAAATGAAATGTCAATTACATTTTTAATCATTGATACCTTTATAAAATATCAGAGAATATGTAAAATAATATAATGTAAAATATTATGAAATAATAACCTTTCCACAACATAATTTAAGGTTAAATATATTTCTTAACCATGTTGCGTCTTCCCCCAGTTACAAGGGGAAGATGCCACTCACACAAGGTTGCTGCCGTAGCTGCATGCCTCGTGTGTGTAAGAGAATGCACAACTCACGTATATAGCAGATATTCCATTTAAAATAAAATATCAGTCTATGAACCTTAACTATAAACAATGAAATATTATAAAGTATGTACTCACCGGGCTATATGCTCACAAGATCCAAAATAACGGCGATGAAAATTGATATCGATAAAAAAAGACAAATGCACATGCTACGTGTCCACCTCGTCAACACTCTTCAAACTAGAAGGTCCACGTTGACCACTGCTGCAAACAAAGTTGCGTCTTCCCCCGAATTACCTTACATATTAAGTACCAAACACCTATTTTTTTTTTTAGACATAATTTTTTATGAGAGAAAAAGTTGCAACTGACGGATCAGGGAGGTTTATCACTTTGAAGTGTGCAAATTCAGTCCAAACATTTGATAATGTATTATGTTTCTTCATTATGTATCCTGCTAAGTGAAATGCTAACTTCTGTTTAGAGAATTTTTCATTTTAAGGAAGAATTAATTCACTTTCTCAGTCTTTCAGTATTTTAATTTTGGTCTTTACTTTTCTATTCACTTTCATCATCCATTGTGCGGAAATGACTATCGAATGAAGTAAAGGGTGAATCTATCTTGGGTTCACAGTTGGCAATCGAATTTAAGGCAAGTTTGGTAGGAATGTACAGACCCAGAAACAAAAATTTTGTATCTGGGTCTGTACACATATTGTAACATAATTATATAGGCCTATAACTTTTTTTTTTAATGGCTGGTACTTGACTGTTCGTCATTCATCCTTATGAAGCCAGTAATGTAAAAAAAGTTTCGTAGTGGAAGAGTGATCATCGCAGTTGAGAGAATGCAGAATATCAAAATGACAACTCCAAAAGACCTTGATTACTTGAGTATATTCTGCCATCAGAACATATCTCAATCCTCTGTTCAACAAATATTCCATTTCTAGAGTGCTCTTCAAGATTATTCTTAATGGTTCTGAAATTCTTATAGATGCAAACGTGTTTTTCTGAAGTGTTAGACTGTGTAAAAATTCTTGTAATATTTCGTGGAACAAAGAACCTTTGTAAACCCTTTTTGTGAGTAATGTGTAGTTAAAAGCATCTGCAAGGTTATTGAATTCTGTTGCGAAAATGTCGGTACTGATGTGCTGACTACCACCAAATTCGTTATGCTTCATTTCTCTAACTAATTTAATTGCATTGAAATGCCAATCTCGCATTCATCTTCTGAAATGTGGTTGGCTCCGTGGGAGGTTGTCAACTTAAGACAAATTTGAAGCTCAACGAATTCAGGATATGTGTCAGTCTCGAGTAACTGTCTATAATACGAAGGTTGTTACGGCATAAGTCATGGCACTTTTTTTTTTTTTTTTTCAAAATTAAGCAATGGTATCACGAGATGTCTTATGTCGTATGTTGTATGGCATCCATAGTATATGATCGCATCACTGGATTGGGATGTATGGTTATCACACAGAAAGCAGTATGAATTCAGTTGTGAGTCAACTATCATGCCTTGTATTCATAACACAAGTATGTTGTCTAATCACTATGCTGATGGCAGTGTGATACGGTTATCACACAGAAAGCTGTGTTAAACATAATGCATAATACAGTTGTGCCTTGTGACCCAGTGGTTTGTTAGGGTGGTGGCTATGTGTGCTGTAATGCTATTTCAAGTATCGTAATAAACACGAGTAGCATGATGCTGAGTCATTTATGGATGTTTGATCATTAGTCTATCTTATGTTACCCTACTAATACACCTATTGTCCTTTCAAATAGCATGTTGCTGTATTGTTTATGGATATTGGACCCCTAACCTATCCTACCTCATTAGTACACATACTCTGCTCTTTCATTTGTTTATTTCAAAATTTTGGACCACGCCACATTCTCACAAAAAGAAATAGTTGCCTACCTTCGTAATTACAATTTACTTATTTGTCTTTGTATAGCAACAGTACATTGTCGTGGAAATAATTACGTATGCACTCCAAAATATGTACGGAATGTGATAAAGACCATTTTTCTTTGGTCATCTATTGAATTTGGAATGGAGGAGCATTTTAATTTGTATTTTTTTCTCCATACATCCAAATTTAACCCTGCACTTTTATTTGATTGACTTCCATCACTTGTGAAGCCACGTTCATCCTTCCTTGTTCCAAATTAATTAGACTAGGGACCATACTTTTTGGTAATAGTGATATGAGCGAAATTTTCCGCAATTGCTTTCTTTGTTACATTTACCCTTATTGACACCTAAAATACAATATTTAAGCAAAACATACTAGCTAAATAACACGAAATTTTGGAACAGTGTTCGAATAACCGCGAATCATAGTAAAAACTACGAAATGTGCCCCGAAAATTTTGTTCAATATTGTTTAAGAGCATGTTTGTTTCAATTTGTCACTCATTTAGTAATGCCAATATTTCTGCATTTTTGCTATGGTTATCGAAAAACGATTAATTTCTGTAGTCGACTGCAGGAAAGTTTAAAGAATGTTGTTTGCAACATAGGGCTACAACATTATTCAGTCTTTACTTCAGTATGTTATGCACTAGAGGCTATAGTTTGGTGCAAAAAAGATTTTTGAGGGACTAGTAGAGAACCGCTATGAATTTGGTGTAAATTGTTTGCAGGAACTGTGGTTCCAAACATCAGTCTAATGTGGATATTGAGAGGGGCTTTTTTGCATACACGAAAATATTCTCTGACTGTCGCACAAATGTTCGTGCAGACAATGTAGAAACAATAGATTAACGATGCTGATGTGAGATACATGCAAACCATAAAAAGTAACAAAAATTTCATATTAAACATAATAAATAATACATTCAATTGACAACTTATTTCACGAAATACCCACCGAAATAGTGGCAAGTTTAACACCGAAATTATACATTTTATTTCACCAGAAAATACACTCTAATTATGACTTGAATTAATATTTTGGCCAAAATGTCACCAGGAGTTGAATTTTTGCTAGCATAGATTGCCTCATGCTGGATTCAATTTTACAACAATGGGACAAATATGAACACTAGTGCGTAATTGGCAAGATCATTCTTTTTGTTGTCATGAGTTTCGTCCTCCGAATCAAAAAATTGATCAAGTTTCAGTGAAGATGAACAATTAAATTTAATGTTTTCACTTAATTTATCTTCCCTAGTCGTTTGCCTCCATTTTACTCGTTTATTACAATATCTATCTCCTGGCACCACATTATCATAATCATCCTATCACATCATCGAGGTAATGTAACTCCGCCTTCCAGGCGCCCCAACCTCAGAAGTGGGTTACAATTAAGCCACGGCCAGGAGAGAAGACCAGAAATGTCGAAAAGACAACCTGGTGGCATTGGATTAAAACAATATCTGTCATTGCATTTATGGCATTTCTGTTCTATTAAAACCAGATTTACATTTTGAACCATTTGCATTGTCATTTCGAATGAAATTTAGTAGGCAGAAGCAGTAACTCTTGTCTCAAACAATTCCTGTAATCCTTAGGTTATTTGATTCTTAAAAGCAAACTTTCTAATTTAAATTCATTGAAATAACGCATGCCTTTGGGACTAGTGTTGCATTTCTTTAGTGTCATGTCTACAATTAATTTTTGTTTCTTGTCGAGACATTTTAGACGACCTTCAGCTTCAGTTTGTGTCATTCTGGACCAGCTTCTTTTCAATCAGCCTTAATTTCACTCTGCAACTAATTATTAGTTCTAATTAAATTTCTGTTTACATTTTTAATTTATTTTTCTAAATTTAGTATTATCTAAGGGGTGTCAACATAATCATCGACTATTTTGGATGTAGAAGGCTGATTCAGATTTGTTTATTCCTGAACTGTTGCTGATGATGTTGTCAACAGTGATTCTTTGCTCAGTTTCGTTTTTCAGTGGAGTTCTTAAGATATACAGGGTGTTAGGGGTTAACAGGAGGTTCTTTGTATGAAATAGAACCAATACTTTCAATGAAATATTTTTCTACAACGCATAGTTCAAGCAATAAAAAATAAATTGTGTTGAAAGTTTCGTTGCCGAAGTTTTCATATCTCTTTAAAATTTTAAGGTTTACTATGAATGTCGCAATAGATATTAAAAAGATGAACAGTGTATGTCTTTGTCTTTTTTGCATAAGGTGAACAATTTATTCACAAATTAATACTCAAATTTTATTATCTGTATGTTCTGTATAACTAAACTATTAGTACTGTAGTTGGCACTGAGGGTTTATGAACCTAAAGCGGTATGATGCTGCAGTTGCAACCCTCCATTCGTCACTCCATTGCTACAATGGGAAGCTAGAGGGAGTACACACACTTTCTCTTCCATACGCTTTGGTTATACTATATGGATGCATATTTTCAGTTAATGAATGACAAATGAAAGTACTCCATGTGGCCTAGGCTTCAATTTCGGCTCTTCAGATCACAGGACATACTTCCGTCATCAATTGTCTAGTGTTTTGTTATCATTTGCCCATTTTAGACTCTTCTGTATGTTTCCTTTTCTGAGGAGTTGTTCCTTGTTGACTGCCAATCTTCCCCAGAAATTCGCTTCTGAAAGACATCTCTGCAAAGTACTGATAGATATATTGTTATGAGCAATTTTAAAAACTGTTAGATTTTTCGATATCAGTTTTCTATTTCTTTTACTAATCAGTACAATAAACCTGTCCTCAGCTTTGAGAATTTTCGATGTCAGTTTTCCATTTATTTTACTAATCAGTACAGTAAACCTATCCTCAACTTTGGAAATAGTTCTAGGTGTTCCATGTCCTATTTTGTTCTTATTGGACTGAGTTGTATTGTACTTCTGGATCACATAAGACACAGTTCATCTCGGAAAATTTAGTTTCTTCGAAATTTCACGAAGACTGTGAACTGATACCGATTTATCTGCACTCAGTGTCCATTACTCATTCCCTAATAATTTCAAAAATAAAAATTATTTAACAAAAAGATACTGATCATTTAATAAATAGTATTAAAATTTATTAAAAAAGGTTATGTACCTTGGACAGACGGACCGTTTCGACGCTGGTGTTGCGTGTTCATCAGTGTCCTACGAACACTACTGCCGATCTTGAATTCTGCCATTTGAATTCGTCAGTTGTAGGGGTGGGGGTGTGTTGCTCTTATGGTGGGGGGGTGGTTGTTTGTGTGCTGTGTATCATGATATCGAACAGTGTATGGGTATTGAACTGTAATTGTGTATAAAGTATATGTTGTATGTTACTATATGTTTATATATTTCGTATTGTTCTAAGATGTTTAACTGTGAACTGTTTGGTGTGGTGTGTAGAATTTCCATATCTGTTTCTATATTATTGTAGTTATGATTATTGTTGATAATATGTTCTGCGTAATTTGATGTGATGTAGGGTTTGGTTATAGCTTTAATATGTTCATTATGTCTTGTTTGAAAGGATCTTCCTGTCCTATGTAAAAATGTGGGCAAACACCAGTTGAATTATATTTATTTGAATGTTTGACGTGATTAGTTCTGTGTTAAGTTATTTGTTTTGTATGCTATCTTGTATTTTAGTTTTCTGAATGAAATTGCAATTTTGTAAGTATTGATATTGTGATATGTTAATGTTATGTATTTATTCTCATGTGGTGTTTGTGTTGGTTTGTTCTGTTTTTGTTTTGCCTTTTCTTATTAGTGTGTGTGTGTCTATCATGTTAGGGTTATATCCATTGTCTTGTGCTATATATTTTATTGTGTTTAGTTCTTCAGTGTAGTTGTCATTGTTCATTGGTATGTTAATTAATCTGTGTCATTGTGCGGAAAGCTGCATGTTTATGTTGTATGAGATGATTTGATGAATTGTGTATGTGTGTGTTGTGGTTGTGGCGGGTTTCCTGTATATTTTGAATTCGTGTCTGTTATTTGTTTCGGTTATGGTGATGTCTAAGAAGTTTATAGCTTGATTATGTTCTGTTTCTATTGTATACTTTAATTTGGGATGTATTTTGTTGAGTAGTTGATGTAGATTTTCTATTTGTATTTTGTTTCCATTATATAGGACTATTAAGTCATCTACATATCGATGGCAGTACATTATGTTCTCTGCTTGTTTGTTGTTGTCAGTGTTTAGTATGTGTGTTTGTTCTATATTATGAATGCAGATTTCAGCTAATATGCTTGATATAGGTGAACCCATTGGTAATCCTTCAGTTTGTGTGTAATATTTATTGTTATGTGTGAAATAATTTTGTTTTGTAATAATCTCCATAATGTTTATAATTTCGTCAATGTGAGTCTGTGGTATGTTATTTTTGATAAGCACAGACTCACATTGACGAAATTATACACATTACAGAGATTACTACAAAATAAAATTATTTCAAATCGATATTGATGGATGGCTTGACGATTGTGACTCATTATAACTTCTCCAGCTAGTGAAAATTTTATTCCAGCAAGTTGTTTGTGATATGTAAGCAAGAGTAATCTTTCCACATATTGCTAGTCTCTTTTTGTACTTACAGGTAAACTGCAGGTGCTAGACCGATTACTTCGGCAATTGAAAGCAGAACACCACCGTGTACTGATTTTCACCCAAATGACTAGGATGCTGGATGTGTTAGAAGCTTTTCTCAATTTTCATGGCCACATCTATTTACGCTTGGATGGAACAACTCGTGTAGATCAAAGACAGGTTATTTGTTGAATATTTATTATATTTTATGTCGTTTTTAATTGAATTTTATCTCCCTAATGATTTTGTAGTCATGACAAATTTATATTTATGAAGTTTGTATGATTCTTGATTTGTAAGAATTTAATTGCAAAAGCGAGATAGTTCCTATCTTATGTCTGGTTTCTACAGACTCGTAAAATAGGCCATGGATAAGCTATCCATGAGGTACAATTTATGTAGTAATGATTACTTTTTGTGTTTCTACAAACCAACAACTAATAATTTGCTAGTACATTAATATCAAAGGGTAGTGATGTGTCTCACATAACCTCTCCTACCCATTTCCCATCCTCACCTTCTCGTGGTGTAATCTGTTTTTATGAACGAGGCTCTGAGAACTGAGTCATGGCGGTATAACCATTCCACCTATTACTGAGGAAATGCAGTATTGAAGCAGGTCCAGTAGCTTAAAGATGGCAACCCCATCGCTGGACTTACCACCTCCTTGCTAGCAACTAGTTGGTGGGACATTCTATTGCTTTCAAGCCTGATAAAAGGAAAAGCCGGATGGATCATTTTGATGACGACTTATAAATGAATAAGGCTAATGAATGGAAAAAAGAAAATATTATTAAATTTGCTACATGAAATTGACCATAAAGAAGAACAATTAGATGACATTTTGGCAAAGAAAGGAATATTTGAGCCTTTCAGAGCAAAAGTGATGTAAGTCAAAATTGGGTAATGAGGTTTAAAGTAAAAATTCTATCAAATACAGCGCAAAGTAGCAATTAATATGTCCTTCTTGCTATCCACTGACTACTAATAGTTTAAATAAATTGAATATTAATTGCAACTTTGCACTGTATTTTACAGAATGTTTACTTTAACCCTCATTACTCATTTTTGACTTACACCAGTTTTGCTCTGAATGGCTCATATCACTATTAACAGAAATTTAAAATTAGATTAATAACGTTTGCAAATCTTGTTTTACTAGCAACATCAGAAGATGATTTGCAATGGTCAGTACATAATTTAAATTTAATAGTTCAAAAATATTCAATGGAAATATCCATTAACAAAACAAAAATAATGGCCTTTTGTAGTAAATACCCAATACCAAACAAAATTTGATTAAATAACAAAATTTTTGGAAACAGTTAATGAGTTTAATTATTTAGGATATAAACTTTCTTTTGTTGAAAATTTGGATTATCAGAAAAAATTGTTGTTGTTGTCTAGTGCCTTGCATTTGGCAATGAAGCCATTAGCAGTCGTGCTTTCCAATACTTTTGAACTGTAGTTTCTTCTGATCTTAATGCTTCACAGGTCTTCAAGTGGTCTTCATTCATTTCTGCTGGATCGGTCCCCCTTGCATAATGGGGGTTTACGTCGGGTAATGTAACTGCTACATTGTAAAACTGGTGCCCGTTAAGAAAACAGTTACATGAAAGCCACAACATACATGAGTATGAGTCCTAAAGATAAATATTCAGAAAAAATTGTAAAATTCAACAAATCAATGGGCATCATTAGTACAAAAATCAACTCATACTCGTCTTTATCAAATAATAGCTCGACCAGTCTTATGTTATGGGAGTGAAGCGTGGACTACAAGGACAAAAGATGAAAGCAGACTAACAGCTTGCGAGATGAGATTCATGTGCTGAACAGCTGGCTACACTAAATGGGATGAAAAATGAAGATATCCTTCAAGAACTTAATGTGTCATCAATACTGGACTATATCTCCAAATTATCAGTTAAACTGGAAGGAACACGTCTCAAGAATGGTTTCATCCAGGATCCCTAAGGCAATAATGAAGTATCGTCCAAATGGGAAATGGTCACTTGGTTGACCTATGAAAAGATGGCAAGAAAATCGCTTTTACAGGCCGTAACAGTTCTTTTGGGACTAGTACTTGACATCATGATGATGATGATGATGATGATGATGATTAATATCCAAATTATAAGTCACATACAGTATTATTTTATCAAATTCAGTTCGGTTCTTTGTTTTTATATTTGCCTAATTATGTCTGTTTTCAAAGTCATTTGACTGTATCCTAATGTGAGTATAATCAGTACAGTCTATGATTTTTCGGGAGCCAGATAGGTAATTAAATTCATTAACAGTAGTCTTAACTTCATCTTCTGTGGACATTGTAACATGTTCATTGGTCATACTAGCAATTCAATTCTTTTTATGATTCTGCATACTGTTATTTTGTGAATTTGTAAATAATATCCAGTTAATATTTGAAAGCTTCCTGTGGCATAAAATCTTAAAAGTTGTCAGGACTTGATTGATGGGGAAAATTGAAGTGAACTTTCTTCGCTTTTGGACAATATTAGGTTCAGTTATGTCTAAAAGATTAAAGATTGTGGTTTCTGACAAACTGTACCCAGACAAATTTTCCCTTCTGGAATTTGATTCGAGGGCCTAATGTCTGAAAAAATATATGAGAAGTATATTAGGACTACATAACTAACCAGAAACTTATAAGAAAGTGATAAAATGAAATAATTATATTCCTTACTTTTCTCGAAATATTCTTAGACTCAAAATTCCTACAACTATTTATATACGTAACTTCATCACTTAAGGAGAGGGAATTTAGTAAGTACATCATGTAAAGTGATTTGAACTATATGAAACTGTGAAGAGTTGTTAGCCTTGCAGTTTTATCAGATATTGACAGTTAACAGACTGCTTCAGAAGCAATTAAACCTGACTGAAGAGCACACTGGAAGATAATACATATGAAATATATGATTATGTTAACTCATTGTGCATAAGTGTTTAATTTTCAATTTATATATACAGTATAATTCCTTGTATCTGGCAACTGTGGGACAAAGCCAGTGATGCATAAGTGATTTTGCCAGATTATTGGAAAATATGTTTATAGGTTATGTCAAGACATACTGTATAAATATGTACAATGTTAGTAATGAATACAGTAATATACATTTACAATGTTTATTTTTAGTACTGAATACAGTAATATACATTCATCAGTTCATAATTACAGTAATACATAATAGCGTCAAAAATACTAAAAGTTTTCGTAACCTTATGACAATTTTAAATTGCGGTCATGTGACATGAAGAGCAGTGTAGCCAACGTCGCAGCTATGAAGACGATGATGTACCGGTAGCGCTTGATGGTTTGAACCTATTTAACATATCTCTGATGTCTGCTTGTTTATATATACTATTACTCGAATTAAACTTCTACACACTAGAACATATTAGAGAATTTAGACTCATCCAACACTCCTTCGAAATGGGCAAGTTCAAGTGGTAAATTTAAAGATATTGTCTCTGTGCATTGTTTGCAAGCTCCAAGTGACAGCTTACCAATGTTACCCAATCTACTCAGAGACATAAGAGGGTTTTCTGTCTTTTGTTTTCATGCATGAACAACGTAAAGAGTAAACACAATATGCAGCATGTGCGATCCACGAAAACCACTCACATTTTCGTCCAACTCTTCCCTTTTGCATGAATGACTTTTTTTTTTTTGGCCTAGCCAAAAGTGCCGTTGTTTTGGTATTGCCGAATATTTGGGTGCTGGATACTAGGGATTTTATTGTACATATAGATTCAGTTGGACTGCTACAAACAATCAGCGAAAGATGGCTAGAGAAGAATAAAGAAATGTATATAGTATTTGTAGACCTAGAAAAGGCGTTCAACAGAGTGGATTGAATGAAATAAACTGATGGGAATCCTAAAGAAAATTGGTGTGCATTGGAAAAAGAGGAAGCTGTTCAGTAACCTTTGTATAAAATGAGTCAAAGTCAGGATAGGAGAAGAAATCTCTGAAGGAAGTAAAATAGGGAGAGGAATACATCAAGGATGCCTTTATTATCTACCCTGTTCCACATATACTTGGAGGATTTAGTGAAGAACTGTTTTCAGAACATGGGAGAAGTGGTAGTAGAAGGAAAAATAATAAAGTGCGTAAGATTTGCTGATGATAGCATTTGCTGGAGGCATTTAATAAAAAATTACAAGTTGGAGGGATTTTCTGTGATTTATCCAAAGCATTTGACTGTATAAATAATAAAATCCTGCTAGATAAATTAGATTATTATGGAATTAAAGGTGTTGCACACCAATGGTTTCACTCATATCTCATAGATAGGAAACAGAAAGTTGAAATCAATACAACTAGGAAATCTGCATCCTTGCCCTCCTAATAAAAGATGTAGGTCATCCCATATTATTTGCAGATGACACAACATATTATTTGCAGATGACACAAGTGTAGTAATTACAGCCAATAACTCCAACACATTCCAATCTTCAACAGAGGAAATTCTCTTCAAAATATGTGACTGGTTCTCAGTCAATAAATTAGTATTAAATTTTA